>NW_004524584.1:1439966-1475456 GCF_000260255.1 Octodon degus
ATTAATGGATATAAGGTAATTATTTTAAAATTTCCATGTTGTATCTATTAAGATTGTCATAACCACTGTCATTGATAATGTATCTATCCATTGAGCCAATTAAGGATGAGTTACTTGTTTTTCACTAATGAAAATGTTTTCTGTGTCTTAATTATAGAATAAAACATGTGTACAGACACTGGAGGGCCACGCGCAGAATGTGTCCTGTGCTAGTTTTCATCCTGAATTGCCAATCATCATCACAGGTTCAGAAGATGGTAAGTGAAGGGCCAACAAGATAGCTCAGCAGAGTAAGTGCCTGCTTAGGCAAGTGCAGGGACTGGGGTTCAATCCCAGATACCACAGGCCCCTGGGCATGCTGAGCCTGCTACCAAGACTGGGTGTGGTGGCGCATGCCTGTAATCTCAGCACTGGGGAGGCTGAAAACAGGAGAATCATTATGAGTCCAAGCTGCATAGTAAGACCTTATACCGAATGCATAATTAAAAAAAAATTGGTAAGTTAGAGTATTTTCTCCTATGCCTGTAATTATTCAATGAATATTTAGTCCATATGATACTTCTACACTATAGCAGAAAGTTTCTGGTTATTTTGATATTATTATTAGAATGCTAGTTTTAAAGCTATCAAAATAAAGAAACTTTATTATCACTGTCATTCTAATGTACTATATTTTTATTCCATCACTTAGAAGAGAGCCAGGTATTCTAGAGAAAAAACTGAAAAAACATGTGCTTCAGAGTTAAACAAATCTAGGCTCATATTCAGGCTGTGCAGTTTCATAAATGTGTGGTGTAGACAAATTATGAAACTGGAAAATAATGTCTATTTCCTAAGGGTTATAGTGCAGGGGTGAGTGGAAATCACCTATAGAAGGCATCTGGCACATGGCATGCCCTCTAGCCAAGAAATGCTGTTATTGAAGTTTCTATAATTATGTGTATGTTACTTTCTAAAAATGAGTTAGATCATAGATGAAAAAAACAGTCATTAAATTTGCCCATGTAGGGGCCAGGGAGAGAGCTCAGTGGAATAAGTGCTTGCCTGGCAATCACAATTTTTTTTTTCCTGAGTTCAATCCCTGGTACCACCAAAAAAAAAAAAAAAAGGTTGCCTGTGTAGTCACAAGTGTTTTCTGTTAGAATAGAGAGACTTTATGTGGTTTATCCACTTCGTTTACTGTTTTTTGTTGTTGTTGTTGTATTTAATGTCATATCAAAAGAGAACATTCACACTTTTCTTTTTAGGAACAGTACGTATTTGGCATTCAAGCACGTACCGGCTTGAAAGCACGTTGAATTATGGAATGGAGAGGGTGTGGTGTGTGGCCAGTCTAAGAGGGTCCAACAATGTTGCTCTGGGCTATGATGAAGGGAGCATCATTGTTAAGGTAATTCTGCTATCTAAATAAATGGATATAGACAATGCCACTGTTCTTCTGTTTCAGTACTGTCATCTTCCAAGGCATCAGTATGATTAGTTGGCATTTTATTAAGCACTAAAGATTAAGCAGTGATAATTTAAAGTAGAAGAAAATAGATCTGTCCATCAAAAGAAAAAGTATCTCTCTTGTTGTGGCTTTGTTTACCTTTTTGTTTGTTACTTCTAGCTTGGGCGGGAGGAACCTGCCATGTCCATGGATGCCAATGGGAAGATAATTTGGGCCAAGCACTCAGAAGTCCAGCAGGCCAACCTAAAGGCAATGGGAGATGCTGAAATTAAGGATGGAGAAAGATTGCCACTGGCGGTAAAGGATATGGGCAGTTGTGAAATATACCCTCAGACTATTCAGCACAATCCTAATGGGAGGTGAGCTAGTACCAGAATCTCTGAGCTTCTGTGTGTGCTAGAGCAGGGCTGGCCTGCTTGCAGCATGTTCCCATGGCGGGCATGCCCACTCACTCCTCGCAGAGCCATTCCCTCAGAATCCCCAGCGCTGCTTCGCACAGCTGTGCCAGTTTGGCCAGTCATTGTGTAAGGTGTAGGCACTGAATATTTGCTTTCTCTTCCTTCATGTGTTGCATTTGTGCTTGTTTGCCCCTTTGGGAGCCAGGCTCACATCTTATCCTGAGACTTAGTAGATGCTGAGCACTCTGTGACTCTGCTCTTCAGAAGAAAGACTGAGCTATGTGTCCTTTGAGAACATTTGGGATTGGTAATAATTCTTATTCATGGGGGCTGGTGAGATGGCTCAGCGGTCTAAAGCACCTACTTAGAACAAGCTTAGCAAAGCACAGGGACCGCGGTTCAATCCCCCAGCACCACATGCCAGCCAGCCCTGCCCCCTGGTGGGCTGAGCTGGCCACACACGCACACATGCACACACACACACATAAATAAATAAATTTAAAAAAAACTGTATTTAAAAAAAAAAAAAATTCTTATTCATAATTTGGTCAATTGTTTCTTCCTTAACATTTATAAAGCACCAAACATTTTTCAGAGAGGAGTTCCTAGAACAATGAATATTTTTAAACCTATAGAGCTTTAAAAAGCTTTAAAAATTTTATAGTATGTCTGGGCATCTTATAATGCTGTCTTGAATATTAATAAAGACAAAGTATGCTTCAAGAGTGCAATAAGTGAAATCCATTAACATTTGTAATATAATTAAGATTGAGAATGCATTATAAACATTCTTGTTAGGTTTCATTATACCTTTGGCCGCACTTAGATAGCAGGCATCACAGTGTTCTGATTATTAACTTTGAAAAGAATTGTTTTGTTTCCTTTGGAAAATTTTCATTGATTATTCAGCATTGTATTTTTGTTTATTATTTAAATCATTTTTATAAATTTTTCACTAAAAGCTAGAATATATTTTTCTTCATTTGAATGATCAGCCTCAATGAAGATAATCTTTTATTAATAAGCAAGTGCTTTCCTGTGGTGTAAATGTCTTAAGCAAATTGTCAGTAACAGCTACCCAGCAGATAGCAGGTGAATAACCGGGAGCCTCCCTGCATTTCCAGCCATGCTCGCCTGCCAGTGCCGCTATCTCAGATTTCAGGAGAAAGCCTTGAGATGACATTTTCAGCAGTAACTCTATATTCATAATGTTTTTGGATTTGTTGCCTTTAGCTCTGTATTTAAAGAACTATATAGCCTCAAAAGATTTTAAGTTGGGCCTGGGAATGTAGCTCAGTGATAGAACGCTTGTCTAGCAAGCTGGAAGCCCTGGGTTTGGTCCTTAGCACAAAAAACAAAAACCTCAAACGACAGACAAAAAAAAAAAAAAAAAAAAAAAAGATTTTAAGGTGTAATAAGTGACTAAAATAACATTTGTTACTAGAATCATTTTTCCAAAAGAATGAGTCATTGTTCTTTAACATCTATATGTTGCTGGCACTCTGTGATTCTCTCCTTGACTTCTGTAACTTCCAGGTTTGTTGTGGTATGTGGTGATGGGGAGTATATCATCTACACAGCAATGGCCCTGAGAAACAAGAGCTTTGGATCTGCCCAGGAGTTTGCATGGGCGCACGATTCCTCAGAGTGAGTTTTGTTTATGTGATAACTTAGATTTCCCTGACTGTAGATAGGTGTCATGTGGTACTGTGAAAAATATCCCCAAGGCTCAGTGTGGTTCTGTCCTTCTCTAGGTAGGTAGTATCAAGCTGGCTCAGTCAGACTGATCCTATTACATTATACTAAGGACACAGCAGCCATTCCTGTGGCAAAACCTGGTGCTTATGCGCTTAAGCCAGAGTGGGTGCTCACATCTAGTCCTTCCTAGGTCCTTCGGAAGACATGGTCTCCTGAGGCATTGCTGCTCTTCCATGGGCTAGTTGGGAGGGGTGCTGTGTCTTGATAGCATCTTAATGAGAACTCTATCGTATCTTTTTAAAAACTCATTTTGTGTGGTGTTTGCCACCTTCATTTTTAACAAATTTTTGTCTGAATTCAGAATATTCATAATACATTCCCTTTAAAAGCAGGAGATATCATGTACCTGAATTGTTTTACTATATGGTCACTGTTTCCGTTTTGATTTCTGCTGGTGCACACATATAACATTAGGACTTTTGTTTTCAGACCACAGCTGAATTACCTCTTCACTGTTTTGTTTTCCCAAGATTCCTAAGTATACATACACAATTCTTTATACTAAGAAGTAGTTTGTTACTAACTTAAGTAAAATTAGGGTTTTTGAATTACCTTACATCTTGCCATACTTCTGTTTTGATAGTTCCCTGCTTGATACTGTATGTGGTCATGAGCCTGCTCAGCACTTTGTTCTCCTAAACAAAGCACTCAGAGGGTCACTTCTTACATAACTTTAATACCCAGGCATAGCCATGACTCCTGTTTACAAGAGGCCTGGATGAATTTCCTGCTGATGAGCAGTCAGCTAACTAATGGTCTACTTGCGACAGTTTTTCTTAATTTCTTTACATTAGCTTTAATACAGTTATAATTGATATAAAACAATGTACCATTCTAACCATATATTCAGTAGATTTGGACAAATATGTATAATTTAACAACCAGCAGTCAAATTCCAGAACATCTTTGTTTCCTATACATATTTCTTTGCATAGTCAGACCACCCCAAACCCACCCAAGCAATACAGGTCTGTCTTTTTGTCAACATAGATTTGTCTCATTTTATATAAATGGAATCATACAGTATACACCCTTGTGTCTGGCTTATTTTGCTGAGCATATTATTGAGATTCATTTATGCTGTTGCTTTTATCAGTAATTGTTTCCATTATTAGCAAAGTAGTATTCCACTGTATGAATAGACCACAATTTGTCTGATTATTTACCTATTGATCAACTCTTGGGTCATTTCCAATTTCTGATGTAGTTTGTAAGCCCTAATTGTAGTATAACCATTCCTTATTTTTTTTCCAACCTCTTTAGAGGTCTCTTTACATTTTTCTGATGTCTTAGGTTAAAATCTATCTCTGATCTTTATATACTCCATTAATATTTTTGTATAATTACTCAATATCTGAAGATATTTTTAATATCTGGTGGAATTATGGTTTAGTATATAATATGCTGTGTTTACTTTCACTTTTTTCTCTCAGATATGCCATAAGAGAGAGCAACAGTGTCGTAAAGATATTTAAGAACTTTAAGGAAAAAAAGTCATTTAAACCAGACTTTGGAGCAGAAAGTGAGTGCTGTTTACTTACATTTACAGAACCTTTGTAATGGCTTAAAAAATATCTAAGCAAGATCTTTTTATGTTCTTTTCAGGTATCTATGGAGGCTTCCTGTTGGGTGTCAGATCAGTAAATGGCTTAGCCTTCTATGACTGGGACAACACTGAACTCATACGCAGAATTGAAATTCAGCCCAAACATGTGAGTTTTCTCTCCACTGTGTTTGAAATGAATGATGAGTTTTGGGCCCCTGAAGCCAAGTCCTTGTATCCTGCTGTCTATTTCATTGTGTTGAACAGAGTGCTGTTTACTTTAGCATTGCTCAGAAAATCAGAATTATGGTAGTTCAATGAAGCAGTAAACATTAGATATTTTGAAAAGTATACAAATTTATACAAGTTTCAAGTGTCATTCATATTCCAAGTGGCTTTTGATAGAAAAAGAAAGCATGCTTTAAAGATGAGAAGTCAGGATTCTTGATTTAGAAAGGCTTGAAAAACTCAGTTCATTCAGAAAACCTTTTCACACTTATCTGATCAAGGCTGCTCAGGGTTCAGGGAAACATGGCCTACCTTGAAGTGCCTACTGTTTTGACAGCGTTCACCGTATATGTCTGAGAGAAAGTAGCCTCCTTGTGGTCTTGGTTCTGTCTAGAGTATGGTGATAATGCCCCCAAGAAGGAAAAAAAATTTGGCTTGGGGGGCTTTACTCTGTATAAAGCATAAATATACTTATGTGTAATTATGTACCATATATGTTTTCATTATGTATGTGTGTTTTAACAGCTATACACTATATCTGTGATATTAAAGTTCCTTTAGGGTAAGCGATTTGGAAAATAAGTTAAAAAGGCTCCAAATAGCCTATTGCTGCTCCTTTAAATTACACAAACCCAGGGCTCTGGCAGCTGTCCTCCATTTTCCATTGCTTTCCCCATTATTAGGCCAAATAGAATGTCCCTGCCCCGTCTACCCTCCAGAATATGTGTAGAAATATGCTACATGAAATTGTTAAGTGCATAGTTATTACCATCCTGTGAGATTTTTCTTGTAAGAAACAAAATTTTTTATCTGCAGTTTGTTAAATCCTTCAGAAATTCAAATTGATTGTCTATATGTTTTATTGCGTTACAGATTTTCTGGTCTGATTCTGGAGAGCTAGTCTGTATTGCCACTGAAGAATCATTTTTTATCCTTAAGTATCTGTCAGAAAAAGTCTTGGCTGCACAGGAAACACATGAAGGAGTTACTGAAGATGGCATTGAAGATGCCTTTGAGGTGACTGCATCAGTACAACTTTTAGCTTTGTTTTGAAATAACCTATATTTTTACAGTGCACCACACAGATTTTAACATTTTATTACGAACAAGAATTTAAGGGATGATGATGAAATGTGAAAATTAAAATCTTTGTTCAAAACACACAATCTGAAAGTAAACATGCTTTAAACAATTTCTGATTTGATCTTTGGAAATATGATATCTTCCAGCAAGGAAATTTGAAGTTGTTTTCATTCTGAGATTATTTAGTCAAGAGTTTTTTTTTAATTATTTATTATTTATTTATTTATTTATTAGTTTTTTCGGGAAGGGTCTACAGGGTGTTCAGGATATCACTACTAAATCAGACTCGTTGTGATCTGCCTGTTTACAGCCTCCCAAGAGCTGGGATTACAGGCATGCGCCACCACACCCAGTCTCTGTCTCAGTTTGCCCCCAGGGATGGGGCTGGCATGGTAGGCCCAGGGATTGAAACCCAGCCCCTGTGCCTGCTTGCAGGTGCTTTAATCTGCTGAGCTATTTGGCCGACCCTTAGAGTTTTAAATTAGCTCCTAAATGGTAAAAGTAAATCACTTATTTTGGGGATGTCCACATGATCTCATGAAATACTTATTCAAGTTAGTTCTATTAGGGGATTTAAGTTGATTTTTTTTTTTTTAATATTCTTTTAACTTAGTTTTGAACCACATGATATTCCTTAAAGAAGAAGATACGAATTCTAAAGAAATGTTTTTTCTTGAAGTATAATTTTATTTTGCTTCCATTATTTTTACCTTTTCACCCTGAAATATATTCAGCTCTCTGCTATCAGATTGCTGATATTGAATAAGGTAATAATAGTCTTTATTTTCTTTTTACAGGTTCTTGGTGAAATTCAGGAAATTGTAAAAACAGGGCTGTGGGTAGGCGACTGTTTCATTTATACAAGTTCTGTGAACAGATTAAATTACTATGTCGGAGGAGAAATAGTCACCATTGCCCACTTGGACAGGTAGCTGAGTATTGTTTTACTTTTGTCAGAAGCATCCTAAATCTTAAAGTGTGGTTTTAAAGCAAAATGGCTTATAGATATAGATCGATTTTTTTCCAAGTTCAAGGTTTAGTAGGTTGCCTGTCATTAACCAAAATTGCATTAATCAAATGAGATTTTGAGCTAGAAGGGGTGTGTATGTGTATGCACATGTTGATGCATGCTTATGTGGGAGCTTATACACACAGATTTGGGCTTCTGATTCAGTATCTGCTTCTCTTGTAGGACAATGTATCTCCTGGGCTATATTCCTAAAGATAATAGACTTTATCTGGGAGATAAAGAATTAAACATCGTAAGTTACTCCCTGCTGGTTTCAGTTCTTGAATATCAAACAGCTGTCATGCGAAGGGATTTTAGCATGGCTGACAAGGTCCTTCCTACCATTCCAAAAGAACAAAGGACCAGGGTTGCACACTTTTTGGAAAAGCAGGTAAGAGGCTTTTTTCTTCTTGTTTTTTAAAACCCTAAATTTAAAAGGATATTAGTATGGATTTGAAAAATGTTATTTTATAATCATCAGTAACTTGTTATTTTAAGGCACTTGTTACAGAATAAGGCACAATCTCATACAATCTTTCTGCTCCTTTCCCAGTGTCTCTTAGACGGTGGTGGTGATTTATCAGTCTTCTGTATATCTCTTTTCTGTCTCTTAACATTTTTATTTCTACATAGTATTTTTGCCTCATCTGCCTTTAAATTGTGGCAAAATGCATAGAACCTAAAATATACCATTATCAATGTGCCTTTTTAATGTTAAAGTCAAAGCACATTGTAGAGTGGTTCTGCAAAGCTTAAGAAAAAGCAAACTTACCTTCTTTCCTTTGTTCCACTCCCATTCTTGAAAGTAATTGCTTTTTATTCTTTTACCTAATTCTTTCAGTATATTTCCACATCTCTAAATAACATGCAGTAGCAATAAGTGATTTTTTAGCTTTACAAATTTCCCATTCTGTAGATGAGGGCTGCTTTCCTCCTCCTCCATCTACCACATATATAAGACTCCTACCTCTTACCCTCCCAGAATAGTTGTGTCTAGTTTGCTGGACTTGGCATTTGATGTTGCATCATGCCTGCATATACCCTGTTCACAGCTGAGCCATCTGGTACACAATAACTTCCTTTCCAACAATCACTTGTTTGCCCTGGAGTTCATCATTACTGGCTTTTTTTCTTTATTTTCTGTATACTTAAAATAAATTCTCGGTACACTTTGCTGGCTCTCCAGACCTTTCACTGTTTAGCCTGTCTCAGACTGAACTGGTACTTCTCCTTACTGTCATGTCAAGGCTTCCTTCTGTCTCTTGTTTGAGTTGAATACTTTGCCTACATCTCTTCACCTTTTCTGGCTTATTCCTACATTTTGGTGAAGTTATGTTCTTCAGTTTGCTAGAAATGTCTGTGGAGGTAAGTTTTTTGTAACACTCAGTATCCAAAAAATGCTGTGGTAAACATATCTGACCATTCAAACAGGTGTAGAATTCTATGTTGGAAGTAAATTTCTCTCAGAATTTCAAAGGCCTTCTAGCTTCAAGTTATTGTTGAAGTGTAGATGGTTGGTACATTACCTGTTTTTTTCTCTGGAAGTTTTTTGGATCTTGTCCTTTTTCTGAAGTTTTCTTTCATCTGGGTGTTAGATGAGCTTTTTTAATAGGAAATATGTTGTTCATTTGTGAAGGGATTTTCATGGATCATTCTTTACTGATTTCTTTCCTGTTTTGCATATTCTCTGTTACACAAGTTTTGGAGTGATGCTTTCTATCTTACTGATGGTCCTAATTTTTTTTATTTTACTGAATTGAACCTAGGGCCTTCGTGTTGAACTACATACTAAGCCTTTTTTTTTTCTTGTTTATTGTAGGGGACAAATTTCTCCAAATTGTGTAGGTTGTTTGATTCTTCCTGAGCCTCCAAGAGAGCTAGGATTACAGACTTAAAACCATTCCAGGCTATGTTTTTGTTTGTAGCTCAGAAGTTATCTTTTCTACATGGTATGCTACATTTATTTTTATTGATTTGTTTCTTTCTGTATTTCCCATTAAGAGGTTTTCCTCATATGTCTGATGATCTTTGGACCCACATTTAAGAAAGGGGTTCTAAGCAATAGATCTGGAGGTCTGAGTTTGTGGTAGGACCTGCTGGATGTGAACTTCACAGTTAAGTGAAGCAGTTGCCACTTGCCTAGAACTCCCTCTTGATTATCTTCATCTAATCACTTTAAATTTACTCATTGCATTTAACAAGTACTTACAGGTACACCAGGTAACATATAACCTTCAGGGGATTGACATTTTAGTACTTTTTAGTGTTTCCCTTAGCTGTTAGATTTTAGAGCAGTTCCCCAGTTACCATCTTTCTGGGGGCCGAGTAGAACACAGCTAGGAGTCCAGTATTTAGGATTTCATGTAGCTTCCATATCCATTCTCATTTATCTTTTGATATTGACTACTTCTGCCTCCTGGCTTGTGCTTGGTATCCCCCTAGGACACCCCCTAGTTGAGTAAGTCTAAAGAATAGGCCTGACTTGGAGGTTGGGATAAGAAGGATCCTGAAATGTCCAACTTGTAGTTTTTTATTACTGTCCTCTTTCATACACCCTTGGTAGTTCTGAGGTGTGAATCAGGTTATTTCTATGTTGTGTTCATTCCTGATTTATGATTTTATGATTTTCTCTATTTTTACTCAACTAGCTTCCATCTTCCAAAATTTTATTACTGATGTTCCTCCTCCTTTTCTAGTATGTCCTGGGAAGTTTATGCCCTTAAAAATATTTTAAGTCTCTTAATGTCATTTTAGTGGCAATTTGAGAGAAAATAAAAGTGTATGTTTAGTCTATCATATTTAATCTGATCACCCTTGCTTTATTTGACCCAAAGATCATCTTTCACCGTTTTTATGTCATACACATCAGTGTTAGTGAAGGAGTGAGTCCTTTTATTTAGAATGTCTGATCGCATTGTACTTACAGAATGATGGAGCTGAGTGGTGGCTTGCTAATCTGAAGTTAAAGCATTTCCAAGAGTAAACTATTCTGAAGGTCTAGCTGGACATAAGTGAACTCTGAAAGCTGCCTGGCTTCTCCATTCTGGCCTTCCCATAGTGAGCCTTCTCCTTCAATTTGAGGAAGAGGTTAACTAGCGCTGGCTTTTCCTCTAGCATACCACCACATCCCTAGAGCCAAACTTGGCCTTTGCTGCCTTGTCTCACAGAAGCTAATTTGGCAGAAGTTGATTTAAAAGCCTGTTCCTAGTGGCTTAGTAAGAGCATGGGAAAGAAGTCTTAGGCTTTCTATTCTTTAAGATATGAACTGGACACAAGACCAACACTAATGACACAGGAAAAATGACATTTCATCAGTGTCTGGGCTTGAATACAAAATGTTTGCTAAATGGCCTGCAGATGACAGGCACTCAGAGGCTATTATATTTGCCTCCCTTTTCTTTGCTTATTTGTTCCAAATAATCTCATCTGTAAAATGAGGCTTAGACTAGATCTCTAAGGTTCAGCTTTGTTGAGATTAGAGTTACAGCTGTGTTTTGCTTCTTATGCAGTGACTTCTCTTTAACTGTTTTACTTGAGTTTATCTAGAATTAAGCCAGATCCCATTATCTTAACAGTAGGCATTATGTGATGAATATTTTAGCTGCAAGGTTTGTCCTGTCCAATTAACTTAATGACTTCTATATTTTTGTCTTCTTATAAGAAGACACTTATCTGTTATGTTTATCAACTTATTATCAGGGTTGTTTCTTTTGACAGGGAAATGAATGATTGACCTTAAGTACCTGCCCTGTGTTTTGCAGACATTTTTATTTGCACAAGTCACACAAGCATACATCGTTTTTTCTTTTTCTAAATCTGGTTAGGGCTTCAAGCAGCAGGCTCTTACAGTATCCACAGATCCCGAGCATCGCTTTGAACTGGCCCTTCAGCTTGGAGAGTTAAAAATTGCATACCAGTTAGCTGTGGAGGCAGAGGTAAGTACTAATCCATGATTCATAGCTTCTCATAACTGATGGAAAAGTCAGTAGTACTTCTGTGTGCTTGTTGGAATGTGGTTACATTTTTCACATGGAAATTAATGACTCTTTGGTGATGTTGTGTTTTTGAGCTTTTTCAAAGACACATTATTAATCTTTGCATAAATTAAGCAGATAATATTTCAGATAGTCTTAGCACTGTGATTTTTTTGTAAAAATTGTTACCCCATTGCAGGTGAGATTTAATTTGCAAGAGCAAGTGATTTAAAGATGACAATTAGAGGTGTCTAGAAAGTCTGAGCATAAACAAAACAGTAATTTGCCAAAACCCCAAACTAGCAAGAAAGACACTGGTTTAAAGTGTCTTGACATTTCTAGACAGTTTCATATAGCTTTGTGTTTTGTGTGCACCCAATTGTGTAAGCCCTGCAGAGGTAAATTAATTTCAGACAAGTGAAATAAATTTTAGCCATGTTAAGATCATCCAAGTGAAGAGCATTTTGATTTGAGAAGTTTTAAATGATAGATATTATTTAAAGATGTAATTTTCTTTTAGAAAAGTGGTATTAAATTCATACATTAAAATGATTACAATTACCTTGAAACTCATTTCTGTGTAATTAAAAAATAAAAATATAGCTTTGTTTTTCATGCATCATTACAATTCAATTAATTTTGTATACATGAATAATTTTCACTTCCTCAATATATAATTTTATTCAACTGATAGATCCAACTTAACAAGCACAAGTGACTGTCTTCCATTTTGGTATAGTCATATTCACAAGAACAGAATAATATTAAGAGTTTGGAAATGTGAATGTTTATTTCCAAAGGTACCTGAACTTGGAAACTCTTTCTTACAGTCAGAACAGAAGTGGAAACAACTTGCTGAGCTTGCCATCAGTAAATGTCAGTTTGGCCTGGCCCAAGAGTGTCTACACCATGCCCAGGATTATGGGGGTCTGCTGCTTTTGGCCACTGCCTCTGGAAATGCTAGTATGGTGAACAAGCTGGCAGAAGGTGCAGAGAAAGACGGCAAAAATAATGTGGCCTTCATGAGCTACTTTCTACAGGGCAAGTAAGTGTTACTCCAAAGTCTACAGACCTTGGTGAGCATGTTAATTAAAATCACTATTTGTAGTGAGAGTGCTGGCACATGCCAGTAAACCGAATGCTCAGGAAACTGAAGCAGGTGAATCAAAAGTTCAAAGTCAACCTGAACTACATAGCAAGAAAGTCTCAAAAGACATTAACTTTTTGAAATACGAAAAATGAACTGGGAAGAGCTGATATATTACCAACAGGTGTAACAATGGTTAGAATACACTGCTACTTTGCTGGTACTCACCTTTAGCACAAAAATGCTACAGGATATTTCATCTAAATGAGGTGTTTGTGATAGGAGAAACACTGAACTCCTTTCTCAGTAGCCACCAGGTGATGGCTGAGGCATTGTATTACCTGGCAATAGGAGGTGACTGAACTGCTCTAGTTGGCACCTGAAGGCCACATAAATATCCTGGCCTTCAAAATAGGCTAATCCTGCCTTAACTCCTTCAAATCCCATTTCGGTTCTCTTTAAATTAAAAAGTTGGAAAAAAAAAATTGTTCAGAATAAGTTTAACAGTTTGAAAGTGGTTACAAAAGCTGACTTATCTTCATATTCCTGAAATCCACTGATTTTTGTAAAGCACCATGTAAGACAAACAGCTCAGTAAAGATGAGGCATATATGTGAGGGGCAGCACTACAGTCACGTATGACAGCCTTTATTCTTGTAACAATACACCTCTCCTTTTCACCTTTAGGCTTGATGCTTGCTTGGAGCTCTTGATTAGAACAGGACGACTGCCAGAAGCTGCCTTCCTAGCCCGAACTTACTTACCTAGTCATGTTTCAAGGTATACCTTTAATTACGGGGGCAAGTGTTTCAAATGAAAACAGCACACTTAATCTGTCTTTGGTTCCACGTTTATAATAGGGTAGTCAAACTGTGGAGAGAGAACCTCTCAAAAGTCAATCAAAAAGCAGCAGAATCCCTTGCTGACCCTACAGAGTATGAAAACCTTTTCCCTGGATTAAAAGAAGCCTTTGTGGTTGAAGAATGGGTGAAGGAAACACATGCTGATCTGTGGCCAGCCAAACAGTATCCATTTGTCACGGTGTGTAGCCAGGTTCTAAGCTTCATTCAATGTGACAGCAGGATGAAATGGTATTTGTGACTTGAGGATTATGAACTGCTAGGGATTTAGGCCAGGTTATTGATCAGTTTCAAAATATCTCATCATTTTCTATTCTTTGATAGCCAAATGAAGAGAGAAATGTTATGGAGGAGGCAAAAGGCTTTCGGCCCTCAAGATCTGTAGCTCAACAGGTCAGTAGGATGCCACATTTGATAATTCGGTAGAGACTATTGATTTTAAGTACTGCCTCCCACTTCCTAATCTTGATGTTCTTGCTTTGGGGGAAAAATTTAAATTTCTGGAAAATTCTTCTGTCTTCATATGTATCTGTACCTGTGCTTCCAGGAACTTGATGAAAAACCTGCTTCCCCTACGCCAGTTATTGTGGCTTCCCAAACAGTCAACAAAGAAGAAAAGGTAAGTCAAGCTTCATTCAGCAACCCCTCCCACCCCCACCCCCCCCCCCCGCCCCCCCCCCCACCCCATGAATATATGCAAGCCTTGCTGGGCTAGCCTTGGCTTAAGTGATGTAATCAGTGGGAGTTTCCCAGAAGGGGCTTTGAAATGCAAAGATGCTCTTTTTGACCATTAAGCAAATGTTAGCTCTCACTTTGGGTGGTGACCCAGATAACTTTCCTCTGACACAGTATTATATAAGTTCATCATCCTCTTCCTTTTGTTTTCAGAGTTTACTGGAGCTAGAAGTAGATTTGGATAATTTGGAATTAGAAGATATTGACACAACAGATATAAATCTGGATGAAGACATGCTGGACGACTAAGTATAGTTCTACATGTATTTCACCAAACAGATCGTTTAGATAGAGATACTGATCATTACCTTGTCCACAATGCTTGGAACTAGGAGAAGTTCCTTAACTTTTATAAGTAAATGCTGTGGACTAGTGGGTGCAGAATGGCCTTCTTAAGAGGAACTTAAGTGTACATTTAAATTACTGTCTTCCTCACTAAAACAGACATGTTCTGTGATTAATTTTTCATGCTGATACTATACTGTATCTCATAAAATCTTTTTAAGTCAGTGCTATTTCAGCTTGGTTTGTGAATAATAAAAACAGACTTCTAGTTTTAAAAGGCTGGGCAAAAACCTTACATAGCAATCAACCCACATTCTTTCCTCTGCATAACTAGATCTGAATTTTTCAGATATTATCTAGATGTCCATGCTGTAATGATTTCAACCCTTCTCCATGTCTTCATATCATTATCCTTAGTCTAGATAGCCTGACAGGGCTCATCCAGATTTTGTCTAGTAGTTCACCATTTCTTTTTGGGTGTGGAGGCTAGAGACAGGGTCTCACTATATAAGTACAGGCTGGCCTAGAACTCAACAGAGATCCTTCTGCTTCAGCCTCCCTAGTGCCCAGGGCTCCCTCCAGGAGTGTACCCCCACTCCTGACAGGCAGAATTTTTAAGTTACCCATTTCTAAATTCAAGACCTAAAACCTCTATTCTCCAGACCTCAGAAAACCAGGCTGCATCTATATTACCAGTGATACCTATTTGATATCATAGAAAAGTATACTTTTATTCACAACTTTGTCTAATATTAGGCATTCAAACATACTGTTATCCCCTTGCAGCCTAGAAAAGTGAGTGGGGTAACAAGTTTTCTTTGTAAAGCGAAGAGTTTCTGATAGAAAACTCTAAATCAGTACCTTTTATTTCTGTCATTTTTTAAAATATTTACCTTAACACTAAGAAGGAGACAAACAGGTTTTTGTAAAATGAAACATAACTTAAAAATATTTTCAGGAAGCTGCAGAATGGCTAATGAATGCTTCTTGATATGTTTGAAGTGTTAATTCTATATATGCACCCTTCTGTGCTTCTGTTTTTGCAAAGACCTGTTTAAAAGAAAAAAGTTGTAAAGAAATAGGACACATAATATTTGTAAAGTTCCTTAGTTTTAAGACATTAACATTTCTGTAGTAGGAAAGGTCCCAATCCTCATGTTTCCCCCATTATAAAGTAATAAATACACATAGGAAAACATCCCACAGTTAAAGCAGTATTAATTCTAAACATCAAATTAATTAGCTGTTGTCTCTTTTCACTTGTTTTCAGAAAAATGTAAGATGCTGACCTTGTACTTCCTGCTAGACCAAACTGAAAAGCATTACGTTCAAGAGAATGCAAGTTAGAAAATTAATTTTTTATTTAAAAGACTGTCCAAAAGCATTTTGCTTTTATCTGGCTTATCCCAGAAAATCAGGATGAGTACTATACTTTCTCTACTTAGGGTGGTCATTGGTCATTTTTATCTTTAGTAAGCTTTGTGAAATGCAAAAAAGCATTACTGCAATATAAGTCAGTTCAAAACTATCTATTCTGAGCATTAGAGATTAAGTTACACAATGACCTCTCCTATCCTAAAAACATTAATTCAGTATTTACAGAAAACCTATGTAAGCTGGTGGCTTGGAGCAGTGTGTAGTTCCACATGGTAACAGAAACAAGGCTTGGTACTACCTGACCACCACTACCCCCTCCTGCTCTTCACATCTACCTCCCACTCCCATATTCTGTGACCTCACTGGAGGACAACAGAAAACTGCTCTTAGGGACAGGTTCAAGTACTCCAAAGAACGAGGGGCCTGCTGCCCACACTGCCTGAACCTCTCGACTCCAGCAGCCATCACACCCACCACCTCTCACATTCCTTACCCCCTCCATTATCCAGGATGAAGAAATATGGGGGCTGTGATCACATTGCTGTTTTCAAGACCACAAATGTTTCAAGTTTATAAGTCTGTTTAGTTTCCATTAAATATGAGCCACTTCTGAATCTTTTAAACTCAACAACACAAAACAGCCAATGTAAAAAAAAGATCTTACCTTAATTAAATGTATTCCCTCAGCACCCTGCTCTCTGGCCTCTTGTGCTGATGGACCATCTGGATGGAGCATGTGGTACAGCTGGACCAAGCAGGTAGCATCATCAGTTCTGAGAATAAAAGGACTTACTGTTATTGAGGGGCTTTCTTTACTGGCTTCACAGTCCTATGAAAGTACCAACTCCAAGATACATTAATTTCAAACTTTCATCAGGCCAAGAGTGTGTGTGAGGCAGGTGCCAGCTCTAGTTCCACAAGAATTTCAGATAAATTGACTAAACCACACATCAAGTCTGTGAGGCAGGAATGGCAGGGGTTAATATAGGAAGTACCTAATTTATGAAAATGAACACACTCCCAATATGGCTGTATTTTTGGACACCATCACTTTTCACAGAGACAGCCTTCCTCATAGCAACTCATTTTCAGGCCAGCTCTTGTTCTCAACATGATATAAAGTGACCCCACATAGAGGGCAGAATTATAGCTCCATCCCATAGAAGCAGGTCAGTGGTCATAAGGTTCTCAAAGTCACCTGCCTTTAGTGCTGTCTGCTAACAGATTTTCACTGAGCCTCGATTAATAGAAATGCCTCTGGAAGACAATCCCCACAAATCCAAAAAAAAAACTGGTCCCAGTAAAGCGAATCTGAATTAGGCCCATCAAATTAAAGGCAAGCCAAATTCTTCTAAGTCAGCAGTGCTGCTTTGGTGTCAAACCCAGTCTTGATGAAGCCAGAATGAGAATTCAATTCTGGTTTGTACCTTTTTAGAAATAACACATTCGAACAATAAAACTTCCTAGTCATCCCCAAACCAAACAATCATTGTATTCTCACCCCCTCCAAACATCTGCCAGCTGGACCTCAATGCATAAAAACAACCAAAATGTTCTGAAACTGTGCTGTGTCTACTTTAGTAAGCTACTGGCCTGTAGCTGGGGGAGAATGGATGAGGACACCCTAATTCAGGGTTACCCCCCTCACAGAGCTGGAAAGTAACACAAAATGTTCACTGTATATCTACTGTGTTATAATCTAACAAGGTCCAACAGATGTTGCAGCAAAATATATATTCAAATAAAATATAAAAGTAACTCTTTAGAGGTTAGGCATGTGACCCTATGAAAAATTAACAATGGCGCACTTGAGTCTGAAAGAAGTAACAGACCGAATTCTCGCCTGGTCTCTATTCAGTAAACATGGGTGCCCTCCACTGTTCATATGGGGATCTGCAGTTAGCTCACACAGCCAGAAGGATTAGTACCCAACTGCTTCACATGCCCAAGTAATTAATACTACAGCATCACATATTATTGTGCCACAAAAAAGAACTTTTAATTTTCAAACTTAAATATTTCTATATTGCTTTTAATTTTTTTAAAAATACTGTTTTAGTAAGTTCAGAATGATTACAAATGAAAATGCCAAAAATTCATTTATGAATGTCTCTGTGTCTGCACATAACTTTAGAATCTTCTTCACCACTCCTGCCTAAGGGGGTGGACGAGTACTTATGCTTTCTGAGCTGAATTACATAGTGTATGCTGAAGTGCCCTGGCCTGGAAATCATCACTCTCAGGAAGGCTGTTTCTAGGATTGATGCCCTTTCCAAATGTGTATGTAGAGAAACTGGAACCTTCCGATTGCAAACAATGCCTTATCTTAATGTCTATCAAAAATATTGTTAAAAATGCTTCTTTCATGAAGAAATACCAATGGCAAATATAAAGGGCTAGCCAGATAGCTCAGCGGATTAAAGCGCCTGTTTAGGCAGACACAGGGCCGGGGGTTCAATCCTCCCCCCCACAGCCTGCAGTGCCAACCCTGTCCCCTGGGTGCACTGAGACGTTGACTGAGACTGGGAGTGGTGGTGCACGCCTGTAATCCCAGCTCTTGGGAGGCTGAAAAACAGGAGGATCACTACAAGTCCAAGCTGTGTAGCTGTGTAGTGAGACCCTGTACTAAATACAATATAGTGCTGCAGATAGCAATGGCAAATATATAAAAGTTCAACATCATTGGTTATTTGAGAAATACAAATTAAAACACTGAGATTCCATCTCACCACAGAAAGAATGGCCATCAAGAAGTCAGCCAGGAACAAATGCTGGAGGGGCTGTGAGGAAAAGGAATCATCCTACTGAAGGAAGGAGGGGAGACTAGTATAACTACTGTGGAAATCACAGTGGAGTTCATCAAAATCTAGGATTAGAAATCCCATTCCACTCAGCTATTCCCCTTTTGGGTATTTTCCCAGAAAAACTGAAAATACCATACCACAGTGATACATCTGCACCCATGTTTATAGCAGCACAATTTGTTGTAGCTAAATCTTGACAACAACCTACATGCCCATCAGATGAGGAACAGATTTCAAAAAGGTGTATTTTTATACTATTACTCAGCTATGAAGAAGATAAACTCAAGGCTTTTATAAGTAAGTGGATGCACCTAAAGACCATAATCATAAGTGAAATAGATTAGACCCTATAAACATTGTACTGTCTCCCTAGTATAAGAAACTGAAAGAATAAATAAAATCCGAAAGGTACAACAGATGTGAAAGGGAAAGAAACTGCTCAAAAGGAATGAACTACAATGAGAAAAATAAAAGGAAAAAAAGATATATAACTGACAGCTAAGATAATTGTACTACTAATTTCTATTGGTTTATTGAATGTTAAATGCTTAATTGTTTGATCAATCTTTTATTCCTATATCTGGTAATCTATAAACAACTACTCTGAAGATAACAATATGCAACTGGGGGAGAGCTCAGCAGTGTAAGTACCTTCCTGGCAAGTGGAAGGAGCTGGGTCCAATGCTCGGTACCTCATGCCCTGCTGGCTCCAGAACCCCAGGCATGCTGTGATGTCCCAAAACGGGGTATGGTGGCACAGGCCTATAATTCCAGTGCTGGGGGACTGAGACAAGAGGATCACTACAAGTCCAAGCTGCGTAGCAAGGCCTTGTACCAAATAAGTAAATATTTTTTAAATTTTCTAAAAAGAATATGCAATGTAACAACCATTGTTAATTTACTAACATCTTGTTTTGAAATTCTGTATCATTTTTGTTTTTTTTTTACTTTTTCTTTTATAAAAATAAAAATGCTAATAATTATCTAAAACACAGCATCAACAAAATTGTTCAATGCAGAGTTGTCAATAACCTTCAGGGTTTTTTTTTTTTTTTTTTTTGCGGAACCAGGGATTGAACTCAGATCCTTGCACTTGCCAGGGAAGTGCTTATTCTACTGAGCCATCTCCCCGGCCCTTCAGTTTGTTTTTTAAAAAAATGCAGTTCCTATAAAGCACAAGAGAAAGAGGTATGAACTTATATGATTCACAGGTAGAAACCGGGAAACACATCAGACTGATGCTGAAACAAAGACAGGTGTCTTTGTGTCATGAAAATGAAAAAAAACTTTTTGATGTCTTAAAGGGCTCTCAAACACATAATGATGACTTTTACTGAAAAGCCCTAAAAATAGTTTTACCACAAAACAAGCATCCATAAACCGTTACGTTTATTTCTGCAGTTTCTACTTCATCCCCCTGGGACTACCTGGAAAGTTCACTGCTCCCAGGAGCACTGGTGAGGAGGCCCAGGATAAGTCATATTCATATTCTACTATGTAGATCCAAAGTTGCATTTCAAAGAATCTAACTGTTATGGCTTTTGCCTATTCCCCATCTCATGTGATCATAGGTGGGGCAGGCTTAGGAGGAGGCTGGATCAAGAATGTGTAAAACAGGGATTAAGTGTGTGATGTTTGGATTAAGGGTATGTGATTACTAAATCAGTCTACTGACTGGTTTGGCACAGATCTAGCATGGATGACCACCCTGGGAATGGTGGTATCACCCAAAAGATGGGTAGCCTGAGTAGATAGAAAGGGACAAAGAAGGGCCAGCCAAATAGCTCAGAGGATTAAAGACCCTGCTTAGGCAGACACCGGGGCTGGGGGTTCGATCCCCAGGCCTGCTGTGCCAGCCCCGCCCCTGGGGCATGGTGAGATGGGATTGAGACTGGGCATGGGGGCATGCACCTATAATCCCAGCACTTGGGAGGCTGTACACAGGAGGATCACTACAAGTCTGATCTGTGTAATGAGACATTGTAGACCCTGTACTAAATACATTTAAAAAAAAAAAAAGGGATGGAGAGAAGGCAGGCCTGCTGCTGCTGCTGCACTATTTCACTGCTTTGCTGCCTTCTGCCACTGTGAGCTGTTTATCCTCTCTGATATCCCCTTCAGCCCTGGAGCCAGCCAACTAGGAACTTAAACCTTCACAAACTGTCAGCTGCAATAAGCCTTTCCTTCTTTAACTATAGGTGTCACGTATGTAAGCACACTGTCTCAGCAATGAGAAAAGTAAGACACCAGCCCTGTTTGTCAACATAAAAGCAAAGCCTGGGAAAACTGGTTATGCTAGGAGAAAACCAGACAAATTGGGCAAGTGAAAGCTTCAATTTACCACAAGGAAAACACCATAGCTTAAATACAGATTTACTGTAAGGGCAGTAAGAATGATTCATAAGATTATACTTACAAGTCTCTCTGAATCTGGTCAATCAGCAAACCATCAATGTTTTTCTTATTTACAAAATACCAAGCCATTCCACCAAAGTGTCTTGTTGAACGTAAAAGGTCGTATTTTCCATGTTTGTCAATATCTTGATAAGTCTGGTGATGAATCTATCCAAATACAATACAACTCATCAGAAATGGGAAAATACAAAGTGAACTGCATCCCTCTACTTACATTGACTAGGGTGCTGGCCAAGGAAAGCATGAGTGAAACCAGACATACTTACAGCTGCCTATACTATCATTTATCACTTGGTAAGCTGCAGACCACTCCTGGTACGCCCACCTTGGGTAGGAAGGAGGGTTTATTAGGAAAGAATTTGTTGAGATGCCAGCAAGCCTATGCCTTCCCCACTATGGAAGTGAGTCACACCAAACTTCTGTAACCTTACCGAATATTTTTCAACAACCAAACGTGAATGCTGAGTTTGTGTGTGTGTGTAAGAGAGAGAGAGACAGAGACAGAGATAGACAGACAGACAGACAGAAAATTATCACAGGTCTTGGTTACTGGGGAAAACAGCCAAGGGTATTCCCTTTTCCTATCAACTACCCCATCCTATCAGTTTGCACCTGCCATCGACATTTTTTCAGTTCTCCTTCCAGACTTATCTTGCTACATGAGGACCTACTGAGGGCATCACTCTGCTCAAAAGGCTTTCAAAGATCTTCTGACTGAAGTCCAGGTTCCTCAGCATGGCATCAAGGTCTCCTGTGATGCTGCCCCATCCACCTTTCCAGCCTACTCTGAAATCCTTCCCTCCATACCCACTGTAGATTCAAGCAAACCAGATGACAAGCCATGTCTCAAACATACTTGCTAATTTTCTGCCTGTTGCTCTTTACTGTTCTACCTAACATACTTCTCGTCACACAACTACCCCTGCCAGTGTTCTGTGCCCTGCCAGAGTATTTACAACTTCTACAAAGCCTTTTAGCACCTAACAGTGTAGCCATAAAGTCATAATCATCTGCCTGCTCCTCTAGCACCATTCTATACAATCACTACTGGACTACAGCCGTTGGCACAACATACCCTATCCTAGTTCATGGCATTACCTTACTACTCATAATACCTTTCACATAAAAGGTGCTACTGAATATGTAAGCACACTGAGCTATTTAAGGCACATACATTACATTTTGGCAAACTATACTAAGTAACTTTATTCTCATTTGGTAAATTAAGAGAATAGGCTTTGCCATTGTTTGGTCCAAAACCTCCCACTTACTAGCAATGCAACTGTCAGCAAGCTAAATTCCCTCAGCCTTAAGCATTGTCATGAGACTAAAATGTATCTGTGTCTGTATTCAACAAATTTTCAGGTATTTTCCTTCTCTTTCCCCTACATTAGAGGTGGCGAAATTATGGCATGCATGCCCCAACAGACTGTTATAGAAAGCTTTAAAAAGTTTGCCCTCACTGTCCTATATCAAATCTTAAAACTAAACTCAGTACATGCTAAAAATCTTGCTCATAACTGTACTTTAACTTGTATTTTAGAAACTGTAAGACATGCTTACCTTGATGTACTCAGTAGAATCTGGCTCAAACTGGGCAATGCAAAGATTAAGGACATCAACATGTCGGTCCCGGCTATACATAGTCTTAGGATCACACAGCAGAAATAGAATTAGATTGAGAACAAAGTTTAGCACCTGTCCTGCACTGTGACAGGGTTGCCCAGCCACACACATGGGGCATATATACCCATCAAGAGACACACATAAACAAGATGGGCTTTACAATGGTTACCCCTGAATCCAAATCCCACCTAAGACAATTAAAAGAAGAGAATTCTCATCATGTAACCATCAGAAACATGTATCTGTATTTACCAAAGCAAAACACCAAGCAGCACCAAAGCCACATGGTTCAACAAATAAATCATCTGAATCTAGAATATACAACATAATTCACCTTACCTTAAGGTTTTCTTCCTTGAAAATTATTGGTGGCAAAACTCTACGACCTTCTTTGGGGAAATAAATTTGTATCACCCGGTCCCGTTCTTCCCAAAAAGCTTTGCGTAGTGTGCCACTTGGTTCTCTTACAACAATAAAACGCTCCTAAAACAGAAGATACAATCAAGGACGAGTTGTGCAAAACTATGTTTAATTTCTATCTCTCACTAAGTCCATTACAGTGGTCCCCAAACTCAAGGCCTGAACATTTTCACCAGGGACCAGTTCTATAGAAGACAAGTCTTCTATGCACTCAAGAGCTAGTTTTGTTGTTGTTTTTTTTTTTTTTTTAATTTTTCATCTTTATATATTTAGCGCACGGTCTCCAGACTTGCACTAAACAGATCGGACTTGTAATGATCCTATTTCAACCTCTCAAGTGCTGGGATTGCAGGCACATGCCACCATGCCCAGTCTCAATCACACCCTGGGAGGAGGGCCAGCACAACATGTGGTGCCAAGGAATCAAACTGCAGTCTCTGCGCACTTGCCTAAGCAGGCATTTTGGACCACTGAGCTATTTCGCCAGCCCATATAGTTTTGGGATGAGTCAAGTGTACTACACTTATTGTACACTTCTATTATTATACCATGAAATTCTCATAAGGAATGGCAACTTTATGCCTTCTCCACATACACAGTTCATAACAGGGTTCATGCTTCTGTGAAATCTAATGCTGCCACTGATCTGATTGGAGGCAGAGCCTGGATGGTAACACAAGTGATGGAGAACGGCTGTAAATACAAATGAAGTTCCTCTTACTTGTCTCACATCCTGCTGTGTAGCCTGATTCCTAAGAGGCTGAACATTCTGGCACCAGTGACCAGTCTTGTGGAAGACCTGTACCAGTTGGTAGCAAGGGGTTGGGGATCCCTACTTATAACTACAACTTGCAATCTACAATACACAATGCAACTGGGAAACAAAATACAATCATGCATATGGGAGTTCAATAATCTAATCTTTAAAAGACTCAGCAAGGTTTAACACATCACTACTATGTATCTGACCATCAGAGACCTAAAATTCAGTGAGCACCAACTATGGTATTACTGTAGGTTCAGTATATAAATGGTTCAACCAAAAATGATCTGAGATTCATCTGAATCCATTTCAGAAGACAGCTGTTTTGAGTTACTTCATTTCCCCATCCCACAGTATTCTTTTTACTCTTTATTCTCTATCTGCAAGACTCACATATAAAACTGCAACATTTTTTAAATGCCAAAGTGTCTTTTAAAATTGGCAATCAATAGAAGATAAACAAGAGAATAAAAACACAGGAGAAGCTATAATGTTTAAAATTTATCTGAGAAATACCTGTCACTCTTACTGAAAGTTCTATACAGTGATAATCTACTGGGATGTCTGAGTTTCTTGGTACCATCAAGGAAGACACAGGATTAAACACCATGTTCTCAAAAAGCTTCAGCAAAGCAAACAGTACAACTTAGGTAACAAGAACTTCCTTCTCCTGCTACCTTGTAGATTTCTGTCCATTTGTGGTTTGGGAGGTGGATTTCTGTCTGTATATGTTCTCTCCGAGCACATCTGTCTCTCTGCAGTCAATCTGAAATACACTTGACTGTGCCATCTTTGGTATGGTCTGCACCTCTCATCCTACTTATGCTGTCTCTTCCAGAAGGATCTCACACAATCACAGGAATTCCAGTTTGGCAGCATCATAGTGAGCCAAGTCACTTCATCCCTCAGACCCATCTCCACATCAAGTTGACATATACATCATTTTCATTTAGACATATACTTACCCGGTGTGGTATGTTGTATGATATATCAGTAAACACATATTTGGCCATTTCTGTCCCTTCCAAAATCTTGTCTTCCGCTAACACATCATTTATTGGTGCTCGTTCTTCCAGAACTGGTGGCATTTTTAATCGTACTTTAGCTGCTTTAACTGCCTCTCTGGTAGCCTAACAAAATAAAATATTTTTTTAAGGAAAGTCACAAGGCGATAGATGAAAAGGATCATGTGATTAAAAAGACATTCATCAAAAATCATTTAAAGACTGAGAGAATAACCAGTTATAGTCAATAATCAATGAGTGAGAAGCCACGTTTGTACTCATGAGCCCCAGCTTTTTTGCCTGTGGTATGGCTGAGAATACCAGCCACAGGTTTAATCATTATGAAAAAAACAATGAATGGAGAACCTGCCTGTCAGTGCAAGGTCCTGAGTTCGATTCCCAGTATGACAAAAAAAAAAAAGGAATGTTTTGAGAGTACAAATCTGCTAGAAATAAAGGACTGTACTTACGTACTTCCTATGTACCAAATATTGTTCAAATACTCTGAATGAATATATTTATTCACTTAATGCCCATACCAACCTTGTGAATTAGGTGCTACTATAATCTTCATTTCATGAAAGAGAAAACAGAAGCTCAAAGGTGTAAGAAAATTACTATGAAGCTGCAGCACTAGGATTTGAACACAGGCAACTTTTGAATTAGAGTGCTAACGTTTCACATATTCACACATCAAAGAAGTATTTCACAAAGCACTAAAAACCTACAGGTCCAAGAAGATACTGCTGCCTAGAATAGGAAGCTGTTCAATATGATCTACTTGTAGTAGCTCATAGTGGTACCTCTCCAGGAAGGAAGCTGGAACAGGAAAGGAAAGGAAGGATGCTCACTTTGAGCAGAAAGAACCATCTACCTGGACATCCACACCAGGTCCACACACTTGTCTGCTCAGTTCTGGTCATGCTCCTGGGCCCTCTCTGCCTGCCTACTCTCATTTAATTCCTCAGTTCTGTGCCATTAGTCAACCACACAGGTGCCCAGAGAAGAGAGCTAAAAGCATCTGCAGCAGCTTCTGGAAATCCTGTTTTAGCCCTAAAAGAAAGGCATACTACTCAATATTCCTGGGCTTACATACCTCTTCCAGCTGTGCCTGGGTCATTAGTTTATAGGTTGGTGGCTTCAGCTCTTGTATAGCTGGCTTAAAAATCTTCTCCAAGTTTAAGCCTGTAATCTTGATAAGGATGTTTTGAACTTCTTCATCCATAAATGTAGGTTTCTTGATCTTTGAGGTATCAGACTCTGCTAAAACAGATTTTAGTAAATAAGATGCTAGCAAAATGAAAAGCCACAAGACCTCTAAATAAAAAAGTAGGGGGCCAAGGATTTAGCTCAGTATCTGTCTGGCAAGTGGGAGGTCCTGAGTTTGATTCCCAGTACCAAAAATAAAAAAATAAAAAAGGAAATTGTCAGTTAAAACCATAAGTACACTGTGTTCTTCAAACTGCATAATGCTAATAATACCTGTGAGATTCATTCATTCCACTTCAATTTTAAATTTTAAGTATGCTGAACAAACCAGTCACGGTAGCACATGTCTGTAACCCAGCACTCTGGAGGCTGAGGCAGAAGGACTGCCATGAGTTCAAAGCCAGACTGAACTACACAGCAAGGCCCTGTGTCAAAAATAAATAAAAATAAAAATAAATAAAATATGTGTGTGCAAAATATATCTTAAACAGTGTGCTGTTGGAAGCAACAGAAAAACTAATGTAATAGTAATAATGACTATTACTATATACAGACTTGTCTACTTTTTAAGTGTTTGTTTGTTTTGGGGGGATTGGCTGGTTGGTTTTGCAGTGTAGGGTCCGGAACCCAGGGCCTATGCATACTAGGCAAGTGCTCTACTACTAAGCCACATCCTAAGCTCTCTAATTTTTCTAAGTCAAGATAATGCAAGTCTTTAGGAATGTATATAATAACCTACAAAATAAATTATCAATACCCTAATTTTATAAATGAAGATGCTAATGCTGACCCAAAGAACCAACTATTAAAGGACATAGCTAGGTTTAAAAAGGTTTATCTGATTCTAAAGCACCCAATCTTATTTAAACTCTGTCTCAGGCAGTCTGCTTATTCCTTGTAATTTCTCTTTCCATTATAAAAAAAAAAATAGCCCCACCCCAGGCGGCACTGAGATGGCGATTGAGACGGAATGTGGTGGCGCTCCCCTGTAATCCCAGCTTTTGGGAGGCTGAAAACAGGAGAATCACTACAAATCCAATCTACATAGTGAGACCCTGTACACCCTGCCCCAAATTTTAAAAAAACCATTATGTAAAAATAATGAAAACACACATGCATACACACACACACACACACACACACACTTAATTCCAGTTTCCTCTTTCTTCGCTTGTCCTGTAAATTCTGAACACTTTCTTTTTCTCTCTTCTCATTTTGTCACTGGGTGATGTCTTTGCCTCCTATGACTTTAATCATCTGATATGCTGGGGACTGAAATCTCAATCTCTAGCTCAGATTATTTTCACCCAATTAATGGACATTCCACTGTACTTCATGCAGCATGACCAAATCAGAACCATCAACTTTCTCTTGTTTCACATCTGCTTTTCCTGTTGTTCCCTATCTCAGCATCACGAGGTCTTGCAGACCAGAACCTTTATAGTCATTCCTGACTTGACCTTAAGCACCATGTCCAGCCAGGAGCAGTAGTAAAAATGACAATAGGAATTTGTTTGATATTTTCTACATGCTAGGACTTACTAAGCCAAGAAAATATTCAGCACACTGCATGCTCACAACTCTATCAACCAAGTACTATGATTAGCTCCATAAAAAAAGACAGTAACACAAAACACACAACCTGCTATATTTCTTAAATCTTTTTAACCCTCCATTTCCCACTGCCACTACTCTAATCAAGACCACCCTCGAGTTCTGAAAATGGCATCTGCCACGGACAACAGACCAGCAACAGCAGCTAAGAAAAGTGAATTTCACAGACTGAAATCTAAGCCAGAGAACCAAGACGAATCAGAACTCCTCACTGTTCCTGATGGTTGGAAGAAACCAGCTTTTTCTAAAGAGGGCAATCCCAGAGGACACTTGGAGGCCTCCACATTTTGAGCAGTTTTGCAACTTTGTTCCCAAAATATAGAGAGGCCTACTTGAAAGAGTGTTGGCCTTTGGTACAGAAGGCCTTGAACGAACACCACTCAAGGCCACCCTGGACCTGATTGAGGGCAACATGACTGTACTATAAAGAAGACTTTTGATCCATACATCATCATTAGGGTCAGAGATCTAATAAAACTGTTAACAAACAGTGTTTCATTTGAACAGACAGCACAAATTCTTCAAGATCATATTGCATGTGACAAATTAAAATAGTTTCTTTACTAAGAAATAAAGAAAGATTCATAAAAAGAAGATAGCGACTTATTGGTACCAAAGCATATACTTTGAAGGCTTTGGAACTCTTAATGAACTGTTACGTTATAGTTCAGGGAAATACAGTCTCAACCACTGGAGCTTTTAGTAGTTTAAAAGTTTGAAAAGTAGCTTTAGATACCATGATTCAATTTATAGTATTAAAACCTTAATGATAAAATGAGAATTGCCAAAAGATTCTGAATTACGATCACAAAGTTGGGAAAGATTTTTGCCACAGTTCAAACACAAAAATGCAAACAAATTCAAAGAACCAAAGAAGAAAACTGTTAAGAAAAGAGTTCACACCGTTGCCACCGCCACAGCCAGAAAGTCAGATTCACAAAGAATTGGCTAGTGGTGAATACTTTTTGAAGGCACATCAGAAGTGACAGAAAATGAAAGCCATAAAGGCTAAACAAGCAGAAGCTCTTATGATGGCCTAAATCCAGACTCTTAGCATAAGTACTGCCATAATAAACTTTAGCTGACCCCAAAGTTGCAAAAACAGGCCTACAAGTAACCATAAGGAGGAAATACACTCTGAGAAAGCATGACCTTAAGCCATAACAGGAAGAAAAGTAGCCAGATGTATAGCAAAAAATCTAACTGTTTGACAAGCAAGATGTGTGCTATACATTTTTATTCTGTTTGACAGGCAGGATGTATTATATATTTTCTTTGTTTTTTCTCTCTCTTTATATTATATACTCTTCCTGTTCTCTTCTCAGGGCTGCTCACTTGGACTCTGAAACCAGTTGGTCTATGCTGACGGTTGCTGAGCTTAGCTATTAAAGGCCTTCAAATCTTAATTGGCTACTTGGATTCCCATATTGATTACAAACACACAACAGCTCTCAGACACAAGAAGAAAGAAACAAAGCATCTATTCCACCTAAAGAAAAGCCTGTTACAAAACCAAAGGAAGCTTCCACTGAAACTAAAATTGATGTGGCTGTCATTAAAGAAAAGGTTAAGGAAGCAAAGAATAAGAAACTTGGAGTTCTTACAGCTGAAGAAGTTAAGCTTAAACTGGAAGCAGATGAAAAGAAAAAGAAGAAAAAGTAACATTTAAAAACCAAACACTGAACTACTAATTTATGAATCTCCTTTTGTGAAGTATTTTGAGAAACCAGGACATTAGTTGCCCTATCATAATCTGACCACCTTTTCTTTCTGAGTATTGTGTGTTCATAAAACCGTACTTTTTATAAATATAAGTTATTCTATTTTTCATGTGTGTTCTGAGAAATTTTGTGTTACAAGGTATTATATATGTCACATATATTGTATAATGAGTTCCAGGAAGGTTTTCCTGACACTTGATTTTAAGAGTAACTTTTTCATTTTGAATTTTTATGTAAGTGTGAATATGACTACTATAATTATGCATTAGATCCAAAGAATGCCTGAAGGTCTCGGTTAGTCTTTAATGATATCCCAGTATTTGGTTTTGAGGAAAAGAAATGCAAATTTTTTCAGTGCAAAAAAAAAAAAAGGACCACCCTCATCTTATGCCTGGTATCACTGCCTCCTTTTTCACCCCACTACAAAACATTGTCCACGTAGACTACTTAAGAGTAATCTCTTTAACGATGTAAACAAGATGATGCCACGTTTTGAACTCAGCAATGACTTTCAACATCATTCAGAAAAAAACCAAGGTGGTCGGCTTGCTTCACTGTGCTTCTCCAGTTAATGATGTGCTCTCTAAAGACCAAAACGCTGTCGCATCTCTAGGAGTCACGATCCTTTGGAGGATCCAGAACACTGCAGGCGCTCAGGACTACTCTCTCCCCAAATAATCTCATCCATTAGCCCAACTTTAGTTACTATTTTTACTCTGATTTTCTCAATTTATATTTATCCGTATATGATACACTACACTCTCAAATGCATTCAAAATTTAATGTTAAAATTCCTTCCCATCTCCACACTCCATCTACTGTGGGTCCGACCACGCCCCCGACCCCAATATCGTTCCTACAATTTTCTCCGATTTGGTACAAATGGGACCACTCTCCATTCAACTGCTTAAGCTGGAAACAAGATTTTTCTTTCTAAACCTAGATCCCGAAGCCGTAATCCTGCCTAATCAATCCCACTCTCCAAATACCTGTGTTCGGCCTCTTCCACCATAGTCTGAAGGCCTCTTCTCAGTGCGTCCCCAACACAGCCCTCGCAGCAATCGAGTGCTAGTTCCCCCTGGGCTTGGCGCTCCCTCAGGGGAACGCCGGGTCAGTGAGCCTTAGCTCACCGTCCGTACCCCAAGTTTAGTCTAGCACTCCCCAGTGACGGCGCTCAGGCACGGGGCGATAACAGACCCTGCAGGTACAGACCGAAGCTGACTGGTTTGAGACTGCACAGAGGGGAAGAGACAGAGGGGCCGCTGCGTGATTTTCGCCAGCTAAAAAGAGCTTTTAAGGCCCCCAAGGAGAACCACACACCAGACGTCCGGCAAGTCACTTACCAGCACCGGAGCTAAGCCAACGGCGTGGCAGCCCCACTGCAAGAGGTAGCGGCAGCGGCTGTAACAGAGCACTCGGCTTAAGCTGGGTTACGGCCTGGTTACAGACTGGCTCCAGGCCGCGAGAGCCCATCAAGAACTTCCACAGTGACATCTGAACTCTGAAGGCCGCCATAACCACCCGAGGTAGCTTTGCCGGAAATGGTTGCCATCAACTTCTGGTTCACGTGCCGGTTTTGTATGGCATTCTGGGAAATGTAGTCTCGTGACGCAGAAAGACCAGAAAGGCTAAGCTCCGCTCTTCCCATTTTGTTGGTTTTTATAGTTAAAAAAAAAAAAAAAAAAAAATTGTTGTTTTGTTTGAGACAGGGTCTCAGGAAGTCACTAAATTGCCCAGGCTGGGCTTAGACTTGTGATCCAGAATTCTGAGACTGCAGGGTGCACCACCATACACAGCCCCTTCGGTCCTTTATAGATTGTTTTTTGCCAAACTGCTTATTCACATGCATCAGGTGTTCGTGTCTTTCCATGTGCATAGTTTAAAGGTTTAAGCTATTTTTGCCATCCCTAGGTTTAAACCCAGCTGCCTGTTGCACTTTTCCATTCAAAACTTTTTCATCCTCATCCCAAATCTTTTTTTTTTCTTGTACTTTTTTCTTTTTTTCTGTATTTAGTACAGGGTCTACAGGGTCTCACCACATAGATCAGACTTGTAGTGATCCTCCTCTTTTCAGCCTCCCAAGCGCTGGGATTACAGACACTGGCCACCATGCCCAGTCTCAATCACTCAGTCTCAATCCCTGTCTCCGGCGGGGTCAGGGCCAGCATGGGCACATCAGGGATCAAACCCCGGTCCTTGCGTCTGCCTAAGCAGGCGCTCTTCATCCCAAACCTTAACTCCTGTTTCTGAATTTACTACCACAGCTATCAATTCATACCCAGTATTCCTGACTCATAACTTACTGCCTTCCTTTATGGATTCTTTCAAAATTTGGGGGTCTTTTTCTGTTCATTTATCACTTATCGTTCTTATCCAATAATACTATGACTTCTAATATTCTTATATTATTGTAATATCACCTAACCTAGTGCATCTATATCACAGAAAATATATGTTAAACAAATGAGTGATTGATTTTTATGTTTTTTCCCAGTTGTCCAGGATGTGCAGTTTTTGTCCTTCCCTAGACTATAGGCTGGGGCCGGGGAGATGGCTCAGTGGAATAAGCACTTCCCTGGCAAGCAAAAGGGCCTAAGTTCAATCCCCAGTTCCGCCAAAAAAAATAAATAAACAAACTAGACTATAGGCTGGTTTTGAGTGTTTAACCTACAACCTGGCAACAGAAAGTTGTTAAGAAAACACTTGTTTGGATTAGCTGACTGGTAGGACTTAACTCCTAACCTCACCTCTCTTGTCCCCACTCCACATCTTGAAAATTCATTATACAAAATGAAGTAATTTCGGTTATATCCCACTAAAATAGAAAACACTCAGATCGTGGACATGTAAACAATGGACACACACAATATGCTGAGTCTTTAAGGTTATTTTTAGCTAACAACTAATGTTTCAGGCAGCTAGCTGAGTTAGAAATATTATAGACAATCAGGGCTAGGCCCTCAAGGAAGCAGTATAAAAGACAAAATGACTTTGCAACTTTGGGCAGAAACAGACCCCTGCTGTGGGCCAGACCTCAAAACAAAAGAGTAAACAAATGCAGTCACATACCTCCCTAAAGATTGGCATCTAGGATTGATATTCTAAATAAGACCCTCACCTTAAGGACCCCTGGAAGAGTCACTAACCCAGCCCCCTACAGTAAAAGCCCTGGTTCTGTATTCATGCCTGCTTGCCATGCCCACTTGCTACATGACTCACTTCCCCATTTGGTCCTGGATTTAATCAATTTTACCTGAGAGATTGATTTTATAATCTTATTGGTTAACCACAGTTTTGTCTCACCTCATGTCCTAGCGAGTTTCCATGTTTTTCACCTTAGACCCACCTCACCTCATGGTTTTAGTCTATAAAAATCTCTGGAAGAGACAGCTTCCCAGACAACCTGCTCAGCCCATTTCATCCTTCTCTTGGACAGGAGCTTTCTTTACATGGATAAATATATTCTGCCAAATTGGTCAAGCAATGGCCGTGACCCATCCACATGGCTGACACAAAGGATCTACAAAGTGCAGTACAGGGTTTCAGGATAAATCCTGAGGGGAGGGGGTCGGGGAGATAGCTCAGTGGAATAAATGCTTTCCTGGCAAGCACAAGGTCCTGAGTTCAATCCCTGGTACCACAAAAAAAAAAAAATTCTGAAGGGACTTGACTGACCTTATCAGATACAAAAGTTACATTTCTTGGTTTTTTTTTTTAGTACAAAATCCCACCTTTTATTACAGTTTGTGCAGCTGTGTGGACGCCAGAGACGAAGGGGACACGGCCTACAGCTGCCATTGGGTCACCGTGGCCCAGAAATCTTGACACAAAGGGACTGGACCTGAAGTCACTACACAGGCTTTGTGTTCCAGAAGATGAGAAGACGTGCCAGGCACCACTATGGAGGGACTGAGAGCTGGCAGCACCAGGAGGAAACCCACACCGGGCCACCTGAGTCGGCCAGTGTGCGTTCCCACTGGGTAGAAAATATCAAAAATGTACACAACAATTCCTGGAAAAAACAACCCATGATAAATCGAACTTCGCTCTCTTGTAATAAAAAATTAAAAACTTTTGTTGCCTCTGAGCAAGTGAACTAGGAACTCCTCCCTGGGCGGGACAGAGCTAGCAAAAAATGTCCCCGAGGTGCTGGAGCGTCCTGGGGTGCACACCCCTCAGCTCACCATCCTGAGCGGGGTGTGCTGCGGCCACCTGGGCCCCACACCTGTGCCACACCCTGCTTCCTGCCAATGTCGACTTCCAACAGTCTCTGAGCCAGGAGGATTAGCAGTCACTCTTCCACAGTTTAATGGTTTTGTCATTCTCTAAGGTGGCCGAGGCAATGATGTTCTCCGTGGGGTGACAAGCCGTCGAGATCACCACATCTGTGTGGCCTTGCAGCTTCTGGACGATCTCCTTGGTCTGCAGGTTCCAGATGTACACCAGGTTGTCCTCAGAGCCAGACACGATCCACTTGCCCCCGGTCACGGAGAAATTGGCAAATATGCAGTACTTCTCGTTCTTGTGACCCGTGTAGGTCTTCAGGCACTTGCCCTTGCTGTAGTCCCAGAGCTTCAGTGTGTTGTCCAGCGTGGCAGCCAGGATGTATTTGCCGTTCGGAGAGAACCTCACAAAGGACACAGGAGGGTTGTCATCATCGATGAGCGTCTTCAGGCACTGTCCAGATGCAGTGTCCCAGATGCGGCAGAGACCGTCATAGCTGCTGGAAACTATCAAGGACCCGTCAGCCGAGACCGGGTCGGAGTGAGCAGGCAGAGTCTTGAGGCACTTCCCCGTCTTCACATCCCAGATCCTCACGCTCTCATCAAAAGACCCTGAGACGATGAGGTTGGACTGCGGGTTGAAGTTACAGCAGAAGACGTAGTTGCTGTGGCCCTGCAGGGTTTTTAGACACCTGCCAGAACTCACATCCCATATCTTCAAGGTTTTGTCATCCAAAGCAGAAACAAGGAGGTTAGAGTCCGAAGACCATGCCACGTCTGATATGCCCAGCTTGTGCCCCGATATGGTCTTCTCGAACTTCCCATCATATGCACCCCAAATTTTAATGAGTTTATCAGCAGACGAGCTTGCCAGCCACTCTCCGTTCGGGCTGAACTTCAGGGAGGCCACAGCTTTCGTGTGGCCTGCCAGGGTAAACTTGAGAGCATAGTTTGGTTTAACAGGTGTTGGCTTGCTCTGCGTGGCCGAGGAGGAGGGGGCAGGTTGTGGCCTCACGGCCTCTGTCTCCGGCTTCTTCTCCTCCGTGGCCATGGCACTGGAGCTCACAGGACAGGAAGCCACGGATTGGGTTCACAATGGAGACTGCTGTCTACTGATGAAACCCTGTAGTGGGGACTGCCGGGCACTCGGGAGTCGCGTCGGCCGCCTGGGCGCGAGAGCTGACGAGAGGAACGCGGCAGCGGCGGCGGGCGGCGGCGCGCGTGCGCGAGGGGCGGGGCGACGTCGGGGGCGGGCACATTTCTTGTTATATAGGTCTTTCTTTATCTTGGTCTTAACCGTCCAGCAGAAAGGTAAAAAAACGAGGTATAAGGGGTGAAGACATGTTGGTATGCTGGGCTGTGAAGGGCTCAGGTCAACGATTTCTGACATTGCCAGTCCTGCAGATAACCCACTGCTATTATGAACTACTGGACTATATTGGAATATTTTGCTGATAAAATATTTACATGACCTACAATATTTATATGACAATAGAATACCCTTCTCAGACAAAACTAAACAAAAAAGGGGGATACAAATGAATGACCATTTTGTATCTGTATATACAAAATAGGATAGATATACAGCTATTTTCTCTTAATTCAATGAGAAGTCAGATTTGCAATAATAGTGTTGTGAGAGGATATCATGTCAGTATCTTGTACTACAAATAACCACTAAGAAGATAACAATATGCAATGTATTAATTATTGAAACTCTCCTACTAATCGGTTTTGAAACTGTCTCATTGCTATTTCTCAATAAACTTATTTTTAAAAAGATATACAGATACTTTCTCTTAGTTCAATGAGAAGACAGACTTGTACTAATAGTGTTTAAGCAAGTTATCATGTCTGTATCTTGTACTATGAATAACTACTAAGAAGACAACAATATGCAATGT
>NW_004524584.1:1475561-1514942 GCF_000260255.1 Octodon degus
TTTTTCTGCCGTTAACCTCCATTGTTCATAAAATTCATTCTTTGGTTTTAGAGAACACAAACTTTTGGCCCAGGTATCTTTCAGGTTGGGAGTTTCATTCCCCCATATCACTAACAGTGAAAGTACCAACTATGACTTACAACAGTTCAGTGGTAGTCAGCCTTTTAGAGGTTGAGTGCCCAAACTGCAACCCAATACCCATGTATTTATCACCAAGTGCCAGCGCTGCCCCTATGCGTGCTGTCCTCTGATGCTCAGCTGCTCGAGTGATGGATGCTGGGGTGACTTGGCTCCTGTGCCTGATGCCCCCTGCAGCAGATGTGCTATGTAGGTTTGCCAGCACTGGACTAGTTAGCAACTTCTGCTGCCTGCTGATAAGAACTTGCCAGTTCTCATAAGCACCAAAAGTGTATGTGTGTGTGTGTGTGAGGGGATGCCTTTCAAAAACTCTGGTGGATTAACTAATAGCTCGTAACACCAAGCTGAAATGAATCAGCATGGTGCTGGGTGTGGAATGCCCACCTGAGGATTGTAGCCAGCAGCATAAAAAGAACTGGAAGGGAAGATAGTATGCTGTCGATTCTCTTGGAGAAGCATGTCCCACTGGTTTTCCTGATATGAACTCATCTGTCCTCATCTTCGGAGGAGCTTGGGTCTTCACTGTCACTGAGGATGGCTGTGGTTCTCTTTGGGTGAGCTCTGGTCTTTACCTTGAGCATTGCTTCCTGGCTGTAGTACAGATCCCTCAGCCTGCTAGTACAGACCCTTCATCTCACTGGCGCAGACTGTACCTTCCACCACTGACCTTTGGGCCTTCCCAGTGTAGACCCTTGATACAGACTTGTATGAAACACTGTCGTGGGCTCCAGGCTGCCAGCTGGACTCAGGGGGGCATTGCCATGGGATCACACCCTCAGTTGGGTTCTTTGAGTTTCTAGTGTGTGGACAGATGTGCACTCTTTTACATTTAACTCCTGGGATGAATATTATGAAATAATTCCATAAATTGTGTCCTATATTAAATCCTAGTAAACGCTGAGTACAACAAAAACTTTACATAAATTCCTCTGTCCTAGCAAAACCCTAAACCTTTCTTTGTTCTCTAGACACACCAGCAGTCACCTGAGCATATGCATGCATGTCTCAGATGGTAATCCTATCTTTGTTTATTCCTCCCAAAATATTCCTGTATGAGATTCATCTTTATATTTTTTTATTTTGACACAATCAAAAGCTCTGTTCATGAACTCATTTGCTATTTGAGTGGGAAGAGGAGGGCATAGGCATGGCACTGACTCAGGCATGACTGCTGTCCTGCGCTTCCTGACACTCCTCTCACACATATGTAATGGCAGATGGCCAGGAGTGATGATGGAATACATGTATGGGTCTCCTAGCCCTTTTCTCTAATAATTGATCACTTACTTTCCATATTTCCTTCTAATAGGGCAGGTTTCAAGGGTCATATTTTTCCTGTAAATATGCTCCTGGGCATAGCTAGCCGGACGATGGGTGGACACCTGCAGAAGTAAGCCTATAGGCTACAGTACTAGTTTCCCATGACTTTTAAAAACAAATTAGTACACATTTGGTGAATTAAAATAACAAAAATGTGTTCTCTCAAACTTCTGCATGCCAGAAATCTGAAATGAGTATCAATAGGTAAAATTCAAGGATCAGTAGGATTCCACTCCTTTCAGAGGCTATAGGATGGAATCTTCCCTTTGCATCTTTCAGCTTCTGGTGGTGTCGAGCATTCCTTGACCTGTGGCTGAAACACTAATCTCTGCCTCCATCTCCGAAACAGTGTTCCTGTTTGCTTTGTGCCAAATCTTCCTTTGCTCCTTTCTTATATTGCCTTTAGGGCCAACCCTGATAATCCAACCCCAATAATCTCCCCATTTGAAGATCTTTAATCACATTTGCAAAGATTATTTGCAGATAAGGTAACATTGACAAATTCCAGGGGTTAGGAAGTAATTCTCTTTGGGGGTAGGAGGGAGAAAAAGACATTTTTCAGCCTATTCCAGCTGACTACGGATCAACCAAATTTTCTCCCAATAATTCAAACTAAAAAAACCCAGAAATTATAGATGATGTTTAAAATGTGAAGCTTATAACTGTCTGGGTTGAAGCAACACTTTTTAGTAATGCACTTACATTGCTAAATGAGGTTAGAAAGGGAAGAAAATGGATCTCAGAAGCAGAGACGAGTATATGGAGGAAGAGGAAGAAACATACTGTCTTGACTAGGGAGCCCCCCCATTTTCTTATGTCTTCTTTATTTGGGTCACAGTTTGTTTCACTGATGTGGCACGAGGAAGATCACTGGTTGCAGTTGTAACCTTGAACACATGCCCATATCTTTCAGAGTCTCTATAGCCCATCTGCAAGATGAGTACATGTTTGTCTTGCCGACTATGAGAATTAAGTGCTTTCAGAATCTGATGGCCGTGTTTCATGAAGGGGGCCTAAGAAGTTCATGTGGTGGTAAATCAGTTTCTTTATGAGGAACATCTTCAGAGGTTCTCTGGTTGCAAGCAATGTAAATCTTTCCTGGGTAAAACACAGATGGCAGAGATTAGAACAATGCTTGTATCTCAGAGAGCTAAAGGAAAATCTGAACATACAAGGCTCAAGAAAGAAGGTCAACAGCTCCAGGATCCCCAGAGGCAAGAACTTGAGACATCTACCCAGCAGACTGCTGCCAGAATGAGTCCAGTCCAACTGCATAGTTTCCATAAAATCCAAGTTCCTAGTGAGCTTATTGACCTTATGTGAGGTTTACTCCCTGCTGGAAGATGGGGAGAGCTGGTTACCTGCCTGAGAATCCCAATGTTACCGGATGTTGGGTCTCATGGGAATTCTTTCCAGGTTCTTGGAAAGAATTGGTCTTGAGCATAAACAAGTGGTGAAGATACACAAAGAAAGGTAGCAGGTATGTACACTTACTGAAGGTGGAAAAGAAGTGCTCTGTGGAGTGAGAGCAGGTGAACAGGTCAAAGAGAGTTGGCAAGGTAAGAGCAAAGGTCTTTTGTGTCTGGAATTCTGGGGTTGGCTTCTCCCTCTTGCAATCAGGCACTGGGACAGCTGTCCTATAAAACCTCCCTTGGCCTGCCATCAGATTTAAACTGTCCTGTTAAGGACTCACTTGACTTCACAACAGATGTAAATGAAAAACTGAAACATGGCAGAACTTCACAATCTTCTTAGATCTTCTGTTTTGTGCATGTGTCCTGGGCCTCCATGACTTTGACAGATTCCACCCGGTTGCTTGACCAGTTTTGTCTCAGGCCTAATCTCCTGCTTCACCAGGAATATCTAGTTGCACAACTGGTAACACTCATCAGATCATATCTGCAAAGAGTTCACTGGCTGTGTGCAACAAGAACAGTATCCAGTTGTTTTTAATTCAAGCAGATATTCCACTCTTTGTGATTTAACAGTAAATTTTGTTTTCCTGAAGAGAGTAGGATTTTTGTCTTGAACTTTTAGAATTTGGGTGTAGAACTCTTAGGGTTTGGATGTAGAGGTCAAGGGAAGGGATAAAGAAAGGAAGGGCAAAGCTTAATGGAGAAAGGTGACAGCATGAATAACCCAAGAAGCCCTGTGGTCTCCAGCAGCGTGCTTGCAGCTCCCATCTAGTCCTCAACACCTTACCCTGAAGCCTCTCCTAAGGCTCATATCTGCACCAGTTTTGTGCTTTCCCAGTTTTTTCCTCTCCCCATTCAGAGCTCAAGCCCCCCACAAGTTCCCACAGAGATACAAATCCATGGCCAAAGTTCTGTTGTGTCCCAGGGAGAGACTATTTGTGAGGGGAAGGGTAAAGGTCCAGCGGTGAAAAGGGACAAATGATGGTGCCAGATCCCTGATCTAACAAAGCTTCAGGGCATGAAGGTCTTAAGTGCAGAAGTTGGCAGTTATCTGTTGTGGCGCAGATAAGTTATGGAGAAAGAGTCAGAGAGGGCCTTCCTGCCACTCTGCCCCTTTTCCTGAGCAATGAAAAGCACAGTCATTGAGTAGGCAGTGGCGGGCTCCTTGGGAGCTGAGGACTGAGAAGCCTGGTTTATCTGCTACAGCTGTGCAAGGCTGTGCCTGCCAGTGAGCAAAAGTGGCGGAATGAGGAACGATGTAACTAAAACCAGCACCCTTGCCTCTCCCTCAGAGCATACCACTTTCTCATTAGCCCTCTCCAGGGCAAATTGGTGACCCATAGAGGGCAGGTGCCAACATTCATATCTTTTATATGCATAACCTGAGGCTCTTAGGTTAAGAGTTTTGCCCAAGGCTATATAATTTATTTAATTCAGAGTAAGGCTAACCTCTAGGGCTCCTGGTAACTGTTATGGTAGAAAGATTTTTCACATGAGTTCTGTGGGGTAAAGAAAACCATTGAGACTTCCAGAAATTATGCAGACAATCTTCTGGGCCAGAATGTGGTCTGAAAGGTCGGGAGACTATCCTCCACAATGGGACAGAGAAGGTGGGTGAGTCAGTTCCTGCAACACCAGAGTTATCTGCTTGTCTTCAGTTTTCCAAATGACACTCTGTGCCTTTTCTTCTGACAGTATCTCTGTCAGAATTTCCTGAATTCTCAAAAAGGAAATTCACTGCCAGAGTTCAATGCTATCTAGGTGTGTGGGCAGAAGCCCTGGCATCCGATAGCACAGGGGGATTCATTTCAGAAGTACTGAGGCTGGCTCCTTTCTGCCATCCCATCTGTCTTCACAGTGACTTGAACCCACCCCATGTCCTAGCTATGCTGACTATAATCTGTAACAGTCTCACTTGGCTGTTGTCAGTTCTGGTATGCGGAACATTTTGTCTGAGGGATACATTGGCCTGGGCTGAAACTAATTCCCATCATTTCCGAAGCCGGTGGTATGTCATGAGGCTATGTTTCAATTCAGTGTGGACTGTGGAAGTGCTGTGCACTGACACCTGGTATTTGCAAAGGTCAATCAGCCCATTCAACATGCCTTTGATGGGAAATGTGATGTCTCTGATTGTCTGACTTGCATGCAGTCCAAGTTCAGGTGACTGAACATAACTTCAATTTAGACTTCAGACTTCAGTATTCTGAAGATTTCTTGGTCCTGATCTGGAAGCGAGAAGTGGGGTGCCTTGGTCTTTGTTTATGGGAAGCTGCAACAAGAAGGGCATAAGGTATACTTGGGTGCCTCAAGGGTGTACTTGTTGTACACATGTGTGTACATGTTTGGCTGTGTCATGAAAATATGTGTGTAAGTATATATGTGCATGCTCAGGGGACATCTGTGAACATGCATTTGTGTATGCATGTAAATGTCACTTACGGAAGCAGCTCTAAAAATCCCCTTTCAGTACATGTTAAAATGTGTGTGCACGCATAAGGTATGTTTGAAAACTACAGTGAATATTTCAATTAAAAATTATTATAGTAAAAAATATTGTCATTAATCCCTCTCAAGTCACTCCTCCCACTTCAAGTATACTTATCCTGTTGTTCCTGCCACTTTCTGGAGCAGTTCTGGAAGTCCTCCTTCACGCATGTCTTTAGATGCATTTAGTTGCATGTCTTTAGTCATGGCTGCTTTGACATCTTGAATCAATTAAAAATATTTACCTTTCATGACTTTGGGGAAAAACCAGGTTATGGTACCAGAGATGATGAATGAAGTGGAGGAGGACACACCTCAGTATTTGTACAGGCCTGCATTTCCATTGGATGGTACTCTGCAGCAACATTCTCTGTATTTTTTTAAATCACACCTCATAAAGACATTCACAAAAGAAAACACCCAGAACTGCTTCAGAGGGGTAAAAATTATGGTATAAAGTGTGCTCAAAGTAAGGGGAGCATCTGAGTGTGGTGGTACATGCCTGTGGAAGCCCAGCACTTGGGAGGCTGAGGCAGGAGGATCATCATGAGTTGAGGCCAGCCTGGGCTACACAGTGAGTTCAAGGCCTGCATGAACTACATAGTGAGACCCTTTCTCAAAACAAACTAATAAGAAATGACACAGTGAGGGGAGCACTTTGGAGAAGATTCATGGCAATGTGTCCTTTGCAATAATAAATTTTTAAAATATAAATGTTCACCATATACTTTGGTCATATTTCATATGTGTACTCATATTTGTAGACACACATTTGTATACATTTGGTTGACTGTATGTTTGTTTGCATGGCTTTCTATGTGTATATAAATGGACATGTATGTGTCCACACACGTAGATAAGCCTAGAAATGTGAGCATTTTAATGGTAGGAGCACAAGTGTTGAAATCAAACATGGGTTCAAATCCTAGCTCTGCAACTCAGTATAATTCCCTATTACTTACTACCTCCAGAGACTTCCTGTCTAAGATGTGGTGATAAAAGCTTTGACATAAACTGAAATGAGGATTAAAACACAAAAGCAGATAGTGAAAACAGTCAATGGCCATCAAATAGCAAATACTAATATTACTATTTCATTGTCATCATCATTTTTCTGTTTAGGTGGATGGCATTCCTTCTCCCATCTTTAGAAATAGTCCAGGGCTTCAAACATTTCAGATTAATATGAATAGATTTGAACTAATAGTACAGAAACATGAGTGACCAGACCAAGTTCCCTCACCCTGTATCTTTGGTCACTTCAGTAAAGCATAACATCCCCATCAGTTAAGTGGGACTATTATCCTTGTTGTCAGATACATCCCACACCAGTATGTGCTGTACACAGGAAAGTAATCAAAACTTTTCTGGCCATCTTATACTCTCACCTAAGATAAACCCTGTGGGAAATGTGATTAGACAGGTTCCTGACTTCACCAAATGCTCAGTAAAGTCGAACTTTTAAAAAGATGAATAAGCAAAGAGATTCATTCAGATGTAGCTGACATAACATAAATTGTATACATCTAGGCATGTGATTTGATAAGTTTGGGCATATGTGTACATAATTGCAGTCAAGTTAATGAGTACATACAGGCTCCTCAAATGTTCCTCTCAGTAATCTCCTCCTGCTGCTCTTCCCACATGCCTTTCACTAGCAACTCTGATTTGTTTTACATTAGATTATTCTGCATTGTCTATAGTTTTATACAAAAGGCATTATATGTGTGTAGTCCTTTCTTTCTGAGTTCTTCCACACAGCCTAATTGTTAAACTATTTACCCAACTGTCACACATATCAATAGGTTTTCCTTTTTATTGCTTAGTAATATGCTATTGGATGGGTAGATGTACTGCAAATTGTTATCTTCTTGTGTTGAGGAAATATATTTTTTTCCAGTCCTTGGCAATTACAAATAAAGGTTCTATGAACATGGTGTGCAAGGTTTTGGATATGTTTATATTTGTCTTGGGTAGATATCTAGAAATGCATGGTCTAATCATGTGGTAAGTCTGTTTAACTTCAAAATTTCTTTACAATAGTTATACCATTTTACATCTCTAATGATACTGTATGAGCTTTGTTTCTTTATCATCCTCACCAACACTTGAGTTTTTAAAAATTTTAGCTATCTGATAGATGCATTATAGTATCTCAGATACCATAGGCCAATGCAATTGACCTAATGACTAGAGATGTTCGGCATACTTTCATATGGTAATATGCCATTTATCTGTCTGTTATAGTTTGTATCTGATGTCTCCCTAAAGCCTCATGTAGTCATAGGTAGGATTTTGGAAAGTGAATGGATTATAGCAATATGATAGCTGACTTGCTGTTAAGAGGTAGGCCCTGACCAAAAGAGGCAGGTCACTGTGGGTGTGAGCCGGTGAGTGTTTCTCCCTCTGAGCTCCTTTCTTGATACTCTCTGCTTCCCCACCCTGCCCCCCTTGAGCAGCTCTCCTCTGAGATGCCCCTATTTGATGCCATCTTGCCTTGGAGTCAGCCCCTGAAACTTGAGCTAAATTTCTTCTCCCTTAAATTGTGGGTGTTGGGTATTTTGTTCTAGTGATAAAGAAAGTTAACTAAGACAGATTTTATTGCCAGAGAAGTGGGATCATTGCTGTGACTCTCCTTACCATATGACTTTAGAAGCTGCTGGAACTGACTCTAGAAGGCATTTGGCAAAGTTTGGAGATAATGGCTAGAGAAGCCCTAGAATACTGAAAGTAAATCTGGATGAGAAATTGTAGTCAGAGCCTAGAAGATCAAAATGTTGATTTTTAAAAAGTAGATGGAAAAGTCCAGTCTCAGAAAGATTCAGTTTGGAGCAAGGTCTTCATTGATAGTTGGACTCAAGACCTTGTGTAATATGCTCTGGGAAAAATGTGTGTATAGGGCCTGCCAGATAGCTCAGCAGACTAAAGCACCTGGTTAGGCAAGCACTAGGGGACCAGAGTTTGATCCCTGCATGCTGTGCCAGCCCCGCCCCTGGGGTGTACTGAGACAGCAAATGAGACTGGGCATGGTGGTGAGCACCTGTAATCCCAGCGCCTGGGAAGTTGAAAACAGGAGGATCACTATGAGTCTGATCTGTGCAGTGAGACCCTGTAGACCCTGTACTAAGTACATTTTTTAAAAAAATGTCTCTACATTTTGCTCATTTGCTGAGTCTTTGTGGGACTCTGACATTAGACGTGGTCGACTAATTAACCTGGTGAAGGACATTTCCAGGCAACCCAAGATTCAGGCTGAGGCCTGGGTATGGTTGGGGGTTTTAGTCAGCTCTACATTGAGAACCAAGAGCAAATGGCACACCTTTAAAAAGTGATTTAAAAACTTTTGAGCATCACCAAAAAGAAAACTACAAAACTGAGGCCTGTGGAGTTAGAGCAGAAGAAGAGCCTGGTTGCTGAAAAAGATTAACACTAAAAAGAAGCCAAATGCTTTAGATCAGAACAAATAGAAAATATCTTAAGGGCATGTCAGAAATCAGCAAGGCCCCATCCTTCACAGGCTCAAAATGGCAAAAGTAAAGGACTTTGCTTTGAAAAGAGAGCCCGAAGTCATTGTGCTACATAATAGCAGCCTGAACAATTTGTTCCCTGCGACTCTGTTTACAGTGCTTTACCAGTTAGGTATCAGAGGTCTCTGCAGCCATGACCTAAGAAGGCCCAGCTACTACATGAACTGATGGGTGACCTCGGCATCATCGGTGTGGTGCTGATTTGATGAATATGTAAAGTGCAAGAGTTGTGGAGTTGGGAAAGTTCTACCCTGATTTAGAAAAAGGCCTGGGAGGCCAGGAAGAATGGCCTTGAAAGGGTAGAAGGTGATGCAGGAGGCTGTGAGAGTGAAGCCACAGGTACAGTAGAGACTATAAGAACTTAGAGAAGCCTAGAGTGTGGGTCATCTAAGGAAAGGTATAGGGAGTGAGCAAAGCCACTCCCAAAGAGAGGCTGTGAGGGCTGTATCCACAGGCAATAGGGTAGGGGTGAGGCCACCCAAACTCTTTAGAGGTCATTTCTCCTGGCCTCAACTTGCTCTGGTTGCTGGACACAGAGCCACAAGATTGAATGTTTGCCTAGCTTTGGATTCACTTTTGTCCCGTTGCTTTCTATACCCCTATTTTCCCCTTTTGGAATAGAAGAGTTTATCCTATGCCATTGTGTGTTAGAAGTATGTAACTATCTTTTGCTTTCTACAAGGGCTTATAGCCAAGAGGTTTCTTTGAGTCTCAGAGATTTTGAACTTGCAATGCTGAAATTGTTAGGATTTTAGCAACTCTTAGAGATAGACTAAATGCAATTTTCAGGAAGAAATGTTCCTGTGTCTTTCAGGCACCAAGGACAGAATGTTCTGACGTATATCTAGATGCCTCCCTAAAGCCCATGCAATCACAGGCTGACCCTTTGGAAGGTGACTTCATTATATTGGTATTATATCTGGCCAGCTCTCAGATTTACATCTACCCTACCTATGTATTCTTTTACGAATATATTTCAAGAGCCAGGGAGATAGATAGCTCAGTGGCATAAGCACCTGCCTGGTAAGCACAGGGTCCTGAGTTCAAAGCCCAGTACCAAAACAAAAACAAATATGCTGCCAGCTTATAGATACAACTCCTCCGTGTACAGTGGTCTTGTATCTTGCACATGTATTCGTTCTTCGGTTCTAGTAGTTCGTGTGTGGATCCCATCAGATATCTTATGTAGACACCCATATTAAAAAGCACACTTTTAAAATTTTTTCGTGGAATATATTTTATGAAAGTGTTCTACTGTGGGTCATGCCTTAACCCATAGTCACAAAAATCTCTTCTTAGGTTTTCTTCTAAAGGGTTCACAGTTTTATATTTTGCCTTTAGGCTTGCTCTCCTTTTTTAGTTATTTTTTTTTCATTTTTAGTTAACTTTTCAAAAATTTAGGGGGAGATGTACACTGAAATATGTGTGGGCATATATATATATACTAGAAAAATTTCTTGAAAATATCATCCTTGCTGCACCAAATTGCCTTTGCACGTCTATCAAAAATGAGTTTTCCAGGCAAAGCATAGTGGTGCATTACTGTAATCCCAGCACTCAGGAGGCTGGGGCAGGAGGGTCACCATGAACTTGAGGCAAGCCTGGGCTACAGAAGTGAGTTCAAGACCAGCTTCCACTATACAGTTAGACCCTGTCTCAAAAAAAAAATCATTTTCCATATTATTTTGGTTCTTTCTGGAGTCTCACTGATCTGTTTTTATATGTTCATGCCAATGCTATAGTTTTTATAACGTGTTTTTAAAATAACTTCTGAAATCAGATAACATTACATTTCCAATTCTGTGTTTTCACCCCCAAAGATGTTTTGGCTATTTTATGTTCTTTGTATTTCCACATAAATTTTAGAATCAAGCTTTTAATTTTGATAGAAACTGTGCAAATTTTACCAAGAGTATATCATCTAGACAAAAAAAAAACTGTAAAAAAATCAAATAAACTCAGGAACTGATAAATATTATTATGTACCCCCATCAAGGGGTTTTATGTAGAATTGGCTTAATATGTAGAACCCAATCGATTTAATTCAATTTTAAGAGTAATTGCTTTTTAGATTTTTTTAGGGAAGGGTCTACAGGGTGTTCAGAGTCTCTGCTAGATTGGACTCGTAGTGATCCTCCTGTTTACAGCCTCCCAAGAGCTGGGATTACAGGTATCTGCCACCACACCTGGTCTCAGCAAGCCCCAGGGGCAGGACTGGCACGACAGGCCTGGGGATCGAACCCCCAGCCCTTGCTCCTGCTTGCAGGCACTTCAATCTGCTGCGCTATTTGGTCAGCCTGGTTTTTAGAATTTTTGCACTATGTTTATGAAAGATACTGGTCTGTGGCTATCTTTTCTTATAATATCTATGTCTGGTTTTGAAATCAGGGTAATACTGGAGAGAATTTATGTAGTAATAATTTTGAGTCTTCTAAATCATGAACAAAACTTTCTATGTACTTAGATCTTTAATTTTTCTCACCAATGTTTCATGGCCTTTGATATACAGACTTATCCTTATGTTTCTTCTAATCTTGATGCTATTGTAAATGTTGAAATTTTAATTTCAATTTATAATATGCTGCCAGCTTATAGAGATCCATCTCCTTGTACGGCGGGCTCACATCTTGCATACGTATTCATTCTTCAGTTCTAATAGTTTGTGTGTAGACTCCATCAGATATTTTATGTAGACACCCGTGTTGTCTGTGAATAAAGACGCCTTCAATCTTGTCATCTGGGAGCCTTCTCTTCTTCTTTTGGCAGGAAGGTGGCTGGCTGCCCTTGCTAGAAGCTCCAGTACAGTGTTATATAGTTACAGGAAGAGCACATTCCTTGTCTGGTCTCAATCACAGAAGAGCATTCAGTCTTTCACATTCAGTTCAACAGCTATACGCTTTGTATCAATGTCTTTATCAGGATCCATGAATTCTCTTCTAATTTTGGTATGCAGAGAGTTTCTTTTTGTTTTTATATATTTTTCATCTTATTTATTTTTCATTTTATCGGTACATGCTTGTGTTTCACATAGTTTACAATCATCTTGGACAATGGCTACATGCACATACTACAGTTTATTTCTTTTTGAAAGTCCCCTTCCCCTCCCCTCCTCCTCCAGTTCCCCTATGCCAACTTTTATGCCTGTTCATATTCTTAGTCATGTTATGGCATATGATGGTTACATTAATTGAGGATTTTTGGTTTCTGTGCGTAGCAAATCTTTATTCTATTTATATCCCCTTCCCCTCCTTCTTGCCCCTTGTGCTTTTTCTCTTGGGCTACTTCCCTACTGCAAGACATCCACCACTAGTCCTCTTCTACCCCTCCTTGAATAGTCTCTTTGCTTGTACTGTGCATCACTCAGATGAGAGACACCATGTGGTATTTAAGCTGGTGTACGTGGTTTATTTCACTGAACATTATATTTCCTAGGTCCATCCATTTTCTTACAAATGTCTCAAATCCCTCATTCTTTTTTTTCCCCATCATTCTTTATAGCAGAGTAACACACCGTTATACATAGACACTACATTTTCTTGTTTTTGTTTTCTGTCTTTTTGAGACAGGATCTCACTATGCAGTTTAGGCTGGCCTTGAACTCACTTTGTAGCCCAGGCTGGCCATGAACTCACAATGATCCTCCTGCTTCAGTTTTCTGAGTGTTGAAATTACAAGCATGTGCCACCGTGCCTGGATGGACACTACCACATTTTCTTTCTTTCTTTTTTTGGGGGGTAGGGGTGGGAGAAGGTTTTATTTTTTATTGTTTCTGTATTTTTAGGAAAGGGTTTACAGGGTGTTCAGTATCTCACTACTAGATCAGACTTGTAGTGATTCTCCTGTTTATAGCCTCACAAGTGCTGGGATTACAGGCGTGCGCCACCATGCCCAATCTCAATTGCTGTCTCAGTGTGCCCCAGGGGCGGGGCCAGCATGGCAGGCCTGAGAATTGAACCCTGTACCTGCTTGCAGGTGCTTTAATGCGCTGAGCTATTTAGTCGGCCCATGGACGCTACATTTTCTTTACCCGATCATCTGTTGATACAAGCTGTTTGCAGGATTTAGTTACTACAAGGTGTGCTGCTATGAACATTGGTAGGTGTGTGCTGCTGTAGTATGATATCTTAAGCTCTTTGGGGAGGGTACCTAGCAGTTCTTTGAGAAATCGCCACACTGATTTCCATAATGGCTGTATTAGTTTATATTATCAGCAACAATGAAGGAGCGTTCCCTTTTCACCACAATCTTGCCACATTTATTGTTGTTTGATTTCCTAAATATTGCCATTCTTTCCAGAGTAAGATGGAATCAGTGTTGTTTTAATTTGCATTTATATAATGGCCAGAAAGCATTATAGAAATGGTGAGCATTTTTAATGTATTTGTTGACCATTTGCATTTCTTCTGTGAAATATCCATTCATTTCTCCTTCCTTTTCTTTTCTTTTTTTTTTTTTTTTTTTTAATATTTATTTATTTATTTTGTGTGTGTGTGGCCAGTTCAGCCCACCAGGGGGCGGGGCTGGCTGGCATGTGGTGCTGGGGATTGAACCGCGGTCCTTGTGCTTTTGCTTAGCTTGTTCTAAGTAGGTGCTTTAGACCACTGAGCCATCTCACCAGCCCACTCCTTCCTTTTCTTGACTGGATCTCTAATTTTAGGCGATTTAATTTTTTTTTTTTCAGTTTTTTGTATATTCTAGAAACTAGTTCTCTGGTTAAGAAGTAGCTAACAAATATTTTTTCCCCATTCTGTAGGTTATGTCTTCACTCTACTGATCGCATCTTTTGCTGTAAAAAAACTTTTTATTCTAATATCTCATTTGTTGGTTCTTGCTCTTATTTCTTGTGTAAATGAGGTTCTGTTTAGAAAATCCTTTCCTACGCCTATGACTTCAAGTGCTTTACCTGTTTTATCTTCCAGCAGGCTTACTGTTTCTATTTTAACATTTAGATCACTGATCCATTTTGATTCAATTTAGTATATGGTGAGAGATAAGGCTTCAGTTTCAATCTTCTGCACACAGATAAACAGTTTTCTCAGCACCACTTGTTGAATAGGCTGTCTTTCCTCCAACATACACTTTTAGCCTCTTTGTTAAAAATCAAATAGCTGAATATGCCTTCAGAAGTTTCTGTATCCTCAATTCTGATCTATTGATTCACATATCTGTTTTTGTTGTGGTGCCATGCTGTTTTTAGCACTATTTCTTTGTAGCATAGCTTGAAGTCCAATATTACTATTTCTATTCTGGATCTCTTGTGGTTCCAAACAAATTTTAGGATTACTTTTTCTGGATCTGTAAAGTGTGCTGTTGGCATTTTGATTGGAATTGCTTTCAATATGTATAACACTTTGGCCATTTTGACAATATTGATTCTACCTGTCCAGGAATAGGGGACATTTTTTCCATTTTCAATCTCTTTTTTCAGAATACCACAGTTTTCTTTGTGGAAGTCTTTTACGTCCTAGTTAGGTTAATTTTTAGGTGTGTCATTTTTCTTGACACTACTGTGAATGGAATTTTCATAATTTTCTTCTCACCTTATTCATTGTTGGTGTATACAAGTGCTAATGATTTTTGTGTGTTGCCCTTGCATCCTGCTATGTTGCTGAAGTTCATTATTAATTCTAGAAGTTTTTGGTGGAGTTCTTTGGGTCTTCTATGTAGAATACCACACCATCTTCAAGTAATAATAATTTGAGTTTTTCTTTTCCCATGTGTATCCCTTTAATTTCTTTCTCTTGCCTAAATTGCTCTGGCTAAAGTTTCAAGTACTAAGTTGAATAGAAGAGGTGATAGTGGACATCCATGTCTATTCCTGATTTTGGGGGGTGTGCTTTTAGTTTTTCTCTAGTATGATGATGGCTATTTGTTTGCTATATGTAGGTCTTATATTCAGGTATGGGCTTCTATATCTATTTTTTTCTTTGAGGTTTGTCTTTATCATGAAAGGCTATTGAGTTTTGTTGAAACCCTTTTCTACATCTATGATGTTATGTTATGGCTTTAGATCTTCTTTCTGTTTATGTGATTTATTACATTTATTGACTTATGTAGGCTGAACCATCCTTGCATCTCTAGGATGAAACCTTGATCATGTTTTATTATTTTTTGATAATGCATTAGATTCCATTGAGCTTCTTTTTTAAAATCAAGGATGGATGGATTTCTTCAAATGTTTTCCAGCATCTATTGAGATTATTATAGGATTTTACTTTTATTATTTATTACTAAGTTAAATTAAGTTGATTGGGTTTTGCATATTGAACCAACACTACATTCTTGGGATCAAATCCACCTGATAAGAACATATAGTATCTTGGAAACAACCAAAATGCCCATCACCTGAGGAATGGATGAAAAAGATGTGATATTTTTTATACAATGGAGTATTACTCAGCTATAAAGAAAGAAAACTTGAACCTTTCATAGGTAAGTGGATGCAACTTGAAGCTATACTCATGAGTAAAATAAACTAGACTGACATGTGTCTAGTTTATTGCATTGTTTCCCTAATGTAAGAACCCAAGAGAAGAAATAAAACCTGAAAGGTATAACAGATACAGTTAAACGGAGAGAAATGGAACTTAAGGATTAAACAATGAAGAGGAGAGAAAGGAGAAAAGATAGGAAAAAAGGTAGAGAGAAAACATACAAATATATATACAGGATAGTTGAGATGATTGTACTAAGAATTTCCATCAGTTTTTTGAAAATAGCAGTTAGTGTGTAAAATTCTCACCTGGACTAACTCTGCATGCTGATATTTGCAAATTAAGCAACTACATTGAGTATAGCAATGTGTAAATCAAAAACTGCCTGAAATACCTGTCATCTTGGTCTTCTAAATATATACTGTTTCTAATGTCATATCAATTATTACTATGCTCTCTTCAAAATAAATTTTTTAGAAAAAGGTAATAAAAGTAAAAGAGAGACAAGAACAAAAATTTAAGACTTCTTGAAAGTATGCAGTAATATTCAATCATATGTCCCATCTTGCATAACTATATCTGTCAATCTGAGCAACAGACTTGACAATAAAAATAGATAATATATCAATCATTGCTAATCAGCTGTTCTTGTTGGGAAAATTTGTAACATATGTATTGTTGTATGTTACCCTGTTTCTGTGTTTTTGTTTTTCTTGCTTTTGTTTTTACTCTTCAAAATAAAATAAAATTATAATAAAAAAGAATGTATAGTAATTTTTTGCCAATTGCATTTGATTTTTCCAGCATTTTTACTCTATTTTCATTAAAGATCTGGTCTCTAGTTATGCTATCTTATAATATTTTTGGTTTTGGAATCAGCATAATAACACCCTCAGAACAATTGGGAAGTTCTCTTATCTTAAACTTTTTGGAAGAGTTTGTATAGAATTAGTATTATCTATCCTTTAAATATTCAATGAAATTCACCAATGAAGCCATCTTAATCTGAAGGTTTCCTTGTGAGAAAGTTTAGCTCTCACTTTGCTATTTGGTTTTTCTTTGTCCATTCTGTTCTTGTTTTCTTTTTTCTTTCTTTCTTTTTTCAAAATTTTATTGATAAACAGATAGCAATGAGACAGTTTCAAATCAAATTGGAAGTACAGTTTCAACAAATAATACACTGCATATATTCTTCTTAGTGGTTAATTGCTGTACAAGATGCGGACTTGAGATCCATGTGGACTTGAGATCCTCTTTTTCCTGCTTTATTTCAAATTAGTTCAGTACTTTTATGTTTATATCTTTTGTTGACTTACTATATTTTACTTGAGTAATTGTTTTAGGATTTATAGTATACATCAGTAAGCCAGTTTATTTTCAAGTAACATTATACTACTGCTGCATACTATTGTTTATCTTAGCTTTGTTCTGTTATATTTTATCCTATTTTTTGTTATAAAGTCAATACATTGTTATTTTTGTTTAAGCAATTATCTTTTTAAGAAGTCAGTTATTCTTTACATTTTAATAGGGTTTTGTTTTAGAGCAGGTTTAGATTCATAGAAAAATTGAACAGAAAGTACAGAGTGTTCTCTTAATGAATGGAGGGATTTGTTCTAATAGTGTTTGTAAATAGGATATCATGTCTACATCTTGTACAGCAAATAAGCACTAGGAAAAGAGTATGCAATGTGTTAATTATTGAAACTGTCCTATCAATTTGATTTGAAACTGTCTCATTGCTATTTGTCTCTTAATAAAATTATGGAAAAAAAAAGTACAGAATGGCCATATACCACATCTCCCCACAACACATACAGTTTCTCCTATTACTGGCATGTGGCACTGCTGTGGCATATTTGCTACACTGATGAACCAGTGTTAATACATCATTTTTACTAATATCCATAATTTACCTTCACTTTTGGTGTTTTATACTTCTGTAGATTTTGGAAAATGCACAGTCATGTATCCATCACTATAGAACCATCTAGAACAGAGTCTCTCCCTTTCAACTTCCCTTGGCTTCGCCCGTTTATCCCTGCTTTCTTCTCTTGACCTCCTGGCAACTGCCAGTCCTAATATGGTCTGCATGGTTTTGCTGTTTCAGAATGTCATGTAGTTACACTCACACAGTATGTAACCTTTTAAGGCTGGTAGTTTCCATTAGAAATACACATTTAATTTTCTCCCATGTCCTTTTGTGGCTTAATGGTTCATTTTTCATGGTAAAAACAATAGCCCATTGTTTCTACTACATTACTACATATACTAGTTTGCTCATTCTTTCACCTCCTGTTAGAATCTTGGTTTCTTTCAACTTGGGAGCAAGTATGCACACATCTACTATCAACGTTCATGTACAGTTTATGTGTGAGCAGTGTTTTTCATTCATTTTGGTAAATACAAGAGTGCAATTGTTGAGTCACGTGATAAGAGTATGTTTAACTCTCAAAAGTTGCTAGAGTGGCTATAGCAGCTTTTGATTTGCAAAATTTATATGCTATAGAAATTAAAGTGATAGGGGCCAGGGAGATGGCTCAGTAGAATAAGCGCTTGCCTGGCAAGCCCAAGTGTCTGAGTTCAGTCCCCGGTAACTTAGAAATTAAAGTGATAAAATTCTGTATTTTTGCAGGTAGATGGCATTTCCAGTGCTCTTCGTTTACTTGCAGAGATCCAGAATTCCCCCATCCGCACCCCAGCCCCCGCAAGCCATAGGAGGTCAGGATGTGCGTGTGAGGCCTCTCCCGCACTCCCCCGGGGGGGGGGGGCTGGGGGGTTGGGCAAGCAGGGGTACCTGAAGCAAGAAGCAAGAGCACTTCTGGGAATACTTAAGGTGAGACTGTGCCTTGCCCAAACAGCCACTGGGTGTCCTCGGAACGGCTTTGTACCCAAATCTGCGGGCAGGAAGGCCTGCGGTCCTCTCCAGGGGCAGTAGCACAGATTCTGGGAAGAATACAAGAACAGTGGCTTCCACTTGCTGTCCATCGGCTTTGAATAGCGTGGATTGGTTCTTGCTCTAGCAGGGTAGTCTCTAAATTTCGTCCAGTTCTTTTTGTCTTCCATGAAGTGAGATTGCTAATCTCTCACGTGTCAGCTCTGCTGTGGGGTTTAGTGATGATGACTGAAAGGGTTGACAGCCTTGGATCCAGAACCTCCTCAGCGAGGGACACTCAGTAGAAGTACTGGCTTCTCTTACAGTCCTTCGATTTGCCTTTGCAATGACTTGATGGGAGAGGAAGGGCGGAAAAACGCCCGGCCAGGTCGGCTCTGAGCCAGCGATGCGTGCTCTCCTAGGCTGCACGAGGGGGCGCTGTGGGGCCACTGTGTGGACCCAGCCTCGGGAGCACAGTGTCCTCCTAGGCGGCTAGACTTGAGCAAACCCCCTCCAGGCCAGGCCTTTCCTCTGGTGGAGAGGAGCGGCCCGCTCCGTGTTCAACATCTCTTGAACTCAAATACAGGACTTCTCCCTTTCCCATGCAGCCTCAGGTTACCTTCTCCAGCTGCCACAGGTAGAAGAGGCTCAGTCTTTAATCTGGCCTTAGAGGCACAGGGTCTCCCAGGATGGATCAGACGAGAGCACCAGCTGAGAGAGAGGGTGATGCTGCTCAAAGCCCTTTTCTGCACTGCTAAATATTGGAAGCCACTTCTGGGCATGCAGACTCCTTTCTACTTTGTGGCCAATCTCTGTACCCTATCTTTGGGGAGGCTTTCTTTTGTCCCAGGTGTGTTTAGAAGGAGCAGAGAGATAGCCGTCTCCTCTGTCTGGCACTTGGCAACTCACCTGTGCTCATAAGCCATGCCATGGTCTTTCAGTGTGGTATGGAGGAAGGAGAGTGTCAGCACCCAGTAAATGTGGAGGTGAGCCTAGGCTTCACGCACCAGGGATCTAAAATCAGAGCCGCTGTGCTGACTTCTCTGAGGTTCATCTGTGCTGTGAGGCACGTAATTGCAATGAGTACCAAGTGAGTGTCTTGTGAAAATGTGTGTCCTCTGGAAGGCTCTAACTACCTGCAGAAAGTGGATCCAACTGTAAGATAAATTTCCACAGCCTTGGCTTGATGTGGGTAGCAAGGGCCAGGACAGCCAGGGGAGGATGGGCGGGACCTCGAGCCAGTTAGGATGATGAGTGGGAGCAGGGGCAGGACTCTCCTGAGCACAGTGATGGGAAAGTGTAGGAGAGGCAGCCTTGACCTGCGTGGCTCAAAGCAGATGATAGAGCCAGCTCCGGAGGTCTTCAGTGCACGGGTGACGGATTCTCAGTCTCAATTCTACAAGGGGTAGCCTTTGCTCGACACTTGCAGCTGCAGAAGAGCAAGATGGGGCTGGCCTGGAGGGGCTTGTGACAGTCGTGTACTCTGCCTGCTCTCCACTGTTACTGCAGAGGCGCTGCTACTCCTCCAGCTTTCCCTGACTATGGGACTGGGATTGAGGGTGGAAGTCGGCTCATCTTTCTGTCCCAGGAGGACAGGACTGACTGGGCAGCATACCAGGCAATGTTTGGTGGATCAGCGTGCAGGTTCCCATCCACACTGACACCACCAGGTGTCCCCAGGGCTTCACCTCCCCCTTCTCAGAGAAGCAGGAACCCAGCCCCAGGGCTGTCCGAGCTGTCTCAAGAGAGAACCTGGGTCATGGTATCTGCAGCAGCCACTGCTCGAACGCACAGGCAGACACACTTGGGGAATGAAATATGTGGTGGACAAGCAGCCAGGCCATGCCACACAGGGCCATATGCTGTGCCCATGTGCCAGGCTTTATAGCTCCTGTGCCACATATGAGGGGGAAGCAAGTGGCAGCCAGCAGGCTGTCCTCTGCAGGGCAGTAAGACTGGCTTTAGTGGCTCCCTCCATGGTAACCTAGTGGCAATCCTTGGAACTGTCAGCCAAGTGTCCTTAGTTGCTGGCCAGAGATCTTTAGTGGCGGACTCTTCTGTGAGAAGTGAAAGGGAAACACCTGATGTTGCATTTCTCTGCCTGCAGCTGATATTCTTTCTGCAATGCCAGGATCCACAGTGGCCATTAGCTTTGGCACCTGTGGGTAAGCTATCCCCTGAATGTAACTAAACCCCAGCAACAGAGAGACTGAAAAGGAGGAGGGCAAGACACTGGGAGACAGGGGCCGGGTACATGTAGGTGCTTCCTCTTTTGAGGAAAGCTGAATCTCAGTTTATTTCTGTGCATAGTGATCCATCCTTGTACAGAATGAACACAGAATCCAAGACAAGGGGAGACTTAGCTTAGACGGCCTGGCTCAGCAAGCTTTCTGTTCTGCAATCCAAGAGCAACCTCACATGTTCTACAATTGCCCCCCTCCATTTGGTAGCCTTGAACCAGATCCTGAGACAGACCTGAGCCAGAAAGGAAGGTGGGAAGTCAGCTCCCTTCTGTGTCTCCAGAACCTTCCCCCCACACTTTGCACATCAGTTTCTCCGCCTGTGTGTGGGGCAGCAGTGCATGAGGTATGCCATCGAGTTAGTGGCATGAGGTTTAATGAGTAGATGCCAAGGCATCTGGGCAACGGCAATGCATCAGGTAGTGAAGATGGCATTTTCCTCCCAGTGGGAAAAAGAAGCAATACATTCTTACCCCATACAAATAAAAGCTCAGCCCCCAAGCCAAGTGAGTTCATGACATGAAGCCAAAAGCAAACCTGGAGGGCTGAGGCTGGGATGTTGGTGAGGAGGCCTTTGAAGTGAGGGCTCTCCCTCCCTCCATGACTCTGGCAGCTCCCCCAGCCCTGCCTGATGAAAGGGAGGAGAGGCTCTGTTGTGGTTTGACACATGCCCCAGATGTCAGGTTGCAACTCTCTTCACTCTCTGCAGCAATTACCTCTCAGAGGTGGCAGCTGTGTGGAGTGGGAAGGGCCAGGGCTTGGACCCAGGGTGTCCAGGTCCCAGTGCCAGCCATGCTATCCCACCAGCAGAGTACCTTTAAGCTGCTCCAGTAAAATAGGAATGATACCAGCACAGGTCTCTTCCTTAGGGTTACCAAGTTGAAGAAATAAAAACACAGCATGCCTAATTTTTTTAAAAAAATGTACTTGGTATAGGGACTCACTACACAGCTTGGACTCCTAGTGACCCTCCTGTTTTCAGCCTCCCAAGCGCTGGGATTACAGGCATGAGCTGCCATGCCTAGTTTCCATGGCCAGCTCAGAGCGCCCAAGGATGGGGCCGGCATGGCATGTGGTGCCAGTGGTCGAACTGCAGTCCCTGAGCTTGCCTAAGCAGGTGCTTAGTCTGCTGAGCTATCTCACTGGCCCTCCTAGATAAATTTGAATTTTAGGTAATCAAATAATCCTTTATACAAGTATATCTCTGCAATATTTGGGGCATACTTGAACTAAAAATACCATTTAATGTTTCTCTAAAATTCAAATTGAGCAGGGCATCCTTCATTTTATTTGGTACCCCACCCCTTCAGGAGACTTCACAAGGGGTCCCCTGGTAAAGGGTCTTCTGAACTGTAAGTGCCTTGAAAGTACAGGCGGGGAGGTGGTCTGGGAAGCTGGAGGGCCTTAACTATCATAACCAAAAGGAGTTTTCACTTGACCCTTCTGAACATCTACTCTCTCTTTCATATCTCTGCCCACTCCAGTGAAGTCTCTTCCTTTCTAAAGGGATCCTCTGCTCTTCCAATCCCTGCTTTCCTCTGGCTCTTATGAATCCCCACACTGTATGACCCCAAAATCCTGAAGAGACCCATTCAAGTCCTTAAAAGCTGCAGAAGGCTTTCTCTGCTCTGCACCCTTCCCAGTCTTATCTCATGCTATTACAACAAAATACCATAGATTGGATGAATTAAGCAACAGAAATTTGTGTCCTCCCAGGAAGTAAGAGATCATGGTTATAGCATGGCCATGTTCTGGCGAAGTCTGTCTTCCTGCTTATTGACAGCCCCTTCTTGCTGTGTCCTCACATGTCCTTGGTGAGGGCTCATGGAGAGACGGAGAGATCTCTCTACCTCTTTTTCTAAGGCCTCTCAAATTAGGGCTTCACTCTATGACCACACTGACACTGTAAGAAGACAGTAACATTGGGGGTTAGGACTTCAGCATATAAATTGTGTGTGTGTGTGTGGGATACAATTCAGTTCATGTATGTACCCACCCCCAGTGTTGTCAACATGACTTGGACTTACTATGCCTATGGCTTTGAGGGGAAGTGTGCAGCCAGGGGAGCTCCCTGGTCTAGTTATCTGCCCAAGCTGGTGTGCAGCTCTGAAAGACTACTTATCCTGGAACCCGAGTCCTGCTGTGCCGGGCATGGGGTGAGCCTGTTTCAAAAGGGCTTTTGAGAGGAAAGTGAAGCAATTCCAATGAAATACCAGACATGGTGCCCACACACACAGGTCCTTGATCACCTGCCCTCCGCCATGCTACGTGGTCCACTGGCGGTCACCAGGTGTTCTGTCTCAGGGTGTGTGGGGGTTGCCCTCATGCTGCCTCTCCCATCTAAGCCCACTGCACTCACAGCCCTGGCTACTGGGTCTTCCAGCTATTGCCTTCATGGTGCTGTCTGCCTTCCTCACCCTAATTCTCACTGAATATACTCCTCTGAGGAGAATTTGCTCACTGTCATTGTTCCTATAATACAGCAGAGACCTAGACAGACTCACAAGACCAGTCCATTCCTCCTCTCCACAACCAAGCCAGGCCAGGAATTGGGTCCCCTCAGGGAAGCAGGCCAGCACTGAGGAAGAGCTCTTTGCTGCCCCTCCCCTGAGGCCCCTGAGGGGTGGTGGTGACAAGATATACTCCCAATGACCCACTTTTCCAGTGAGGCCTCACCTCCTATGGTGCCCCTCAACTTGGCCCATTCAATTATGAACACACCAGTGGATTTAATCCATGGATGAGATAAGATCCAGCACTAATGATCCAATCATTCTGCGGAATCAAGTGTGGCCTTACTTCCTCCTACTATGCCCTGTGTTCTAAAGGTTCTACCACCTCCCCAAAATGTTATCGCCTACTGACCAAACCTCAGCATAGTTGCCCTGGAGACCAAACTTTCAACCCTGAGCTTTTGGAGGACATTTCAGATTCACACCATGCAGTATGATTCTATTTTTATGAAGTTTTAGAGCATGCAAAACAAACTATGTTGCTTCAGGATACATACACAAAGGTTATAAGACTGGATATCAATAAACAGATAAATATATAAAAGACTGGACATCAAAGCCAGCACCATTGCCAGCTCAGACTTGTATTTTACCTTCATTGAGTGGGTTTCTCCAGGACAGAGTCTTTGTGTGGGTGATTCTGTGCCTCTCAGGCATTGTAGTCTAGACCTAACGTGTCCTCCAAAGGCTCAGGTGTTAAAGGTTTGGTCAGTAGGCAATAGCATTTGGGGAGGTGGAAGAACCTTTAGAACATAGGGCCTAGTAGTAGGAGGAAGTAAGGCCACCTAAAGGATGTGCCCTGAAAGGATCTACTTCTCTTCATCACTGTGCTTTTTGGTCACCAGGCTAGCAGTTTCTTCCACCATATGTTACTACCACAGACCCAAAGCAACTGAGCTAAATAATCATGAACTGACACTTCTGAAACTGTAGGCCAAAATGAACCTTTCCTTTTTATAAATTTATTTTCTCAGGTATTTTATCACAGAGACAGAAAACTGAATATTAAACAGGGTCTCTTTGGCAATGGAGATATATTTGATTCTGATGGCCTGAGACAGGCTGGGAGGAAAGAATGATGCTAGATGCTGCTGGGCTACTAAACATCCTGTAATGCACAGGACATCCCTCACCACCCTTCCTTACCCTCCTCCCATACCAAGGGGCTATTCTTCCCACAATGGCATATTGGTGATCTTAAGGCAACTTGTCTAGGAGAAAGAGGGAGGTGTTCATATGGAGCTTCAAGGACCCTCTCCAGTGTGGTCACTTTACCTATATCCTTTAAACTGTACATCAATATTTTATCATACATTTCCAAAACTTATTATAGAGAACACAGTTCTCTTTCAGCAGAGCAGACCATGAGATGAGGTCAGCCATGGCACCCGCGGGTTAAGGACAGCTCAGGACCAGCGCTGGGACACCCCTCAGGAGCATGTCAAACATCAAAGTCTATTTTCCAGTTTCCTCTCTCCTCTTATTTATTTATTTATTTGGTCAGATAAGAGAAAACATGCACTATTTAACTTTCTGAGTATGGCTAGTTTCACTTACCATGATGGTTTCTAGCCGCATCTGTTTCCCTGCATTCTCCCTTATGGTTGAGTCCACAGGGGGGTTGCTCTGCGGGGTCCCTGTGAGGACATTGTTTCAGTGGCTGAGCCTTCACACCAGTGCGACCTAGTCCTCCTGCAGCATCAGTCCTGGGGCCACTTTGCCCTTCCCAGGCATCTCTGGCTGAGTCTGTGTGCGGAGTGTAGACCCCACCCCTATGTGATGGATAAGGAATAGAGGCATGGACAGGTATATCCACTGAGACATAAAATATCTTTCTGATGGACAGTTTCATAAAAATTACCATGAACCAAGAACTGCAGACCTGAAAGGGCATTAGGAATGTGGAAACATGGCAGAGGAATTTCAAAAAGAACTCTTAATGTTCAATCATAAGAAAGCAGTACAACATTTAAAATGAAACAAGGTGATCCAAGAAGACACTTGAAAGAAAGTATAGGAGCAGCAAATGAACACATGGAAAGATGCTCAGCATCAGTGGTTGCCCCTGGCACCATGGCAACAAAGATGAGAGCATGGAGTCTTAAAGGCATGGACACTCCGAACTTCTGAGGGGCTGCTGCATCGGAGCAGGTGATAGAGCTGACTCTGGAGGTGTGCAAGACTAGCAGCTGCTGCCACAGGCAAGGCCATGCTGGGGCAGGGCTGTCAGAATCAGGAAGCAGTGATGAAGGAACCTGACCCTTTCCTCCAGCCTCACAGGCTCTGTCTACCACCCCTTCTTGATGGAACCTGTGTTAGTTGATACATTGGGTCAACTTGGCTGAATGAGCTCTGGCAGTTCGAGGCCCATGGGCCCAGCCCTGCCCCACTTCTGTGGATAAGTCTTCAGAGGAGCTTGATCTCCACAGCTGCACCACTTTGGAGGAGCTATGATCTCCGCAGTCAGTGTAGGAGAGGCTTGATGGACGCTGCAGCTGCCGCTCCTCCTCTGCTCTTCATTGTTTTCTGCCACATGAACTGCTGTCATCTGCCTTGGAGGCCGCGGAATATGGACTGAACCCTCCAGTAACTGTGAGCTAAATAAACCTCTCCTTCCTTCATTTTGAGTGTCGGGTATTTGTCCCAGCAACAAGTAAAAAAGTAACTAAGACAAGAGCCCAACAGCCCAGGTATCATATACCCTAGCAGGATGTAAATGTAGTTTGTAGAGTCTCAGAACATTCTAGTAATGTATAATAGAACAGATTTTGAAAGGAGAGTAAAGGGCTTAATAACAAGCACCACAGACATGGCCATTTGTCCAGGAACTCCAGCTACTAAGTGATGGATTTTCATCCAGAAGCACATGCCTCAGAACAGGCTGAGAGGGAATGCTTGTCCCATGGCAGCCTCACAGGCCAGGCCGGAGCCTAAGGTATCTGGGGCTTAGGGAACTGAGCAAGGACAAAGGTCTGGGCAGGAGGCACTTCAACAGTACCAGAGAGCAAACATGGGTCCTTGTTATGGTTTGTCTAGTTGTCCCCCCAAAGCCTCATGCAGTCATGGGGCTGACTTCTAGATTTTGTGATTAACTCATGATCCATTGGGATTATGGGTATGAGTGCTACTGGGATTATGGGTGTGAATGCTGCTGAAATTATGGGTGTGAGTACTACACCCAGCCTGAATGCAATTTAAGGGAGACAAGAGTTGCTCTCTGTAGCCATTGTTGCTGTTACTCCTCCCTTTTGCTCTTGCTGTTTTGCTGCCTTCCACTGCCATGAACTGCTGCCTTCTGCCATGTGCCAGGCTGCCTGAGAGCCAGCTGAGCATGAATTGAAACCTCCAGTAACTGTGAGCTAAACAAACCTTTCTTTCCTTCATTTTGAGTGTCAGGTATTTGTCCCAGCAATGAGAGAAGAGTAACTGAGACAATCCTAAAACAGACCCAGGGCTGTCAGGAAAGCCACACAAGAGGAAGTATAGGTGCACCTGAACGGGCAGGAGCCAGGAGTCTCTCCCCCCTCCCCCATTTCCTGTGCCCCTCCTCTTGCAGCCTCCCTCTGGGTGTGCAGCTGCTGAGCCATTTTCCTGAGCCAGCCTCCTATTCTGTGTTCCCAGGCCCCGATGATCCCCTCTCCTCTCTGAGCCATGGTCTGCACACCAGTTAGGGGCACTTGCTTGAGCTCAAAGATCTGGGGTTCAAATCTTGATCCTGCTGCAGGCCAGCTATAAGAAGCTAGGCAGGGCTAGGAAGATAGCTCAGTGATCTAAGTATCTGCCTGGCAAGAGTTCGATCCCTGGTACCACATGCCCCGGAACTGGTTCTGGGAGCACCCCCCTGGCCACTAAAACCAGGCGTGGTGGCACATGCCTATAATCTCAGCGCTGGAGAGTCTGAGACAGAAGATCACTACAAGTCCAAGCTTCACAGTGAAATCCTGTATCCAATAAATTAAAAAAAAAATGTCAGGCAAAGATTTTATATCTCATGTTTGCCATCCCAGGCTAACAATGGCACAGCCAGCCCTAGAGTCTTGCTAGGACCGGATGGAGGCCGAGATGGAGAGCGGCAGCCATACAGCTGCAAGTAGAGTTAGGTTTGGATTTACCTTTTGGATCCTCACTACCTTGTGGAGACTCAAGCCTCTGGGTTTCCCACTTCCTATACTATCGCTGCAGGGGACAGCATCCCCTCATCTACGACCTCACTCGTCTTAGTCATGGCACCAGGCTCTGATTGCTTGGCCCAGGTCAAGCTGCTACGACCTGGCTTGGGAATGAGGCATCGCTGACCCTATCACAGACACATTCACCACTGGGCCCACAGGGGGCCCTGCTGGCCCACAGCTCATGTGCACACCTGGCCCGTGGCCAGCAGGCCTGTCTGCTCCAGCATCCAAAGCTGCTGCCTCCTCCGCTTTCATCAGGACAGAGAGGTGCCCAGAGGTGGTTCAGGACCATCTCTGTGATCCATTTTGACAGCCTTACTCAAGCATATGCTTTAACTCCTGAGAAAGGGTCTCTTGTAAGTGGAAAGAGAACCCACAACAGGCTTCAAAGAGCTTTCTGGACAAATTAAGGTATAAAAGGAAGACCTCCAGCTCTGTATCATTCTGCTGCCCCAGGGTACAAGTTCAATGCCACCTAAGAAACAGCTCTTGGCCTGTCCTAAAATCCAAACAGGTGACAGTTGGTTTGAACCCAGTTTCACTTCTGCTGGATTCCACCTCCTGAAACCTTTTCCAGGGTGACCTTGTGTGCCCACTCCTGCTGAGGCCCTGAACTGGGGTGGGGGTGGGGTCCTGCCTCAGAAACTGCCTTCAGCAGACCCCTGCATTCCTTCCAGAAGGAGTTAGATAATTTGTAACTGATTCACCTGGAAAAACTTAATGAGATTTCAACTCTGTACTTAATGAAAAATAAACCATATCCAGCCAGGAAGACTTAGAGAATAGATGGAACATTCCGGACAAACAAAGATTGCATCCTTTTATTCTCCTTTTGTTATTAGTCCCCCCCACCCATTCCAGTTGATACAAACATGTCATCTAGTTGCAACTGCCACCCTGGGGTCACAGTTCTCTGGCTGACAGCAAGGTCTGTCTTCAGCTCTCAGAGAAAGACTGTGCCTCCAGCAAGGTAGAGGAGGAGGCTCACGGGGCTGGCGTGTCCTTCTGTGTTTAATTTTCCCATAAGTCAGTTCTGATTATGGGGACGGCCTCATGTTTCATGTATTCGGAGCTGAGCTCTGCAGAGCACCTTGGTGGGGTGGGGGAGCCCCCTGGCTGGCAGGCAGGGGCAGAGGGGTGGCTGTTCACCAGGTCACCCCCACCACACACGTCTGCTACCTATCAGGTCTCTTGGGAGGAACGACCCACTAGATGCTGAGCTCATGTGACAGCTTCCCCCTAATGAGGCCCAGTGCTGCACCCAAGCCCCCGTGGGAGACTGGGTGGAAGGGAGCCCTGAGCCAATCTGGAGAAACATGCCCAAGGCAAAAAAGACATCTTCTTCAGGTCTGCTTTGCCATGTGAAATGGTGGGCCCCAGGCACTTCTGACAAACAGATGCCTTCACAGTGTCATTTGCCAACCAGAACCATTGTTCTCCAATCCCTCCAGGTAATGTTGGGAACCTTAAATATTTACTAGTTGCAATGACAACTCCCTGCTGATGGCATCAGATAGGTGTGAAGGGAGAGGAGCTTAGATGTCACCTCCAAGAACTATCATCCTCCCACTAGATAGGACAGAGGCCCAGGGAACAAGGCTTGTCAGTGTGCTCCATGGAGAGGGCCCATTCTGTGCATAGGGAAAATTTTCTAAAAGCATAACTTACGCATCTGCTGGAGATGCCCCACAGCATTTCACACTACTTGAAACAAAATTCCAGAGTCCTCACCAACATCCCTAGTTCTTGTCAGCCTCCAACCAGGGTGCTACGTGCTACCCCATGTCTGTTTCCTGGTGTACCTCTCCCTGGATCTTTGCAAGGCCACCCATCTCTCCTCTGAAGTCTTGGCCCAGAAAGCCCTTCTCAAACCCTTCAATATGAAAGAGGCCATATCTCCAGGTACTCCTGATGGCACCTCGTCACCATGTCCCCCTTAGCCCTTCCTGATACCTTTGTCATGTACTGATTGTCTAATTGTGTTAGCTTATTCCCATTGTGAGGACACAGTACCCAACAACCACAATTTAAGAGGTTTCTTTTGGCTCAGAATTTCAGTCCATGGTGGATTAGCTCCAAGGCAGAAATAGGATGGCCAAGGGGACTGTGGAGGAAAAGGCGCTCATGTCATGGGGCTGTCCTAAAATCCATATCATGGCGATCTGGGAGGAAAGACAAGGGAGGAACTGGGGAGGCAGATGTAACCATCCAGGGCATTCCCCAAGGGACCGGACTCAAACCAGGCCCCACCTCCTGATAGCACACTCCATCACTGAGCTCAGCGGCAGATGAAAATCCATGCACATGTCACCTTTCACAAATCCCACCTCTGAACACACAAGGCTTTTTTTTTTTTTTTTTGGAGGGGGGGCATTCTAGATCCAAGCCATAAAAAATGGATTACTATGAGAATGGAGCTCCATGAGAGCAGGGACCTTGCCCATCCTGTTCTCCACTGGACCCTAGAATGCCAGGATGTCTGACAAGCCTAATGCAGGAGACTTGTTGAATATTTATTCAACATGTAGCAGAAGAGACTCTACACACAGCAGCATGAGTGGTCCCAGCAGCTCACCTCGGTAGCCAGCCTATGACCTCCATCCCACCATCTGCCACCATCTGGGCACAAATCTCAGTTCTCTTTTTTAAAGGAAATAATAAGATTATTGGGAGGATTCAATGGAGACTGTAGTGAGGATTAAGTGTGAGGTACAACAAGTGCTCTACAACTTGCAGCTTCTCCCTCCATCATGACTACTACCATCATACCTCTGCCGCCATACTCAGCTGGGCATTATCACTGCCACCACCAACACTGTCTACACTGAAACTCAGCAACAACCCACCTCAAACATTCTCATTTCTGGCAGAGCAAGCTTCTGGGCCTGGTTCCCATTCTTGTCTTCTTGTTGGCACCATCAGCACTGTTGCTTTCCTGACATAAGGTCATCGTACTCTTTCTTCTGCCTAATAGAACCCTGATCATATGATTATTGATGCCTTGATTTTAGGGAGGCTGGGACCAGAGGTTGGTTTGGGACGGGCACACATGAATCAGCCCCAGTTAAACTTCTGAGAGAAATCTCCCACCCAATAAGTACAGGCACATGACCCTGATTTTAACACAGTTGTACAAGAATGGGTTGTCTGGAGTTGTGAAAGCCGTGGAGACTAAAATGCTGGCATGCTGAGGATAAGAAACAGACAGTAGGTGCCAGGAATACAGCTCAGCAGCATGACACCTGCCTGGCAAGCATGAAGTCTTGACTTTGATTCTCAGGTTTAAAACAAAAACAAACAAAAATAGCAACAGACAGTTGTGCTATCATTTCTCTCTGGGCTCTGGCACTGTGTCGCCTTGGCCCACCCTGCCCTCAGTGAGGCTGCACACCCACTGCATGTGCCACCTGGCTTCCAATAGCCTCCCTGTTCTGCGGTGACCCTGCCATCTTCCCCAAATCCCCATGTAGCTGGACCTCCACCTCCCCCATCTCCCAGTGGGAGCTCATAATGACTGCAGCTCCTGTAGAGAAGCTCGGGGAAAACACCCACCTGTCCAGTCTCCTCATGCAACCATGGCTGACGCTGCCTTGCACGCAGTGGCACCATGTTGGCTGTGGTGCTTCACCCAGAAAGACCAGCCAACCTCCATGGAAGTGGCTGGAGTGTCTCCCCTGAACTGCAAATGCCTTCCAGCTCATCTGCATTTCCTCTCCTGGGCTTCATGGTGGAGAAGCCAGACAACACAATTGCCTCCCTGTTTCCTTCTGGCTTCTCCCTTTCCCAATGCAAAGCAGGGTTTTCTTGCCTGTGCAGCCTGCTGGGATCCTCTAGGCACTTCTTCAGCTCTACTGGCTTTCTTCTCCTCTGGAGTAGTAACCTTGTGGCTTTGCCCCAGCCACAATCCCTCAGGCAGGATTTCAGAAAACAAAGCCAGGTTGCTCAAGTGGAAATACACGCTGAGGGCACTTACAGATAGCATCCCACTGTGGTGTTTCTCAGCAGTTTAATAAACATGAGACCCAAGACTCATTTGAATAAGTTTTGTAGAGAATTCTGAGTGAGAAAAAATTTTAAGGTGTTTCTGATGGATAAATACAGGTTCTAACAAGTTAGAAGGAGCTGATAGAGCCAAGTTTATTCTTCTTGGTATAAATAAAATGATCCCATCGTGATTTAAAAAAAAAAAAAAAGATAGCATCCCATCCAGAATCCTATCATCTCAAGCCACTGGAGTACAGAACACCCTGTCTGGATCCACACTTCCATATGCACCAGTCTGCTACTAACCGCTCTGGGCCAGTCTCTTCATTCATAACATATGGACCCATATCTGTCCATTACAAAGGTCTGAAAGGATTATACACTTGCATGCTATTAATGCACTTAGCATATAGTAAGCGCTCAGTTAATGGCAGTTATTACTCTGCCCCTTTAAACCTCATCTGTTAAGGCAGGTCCTGCTTTTCTAAGAAACTTGCCTTGCTTCCTGCAGGCCCATACAGGCCTGTGCCAGGGGTCCTTGTGGCCATTACCAAGCACATCACAGAGGAGTACGGCCTATTTGGTGAGGCCTCATCCATCCTAGGGCTTCCAGCTTCTTGGAGTCTTATGTGGACTCTAGTGCCATAACTTCTCTTGTCCCTGTGGGGACAGTAGGGAGTGCTGGGAACACTCAGCCCCTCCTCTCCTCCATACCTGTTCACTCTAAGGCCTTCCAACTTACCGCCATGCTTTTGCTCCTACTTTTCCATCCCAGACACCGCTACACATGTGCACATGTGCACAACCACATTCACGTGTGCTTTCACACCCATGTATGTGACCTTGGGCTCACTTGTGCACAGCCTGATCCTGCAAAAGCCACACCCTAAGTTGCCAGCATACAAGAATAGCTCATACACAGGTGTAGAAGGCACTAGGTAGTGCAGCGCTGGCTGGGCCCATCACAGCTGGGCAGCAAGGGTGTGCAAGAAGAACAGGGATTATCTCTAGGCAGGAGAAAGAGGAGCTAACGGATGTGGTGCGGCCTGTGGAGAGAAGCGCACTGGGACTGGAAACACCAGGCTCTGGTCACCACTCTGCCATTTCCTCACTGTGTGACCACTAGCAAGTTACTTAACCTCCCAGGGTCTCATCTGAAAAACTGAAGACAATAGAACTCACCTTTGAGCAACGTGGATCCAGAAAATGTACATAAAATGCATGGCCACTGTCAGGCTCTCCGAGACTCGGGAATAAAGCAAGGCCAGAGGAGCCATGGAGAGGTGTGGAGGGAGGGCGACACCAAACTGGTCCCACGGGTCAGAGAGTTGATGGAAACCAGGTCGCTTGGGAAGTGGACTTTGCACGGGCACAGTCATGTCTGGCTAAAGCTTTCTTGTGCAGCATGGAGAGCACTCTAAGACAAAACACTGAGCCTGCAGTGGATCCTCTCTGACCCTCAGCATCTGGGAACCTCTGGGGTACAAGCACTGGTCTGCACAGTAGGAAGCTTAGGCGCAGGCCACAGGTCAGAGTTCTGTTGAACTCAGTGCCACCCCAGATTTCAGTGGCATCTGGAAGAACAGGAGCTCTGGAGCCTACACCCCAGCCTCAACCACAGGTCCCCACATCCTGGCCACATGACATTAGACAGGGCAAGCTGCCCTTCCAGCCGCCTGATGAAATGGACCTAGCACTGTCCTGGTATCCAGCAATGATTGGCAATGACCAAAATTTCAATGCCAGCTGCCTCCCAGTTCTGTTTCCTGCCTGAGTTTTTAACTCCCCTCTCTGAAGATCCGGACCACATGGTCACTGTCCGGGATGTTCCTCCCTGAAATGTGAGTGCTGGTGCTCCTCTCCTCTCCAGAAGAATTCAAAGGGCCCTGGAAACTTGTTTATTAGGAAAAACTGTGGGAGTCTGTCCTGCCTAGTGGAGGTGGTGACCTCTCTCATCCTTCCCTGCATTTTTCTCCCCAGTGACATCTTTTCATGTTCCCTGGCCCACTTGGGTGACTCACGGATCTGTAAATTCTGACCACAGAAAGCTTGGCAAAGTGTGTTAGGTGTTTATTGGAAGGGGAAGGAGGCAAATGATCAAAACGTTGGCCATGGCTCTAGTCTCTGAAATTTGCAAGAACAAGTTTTAAAGTCTCCATTTGAAGCATCTAAACAGATTAACGGAGCACTCCTTTTTTTCTTTTCCCCTCAAAGCCATAAGGAGAATAAGACTATCACACTCCTCAGTTACAGTGCAATATTTGTATGGTGCCAGAGAGGTGCGTGGACACTGATGAATGCAGTTCAGTTCTGGGCTGCCCCACAGTACAGACAGCACGGCCCATACAGGCTCCTGGGCTGCAGGTTTCTGCACACCCCACGGAACTGTGTGACCACCTTGGTCTCCTGTGCATGCTTTCCCCACGGCCTACAACTCCATTCCAGTCACCATAGGAAGCTGGATGCCACTCTGTGTGAGGCACCAGGCACTGGTGACAAAACACGAGTCAGACACTGCTCCTGACTATAGACTTAGTGAGGTGGAAGGGGAATGGTGGAAGGCACCAAGCTCATTCTAACAGTGAAGAAGCCTCCAAAAGGACAAAGGAGAAATCCTCTCTCACGTGCACACACCTCTTTCTTCTCCAAGACCCAGCTTATGTTCCCTTTCTTGGAGAAACGTCCCCTCTGGGAAGTGTCACTCTGTGTGTATATTGTACCTCGGATGCTGCCTCCTGTGCCTACCCCACAACAAAGCCTGCCCCATACATTATGTATCTGTCCAGTAGTCTAGATGGGGATTTTAGAGAACTGACATTTCTTGTCTTCTGGGTCCAGGTGTCCAGCTCCTGCCCTGCGGCATGGCAAATGCAATAGGTGTTCTCCGGTTTATGAACTGAGTGCCGCTGTGATCAGCAGAGGAGAACGAAAGCATCTAGGCAGCGCTGTCAGAGCACTGGGAATGAACGCCACACCTAGACCCTGCCTACAGGGCCCTGTTGCCTCCTGCGTCTGAGCCCTGAAGAGGTCTGGGTGGGATTAACCCCTGTATCCCAGCCTCATTCCAGCAGCCGTGGTTTGGTGGTGGTGGTGGGGGCTGTTCAATCAAGAAGTATGCTTTGAAATGAAAACGCTTCCCTCTCTGATCTGCCTGGCTCCGCAGTGCTCCCAGCCTTCTTAGTATGCATGTATTCAGCCCCCAGTTCAAGATGTACCCTCAGCATCTTCTCCACCCTGACAGGCTGAGCTGCACTCCTTCGCTTCTCCCCCCTCCAGTCCTCTCCAAAGACAAATTGCTTACATCTGTCAAGGCTTTTCTGATTAATAGAGGAATACGCCATGGGATGTCATCAGGGGTTCAGAGGGTTTTGATCAAAGGGGAAGGGGGCGCCAGGCCACACAGCCCCGCTAGTTCATTTATCAGGTCAGCTCGCCACCTTTCCCCCTAGTGTCCCTGACAAAGCCCTCCCCATGAGCCCACCATCAGCTCACATGGTCCCAGGCAGGGGAGCAGAGAGGAGTCGGGACCCCAGGAAGGGATCACAAGAAATAAGGACAGAAGAAGAAGAGCGGGGGACACAGCCTGGGTTCTCTTCGCCCTGGACAGCCACTGAGATGAATGTCTACGAAGCAATTCCTCCCAAGCATGGAACAGGAGGAAGCGAGGGAGGAAGGAGGGAGGGAGGGAGGGAAGGAGGGAGGGAGGGAGGACGGCAGGGAGGAGCTGATGAATGAATGATAAAACCATAGACCGAATGAGAGTGTGAGGAATCTAAGAGAAATATGAGAACAAAGGGAGCTGAGTGTTGTGGTGCATACCTGCGGTCCTTGCTGCTCTGGCGGTGGAGAAGGCGGGAGGATTGTGTGTTTGATGGCGGCCCGAGCAACTCAGCAAGACCCTGACTGAACATAAAAAATTGAAAAAGGTACACTTCAGTGGGGGAACATTTTGGCCGTCATGCGTCAAGGCCTGGTTCAATCCTTAGTACTACCACCACACCACCCCAAAATAAATAAATAGATAGATAGATAGATAGATAGACAGATAGATGAGAGCAAAAATAAATGAATTAATGAAACAGCAAATGTCTGAAAGGGGGGATTAATTAATGATTCACAGCAGGCTTGGAAGATTTGGATTTCACATTACAGGCCTGTCTTGCACACTCTTCCCTGCATCCTGCTGTGGGTCAGTGCCAACAGAGCCCAGCTTAGAAGCAACTCTAGGGCAACAGTGGGGCTGTGGGGCCTCGGCCCACCCTCTGCCTTCCCTGGCAGCCCTTTGTGTGCTGGACAAAATCGTGGCTGGGCCAGGCAGTGCAAGGATGGGGGCTGCCTCTCCTGCTCAGCCTTTCTCCTGCAAACCAGGTCCCCGAGGAGCCACTGTTGTTTGTCACAGGCTCTGTGTGTCCTCAGGTTGTAAGACCACTGTCCCTGGAAAAGCACCCGGTGAGGACTCTGCTGCAGTAGGAACTCCAGAGAGCTGCGCAGGGGCCGCCTTGGAGGTTGCTAATGAGACTCTGTGATTTAGATCAGCCTAATTTAATGACACGGCTGGATGGCTGGAGGGAAGCTCCCTGCTACAATTTTTTTCTTTCAACTCACTCAACAATTATTCCCTCAAGTTGGTTGCAGATGCAGGCTGCCCAGGAATTCTAATCCGTTCCTTACTGAGCAGCAAGAAGGCCAGGGAGACGCTGGCTATGTCCACACACACAGCACCCAGGCAGGGGGCTGCAGGGTGGGCGGTGCTATGCGTGATCTGTGCCACAACTCGGGACCTGCAAGAACAACCACCATGAATCCTGCTGGGCCAGGCTTGCTGTCCCGGGGCCTAGCGGGCAGAAGGCTCCAAGGAGACGTGGTATCTGTCTCTACCCCAGCTCTCAGCTCAGGGGGAGCATCCCCACAAAGACATGCAACACTCAGAGGCACGCACAGTCACAAATGCACATGTGGACACATCTGGGATGGGACTCACACGGACACACATACCCCTAGATATAACCCACAGCCCAAACCGCAGGGAGACCGAAAGACACACGTGCTCACCCACCCTCACATCCCGTGGTCCCGGCCTGCAATCCAGTTCAGCTCAGTCCAACACCAATGCCTGAAGTCCTGGCTGATGCAAGTTTTCAAATACCAACCAGAGACACCCATGCCCAGGACAGAGGGTCACAGAGGCACACAGTTTATTCAGTCACTGTCCAAGGGACACTCCTGTATAGGTCTACAGTGGGCACAGGTGGGCACATGGGGACACATCAGACCGAGGACCTGTTCTTTCCTCTCAGCTTTAATGACAAAGATAAAGAAACATAAACATCCCTCCTGGTTATTTCAACTGTCTGCTCTGGGCTGGGTCCTGGAAGACACATGCTGTGGTCTCTGGGAACCGGGGAGGCAGCCAGGCAAGCAGGCTAAGCACTGCCACATTCCAGTGCTATGACAGGGGGCTGTGGGATCCTGAGGAGCCTGTGGATTCCTGGAGGGCTTCCTGCAGAAGGGGAAGGACTCAGTTAAAAGGCGAGGTGGGCACTTTAGATGCAAAGAGGTGCCCAGGCACAGACCCCAGGACAGCGGGGATAAGCTCTACTCAGAGAAAGGCAGGGAATGCAGCAGGGCTGGGCAACAAGCAGCAGCCAGAGGGCATCTGAGGGAAGTCAGATCCTGGCCTTACTGCTCCAGCAGAGCGGTGTCAACATACAGCCCTGACACTGCTGAGCTTTGTCTTTCTGTCACGTGTCCCCTCCGTGTGGGCAGGTGTTTCAGGATTGCCCAGGACTGGCTAACCACACAGCCAGGGCTCTGACCTCCCCACACTGCTGGCTTTCTGTCCCTACAGGTGAAGGAGGACCATGCGGACACAGACAACATCTCACTGCTGTCTGAGCGTCATGGGCCCCATACTCTGTCAGAGCCCAGAGCCTCACCTGGGCTGGGGTTTGTGAGGCCTTGCCCTTGACTGCGTTTGTTCTGGGCAGATGCAGTGGGCTTTGCAGTGTGACTCAGTGCTTAAAGACACCTGCTGCTTCCATGCCAAGAAAACCCAGGTAATTCCTCACACAGTCCTTTCCCAGGATGTGACCCCAAGGGCAGGCCTGTCCCCTGCAGTGTCACCTGCTCCACATTCCTGCCCATCCTCTGTTCTTCCCCAGCTAACTCTTATACTTCCTGACCAAGCCAAAGGGTCACCTCTTCCAAGATGAAAAGAAGGCCTCCTGGTCCTTTCCTTTCCTTTCCTTTTTCCTTTTTCCTGTCCTGTTGTGTTCCCCCCTCCCCACTTTACCCCTCCTTATTTTTCCCTTTTTTGCTTGTTTGTGGTGTGATTGAATCTGGCACTGAACTATATCCCCAGCCCTATTTCATCTTTTTATTTTGAGACAACGTCTTGCTAAATTGATAAGGTGCCAAGGCCAGCTCCCTTGTGAGCCTCCTGCCTCAGCCTCTGAGTGCTGGGATTACAGGTGTGTGCCAACACACACCACTTCAAGAGGCTTTAGGAGCCTCCCCCTCCCCCCGCCCCCACAGGGATCTAGTCACACTTCCTCCAAGCTTCGCTAGGTGGCAGCCTTATCAAGCAACATAATGACCAGCTGTTCACTTAGAATTTGCCCCATGACACCGTGTGCAATAGCTACCTACTGATGCATAACAAATTATCCCCACATTTAGTAATTTAAAGCAACAACAGTGACTTTTTACATCCAAGGTTTCTAGAGGTTAAGAATGCAGTGCAGTAGGAACACTGTATCCACAATGCCTGGGCCTTGGCTAATGTCCCGAGCCACCCAATGAGTCATTCACAATGTGCAGTGACTCACACACCCTGCCCACCGACTCTGTCCCTCCACGTGGTCTGGGCTTTCTCCCAGCATGGTAGTTAGGTTGAGAGCGAGAGATGGAATCCATGTCATTTTTATGATCTAAAGTCAGAGTTTTTACATGTCTTCTACACTACTCTGTTGGTCAAGGTAGCCACACATACGTGCCCATCCAGATTCAAGGGGAGTCAACATGGGGTCCCCACTTCTCGGCAGAAGAGACAGCCATGCTACCAGAAAAGCATATGGGGGACAGATACAGAAGTGTGGCAACCTTTGGAAAATACAGTCTGCCAGCATTTGCTACCAGGAGATACTCAGTGAAGGGCTGGTGAATGAATGGATGGATGGATGGATGGATGGATGAATGAATGAATGAATGAGTCTCCCAGACTGTCTACCTCTCCTCTGTCCTCAGATAGTTATCCTGCCTTAGGACTACAGCCAACTTCAACAAGCCTGAGGGCAAGTCACATCCCTGCTTTCTGCTGTGAAGGCCCAGGGGTATGGACTCCCTCCACATCTGAGTTGTCAGGGTGCCTCCAGAGCTCTTGTAGGGCTGACCGTGGATTCAGTGGTCAGGGGTGGGAGTAGGAATGAGAGTCTAGCAGAGCAGGGCTGGGATGGTAGTCTCCATGCAATCCACAGCAGATCTATGGAACTAAACATAAGGGGAAAGTTTATTTTAAAAGGCTTTCAAGATGTAAATAACCATCTTTAGTTACTTGTGTCTAGGAGAAAAAGTGCTATTTGGTCTGTCTGATTTTTTTAAAACTCTACTTTTGAAAAATTACTCTGGGCATTGTCAATTTTTCTAATTAATACAGAATGCACTGACATTTTATAGAGGACCAAGCTGGGCAGTAAGTGCTTGGGAGGCACTGTTTCAGTAAAAGGCCCAGATTGCTCATGTGTGAGCATCCAGAGGCTTCCCCAACTTGCCCCACTGTCGCAGTCCATGGTCAGCAGAGAAGGCTTTGGGGAGCGAAGCTTTCGGGAGCTGGTATAGGAGAGCTGAGATGAGGAGAGGGGCGGCTTGAGCATCGCTGAGGACTCGGGCAGAGGTTTCCAGAGAAGCTCCCCAGTGGAGACTGAGCTGGCCTCTGCAGTTTGGCTCAGAGTTCTTTACTCTGCCTAGTGGGAGCCACCAGGACCCTGGCACTCACAGGGCTGCATCTCACTGGAGCTTTGCAACAGTGTGATGAGATGCAAACTCTCATCTTTCTGCAGCTGAGCAAAATGGGATTCAGAGAGACGACGATAGGCCCAAGGCCACAGTGCTGAGAACAAGCTAAATCAGGACCACAGCCTGGAAGAAGGCACTCTCCAGAAACAGCCATGCTGCTGTACTGACCTTGGACTTCTAACCTCCAGAAATGAGAGAAATTCTTTCCTTCCTTCCTTCCTTCCTTCCTTCCTTCCTTCCTTCCTTCCTTCCTTCCTTCCTTC
>NW_004524584.1:1515042-1541026 GCF_000260255.1 Octodon degus
CAGCAATCCAACCATGGTCCCTGTACTTGCCTAAGCTTGCCTAAGTAGGCACTTTAGTCCACTGAGCTATCTTGCTGGCCCCTAAATGTGTTTCTCATATGCAGCATATTGTAGGATTTTCTTTCTTTCTCTTTCTTTCTTTCTTTCTTTCTTTCTTTCTTTCTTTCTTTCTTTCCTTCCTTCCTTCCTTCCTTCCTTCCTTCCTTCCTTCCTCTCTTACCCCCCTCCTTCTCTATCCATCCCTCTGTCCCTCCCTCCTTCCCTTCCTCCCTCCATCTCTCCCTCCCTTTCTCTCCCTCCCTTTTTCTCCCTCTATGTCTCTGTCTGTCTATGTCTGTCTGTGTCTCTGTCTCTCTTTCTCTCTCTCCTCCCCTCAGTCTATGGCATTTCCCAAACGGTCTGTGACAGTGAGTCTTATAAGAAGTGTTTTTAGAAAGTCAAATCTAATGAAGCAAATGTGATGATTACAAATTCAGAGTTACAATTGCTCCTCTGTCCTCAGCTCACCCTTTTGTGTAGCTTCTGTTGAATGATAGTTCAGGAGACCGCAAGCAAGCCAGTCATCTCAGCAGACCCTGAGCTCAACCATCCATGCCACAGCCCTCCATAAACCTACATCTCCCCCCAGAATGTCACTGCCACTCTCATCCCTCCCCGCCTTAAACCTTGGATCCTCAGGCAAATTACCATTCTGAGCTTCCATACTTGGAACAAGGGTGACTGGAACAACTTATTAACATATCATTTTATTGAAATTTTTTGTACCAGGAATCGAACTCACAACCTCACACTTGCCAGGCAGGCACTACGCCACTGAGCTATATCCCTGGCCTTTCAATTTCTCTAAGAGGTGCAAAGCACAGGAATGATCAAGTACTATGGTACCTTTTTGCTTTTGTTTGAAAAAAAAAAAATCTGGTTTGCAAATGGAAGCCTTTGGCAAATTGTTGTTTTTACTTGCAAACTTTTCCACACATAGAAACATAGCCATCTTTTCTAAAACAATAGAACAAATTAAGATTGTAAACTGAGGCATCACTGTACTAGCTACCTCACAGGTGACATGCAAGAGAAAGGAACAGAGTCTAAGAGTCTGTAGCAGCTCATGCACAGTGGGAAGACATAGATTTCACTGGGAGGGTTGTTTCATTTTGTTGCTATTCATAGCTAAAATTTCTTGTGCCCTCCTCCAATAACGACCTGTCTATCAGATTACCTGATTATTTAAAAAAAACAGTAATAAAAGTAGAAAACACAAAACCAAAACAACCAGCAACAAGTCATCCCCTCGCTGCTTCCTAGGACCACATACAGATGCCAAGAGTAGCTCAGCTGGCCCAGCACCGCCACCACAGAGACAGCACAATGTCCTGGGCAAGCTGGGCAATGCTTCTGCAGGGCGCATCAGAGCAGAGGCCAGAAGCGCAGGGAGGGCGGGGCACTGTGTGTCACCAGGGTCAGCCAGGAGTTGACATCCAGCCTGACGCCCATCAACCCTCCATGTGCACCGCTCTAGGCTGTAAGCACAGCTTTGCCACATATCTGGGAGTAAGAGATTTTTGAGAGTCAGCTAGACAGAGCCAAGCAGATGACCAGAGGAAGGCCACAGTGAGCTCAGGTGTCCACAGGTGGAGCTTCATGCCAACAATACTATGGGAAGTAGTTGCTTCACCTGCAGGCTTGGAGCCACAAGGCTACACAGAAGACAAGTCCTCCTCCCACACATGGCTCCCGAGTGGGTTCACCATGGATTCTCCGAAGCAGCAGGCCTAGGGTTGGGCTAGTCCCAGCTGCCCTGATGGAAGGCATCCTCTCGTATGGGTCACCCTGCTGATGTCTCTGTGAACTCGGGATAGCTCTTAGAAGCTCCTGCTGTTGTGCATGCAGATCCTGAGCTCTATGAGCTGGGGACGGGCTGCAGGCCACTTGGACCTTTCACTTTGTAAGAGGAAGGGGCCTGGTGGGGGTTGTGCCCTAAATACTCATGGGCTTACCACAAACCCCTCTCTCTGGAACCTGTCAAGGATCCTGGACATCCGGGCTCCTCTTGTTCCCTCCAGTTTATCCTTCTGGCCCTGCACTCCACGATGTGGGAGGCAATACAGATACTGCTTTGCTTGGCAGAGGGCATGGGGAAGCCTGAGTAAGTATTAACTTTTGGCCAGTGGGGTCACCTTCTTAGTGAGGTAGCTCCTTCCTGAAGGAGTCAGTTATGAAGCCGGAGGGCTGAGCTCTCCCAAGCCGCAAGCCATGGAAAAAGCCAGCTGAGCAGCATGTTGTGTGCAGCGCAAGTCCCCCACCTCTCAGGTGAACTGAGCTGGAACACTGCCCCATACCAAGCCTTCGTGTCAGTCTGGTACAAAGGCACCTGACGTCCCAGCCTTCCCCTCCCCACCGCTTGTGGGAGCTGCCCCTGTCCTCATCCTCTAAGGCACACAAACCCAGCAGTTATCCCTTCACTTATTGTTATGGCTGGTTGGCTGTTTGTTTTCTTCAACTACACAGCAGAGCCAACTCTGTGGATCTGTCGGACATTTTACAAACATAAATCTATAGAATATTTTACAAATACTAAAAGCTGCATCAACATAATAGTATTTTTTCCTAGTCTCTCTTGCCCCTTACCCAGTTCATTTTCCTTATATAATTGAATCCTAAAGTATTTATAATTCTACCATTCTATATGTAGCTCCTCTCCATTCCAAATTTATTTTAATATTTTCAGCAGGTTTTTTTTCTTAACACATTGACTTCTCTTTATGAACATCCTTTTTGGTTGTGTTGCTTTTTTCTTTTGCATAGTCCATTTTTTATGGCTGCCTAGGGTTCCCTCACCAGGCTGTGTAGAGGTTCCATTTATTTGCTTTGTGGCATTGCAAAGCAAGGATACGAAAGGCTTTGCTTGCATTTCAAAATATTTCTTTAGGATACATTTCTAGAAGGGGCCTTACTAGTCAAAGTGTAGGAAGATTTTAGGGTTCTTGGACTCTGTTGCTCAATGATATCTGGAAGGACGGAGCCAGATTCCACTTGAGTAATAGAGAATTCATCACACTGAGCCCATGGCCTATGACAGAGAAGCCCTGAATTGCAGACCTTGCGGCCAGTTATCTGGCCACCACTACCCATTCAGGGATTCCCAAGCCCCAAGCTCCTTTCTCATGATTCCTAAAGGCCACTTTCCCCACAAAATGAAAAGCCTTTGAACATCTTTGGAAATAACTCCAGGTCCAGGAGACGGAAGACCTAGTTCCAGAGCCTCTCTGACACCAAGGAACTAGGTGAACTCAATCCTTAGGGTCTTCATCAATTTAGCAGAGGCTTGACCAGAAAGGTCCTTAATACCACCTAGCCTGGGACGGTGTCTGTACAGGAATTAGGGGTCTTGACTGTGGTGGCAAATTGCTTTGACTCAAGTCCAAGTTTTAACCTCGCTATCTGTCTGAATATCACACATCTTAGACATAACATGGAACAGGTATTTTCCATCAAGTATCGATATGTCAAATGTTAAGTCCCTACAGAATGTGAAGAAAAAAATAAAAAATATTTTAAAAATGGGAACAAACACTTACATATTTTTACACAGAAATTTAGAAATCTAACCATATGCAGCATTATAGCAGGACAGTCCTATGACATTTTTTTCTTGTCTCTTGTTTTCATTTATTACCTCTTTTTTTAAAAAACAAACATTTACTTGAGAGACAGTATGGCAGTAATTGGTATGACGTGACAAGCAGTACGTATTTAGAAGACCAGAATGACAGGCATTCCAAGCATGACCCTAGTATTACTCACTGCTATCTTCAGTGCAGTTACAAGTTTTGTCACTTATCACTGCATGAATTTAGGCACACTATTTAACTGGCCTACAGCACAGTCTTATAATCTGTAAAATGGGACTAAAGGAAATTCAGTCACCTATTAAGTGATTGTGTGGGTTGAATGGGATCATATGCCAAACGCTGACCATATTTGGTATTTGGATCATAACTAAAGTTTTAAAACAGTGCCTGACAGAAAGTAAAGGGTCCAATACTCTGTGTGGGACACGTGGGACCCAGTCTTTGCCTTCCATCTGACTAGAAGCCTGGCTGTACAGACGGATGGCTCTGAAACAGGATGTTTCCATGGAGAAGAGGTGAAGGCCACTTCACCAGGTGGTTATCAAAACCCTGGCTGCCACAGAAGCTTGGGAACATAATCTCCAAAAAGAGATTGCCTGAACTCGGCTTGGAGGGGAACAAGGACACTGCCTCTGATAAGCCGGAGCAGCAGCCAAGGAGGTACTAGGCCTGGAGGCTCAGGAAGTCTCCTGTGACTCATTCCACAGACATTTCTTTGGAGGACCTGAGTAGCCAGAAGTTAGACCATGCTCTAGGGAGTGGGGGTGGGGTGGGTGGGAGATCAGGACTGAATCCTGTCTCTAGGGTTCCAGTAGAGAAAGCCATGATTGGACACACGCCTCCTTGGCAGGGGCCAGTCTCCTGCTGCAGTCAGCCCCAGCAAAGCTTGGGTTCCCTGGAGCAAGTGCTACTGTCAAAGCTGGGGCTGCCTAGCCTAATGAGGGCCAGGACCCCAGGTAGTCATGCCCAACAGCAAGAGGAACTCCCGATTCCAGGACAGGGTGTCCTCAGCGGGTACCTGGCATTTGATAGAGCTCAACCAGAAACTTGGGGGGTGAGAGCTGTTAGAAAATGTGACAAAACAAAGTGAATGAGAAGCTCTGCATGCAAACAAGGGCTCTGAGAGGGCTCCTGGGCCACTCCGGAGCAAGATAAGTACATACCTGGGCAGGGTATGGACATAGTGACAACTCAATACAGAAACGAGTTGATTCTAGGTGGTAGGAATTAAGTTTCTTAGCAGACTTAATCTCTGCTTCTTAGTGGTAGCATTAGAAAGCAGTCATTAGAAGATATTTTTCCTTCCTCAGTGGCCTGGAAATTCAACGTTCAACCAACAATCATTAACAGCCACTTCACTGGATCCTGCTAACAAGTATCACCCCCTCTTCATTTTCTCTTTCTCAGAACCCTAATTTCTTCAGGTGTATGGAGAAGTATGGTAACCACCTTCAAATCAAGGCTTCCAGATGACATATCACAGCATCTTGGGGTGCTGCAGTGAATTCACAGAAGCACCCACTATATTTTCCATTTTCAAGGGCAATGTGTGACATGTGTTGGAGTTATAAAAATGACTAGCATGCAGGGGCCAGGGCTTTCATCCCCCAGGCCTGCCGTGCTGGCCCCACCTCTGGGGCACACTGAGATGGCAATTGAGACTGGGCATGGTGGCACACGCCTATAATCCCAGCTCTTGGGAGACTGTAAACAGGTGGATCACTAGGAGTCTGATCTAGTAGTGAGACCTTCAACACTCTGTAGACCCCTTCCTAAAATTAAAAAAATAAAATATATATATATGACTAGCAGCAGGTACTTCATAACCTTAACACTGATGGCCCCATAGCTTTGTGAAGCTGAATGCTTAGTGGCTTAGTGTCATGTTAAAAAGCAACAATTGCCTTAGAATCAGTGTAAATAAGGACTCAGTGTCCAGTCCAACTTGCACATGTGAAAACTTGTACAGTGCCCAGCAGCATATACATCCCATTAGTAAATAATTGGTACAAAAATTATTTTTCTTTTCATTTATGTATATTATTTTTTCAAATGGTTACTAAATTATACTAAGGGATACTTATTAAACTATCGGTACCTATCCACTCAATAAACATAGCTTTTGGGTATTTATTTTGACTTCTAGTGCCCAGGCAACAAGAATGTGATGCTCCCTTGGCACCGATCTCTATTTCAGAATGAAGCTTATCTCCATCAGACACGTAGGACATGTGTCATGTGGTTGGGAAAACTGGTTCTCTGAGTTGGTCATGCTGGTGAAAACAGAAACACACAGACCCAAGTGTAAAGTCTTGCGATCTCAGGGAAAGTGTCCTTAGCCTGGTACCCATGCTACATACCACAGTGTCAAGGAACTGGGAGACCTGGGTCCCTGATGACATTGCTAAACTCTAGATCTAGAATGACAGGCACTCCAAGCATGAAACTACTATTACAGATTACCATCTGCAGTGCAGTTGCTTAGTTCACAGGTATCAGTATATATAGCTAGTCAGGGTGAGAATCTTGCCAATTAACTGCTAGATTAAAAAAATCTTCTGGAGAGCCTGTCATTCTGGTTTTCTGAATACTGGCTGCTTGTCATGACATGCCAGTTGCTGCTATGAAGTCTCTCGGGTAAATGGTTGTTCAAAAAGAAGGGGTGATGAATGAAAGCAAAAGACATGAAAAGGAATACTGTGGGACTGTCCTGCTTCAAGGTTGTATATGGTGAAATTTTTAGACTTATGTGTAAACATAAGAAGTATATAATTCTTTACACCTATTTTTAAAATATATTCTAATTTTTAAATGTTTTTTATCATATTCTGTAGGGACTTAAAGTTCAACATATCAATACTTGATGAAAAATACCTGTTCCATATTATGCCTAAGATGTTTGATATGCAGACAGATAGTGAGGTTAAGCTTAACAGCCTAAGTTGTAAGGTAATAACAATAAGCTTGTCTTCTGGATGGTTAACAACCTACATTTGCAGACCAAAATTAGATGAAAAGGAGGGCTGCAAGGAAAGCCAACATTTTGACCCTAGCCTTCCAAGGTCAATTAAGACTCAGGACATATGAGAACTTGTACTGTAACGTCATGTAACTCAGTAGTGTCCCAAATTTTCTGATCAAGAAGATTATGGTGCCAAAGAGGAAAGTGATTGATGATGTAGAGTGTGCCTAAGGAGAGTCACATGGAGAGAAAACATTCTCTCAGGCTTTCACAGAGAGCACATTGGCCAAGCAATGGCCGTGACTCATCCACATGGCTGACACTCACAAAGGTTCTACAATCTGAGGTACAGATCTCAGGATAAATCCTGAGGGGATTTCACTGACCTTATGAGACCCAAAAGCTACAACTTTTGTTGCACAGGTCCTGCTTTACCTTGGTCTTAACCACCCAGCAGAAAAGTATAAAAACAAAATATAAGAAGTAAATCCATGCTGTTATGTTGAGCTGTAGGGCACTCAGGTCAACAATTTCTGACATTGCCAGTCAAGCGGAAGACCCAATAGTATTATGGACTACTGGACTCTTTTGGAATATTTTGCTGAGTTTACACACTTATAATATTCAAATAACAGAACTTAACAAAAAAAGGGTATATAGATGAATGTCTATTTTGTATCTGTGTATTCAAAGTGGTTAGGATAGATATATAGTTACATTCTCTTAATGAATAGAGGGATTTGTTCTAATGGTGTTTGTAGATAGGATATCATGTCCGCATCTTGTACAGCAATTAACCACTGGGAGGAATGTATGCAATGTGTTAATTATTGAATCTGTCCTACCAATTTGATTTGAAACTGTCTCATTGCTATTTGTTTATCAATAAAATTATGGAAAAAAACTCTAGATCTATCTTTCTGCCTCTAAGCCTCCTAAAGTATGAGATTAAGTATTACAGTTGTGGATTCCATTACTTGCAGCCCAACAGGTGGTGGACAGAGGTGGCATAGAGGGCATGGCATCAACAGAACTATGGCAGGCAGGCTCCCTGGGCTTTGGGCCTCAGTGACTGAGTTCTGATCCTGGTCACTAACAGCTGTAAGTTCCAAGGACTATCCAGCAGGCAGCGCCCTCTGTTTTCTTACCTATAAAACAGGTCTGATGAAACTGACAATGTTTCCCGCCAGGTTGCTACATGCAAAGCACCTGGACAAGCACTGCGTCAGCCTTTGCTTCAGTAGTACTGCTCTTCCAGTGGATTTCCCTGATACTGGACAGAAAGGCCCCAGGAACAGGAGAAGGCCATAGAGGAGGCCACCACAGTGCTCAAGGTGGGAAAGGATGTGGACGATGGAGTGGCTGGGCTGGAAGCAGAGCCAGAGGACTTGGCAAAGTTGGGGGCATGGGAGAGGTGCATGAGGCAGCCCGTGTGACTGGAGCAGGGCTGTGGGCAGCTGTCAGAGTCACAAGGACTGGCACTGCCCTCTTTGGGTTAAGGCAGAGCCTTGTGCAGGAGACCACAAGGGATGGAGGCCAGAAGCCCTGGTCCCCTGAAGGGCAGGCTTTGTGCTACAGCAGTTCCCATACTTGGCCTTCATCTGCAGAGAAAGACTTGAACTCAGTGGCCACCACAAGCTGGCACTTCTGTGGGTCGGTACTGGCTCTGCATACAAATTAAAAGGAAATGACAACAGTGTGAAGCAGGCTTGCCTTCTATTTCTGGCACCTCAGTAACTTGAGAAACATTTAAGTGGCTTGTCATTTTAGGAAAATTCCACCCTTCCTTCCAGAGTAAGGCCAACCTCGCCAGGCTCCTCTTCAAACCATCAGACATTTCAGATGTGTGTTGTTGCCAAAGAGGGTGCAGATGGGAAACCACAACTCATCACTTACCGCTGCCCCTCAAATGCAGGGGTCCACATGGCCAGGCTCGCTGGGCCCAGTTTCTCTTCCCGTGGGGCTAGTCTCCTCCTGGGCTCCAGCTGCAGCTGGTCAGCTCTGATGTGGGAGCCGACAGGGGGCACCAGAGACTGCTTGGGACAGGGAGCTCAGGCGCTTCTGGCTCCAGGAAGCAGCAAAGGTCTCTACGTTCAGTGTGATGGTCTCCCCTTTGGCCCTAAAATAAAAAGTAGAGTGAAAAATGCTTTCAAATAACCCAATCTTCTTCACCCCATGTACACAATGTTATAACAGCTTCCAAAATAAAGCTGAATTTCAATCTCCAGGCTGAGTGCAACTAGTCATGTCTGCACAGAAAGGGAAGTATGCCAGGTTTCCCACTTAGGGTTGGGGAAAATCTTCTCAGAAGACAAATCCAATTGGTGCTGTTTGGTTTAAAGGGCTGCAGTAGTCACTGCTGCCTGCAGAAAGAGCTAAGCTTGGTATCCAAGGCCCTTAACAAAACGTATCTCCTTAGCTGGGGTTAACTCCCATCTGTCATCCCACAGAAGCCGAGGAAGCCGCACCAGCCTCTCACTGCCAGCCCACATGTGTCTTCAGCATTCCCAGTGCATCTTGGCTCACTGGGCTCCACTCAACTGCAAGGCCCCCTTTTCCTCCTTCCAAAGTCTACTGCCTTGGAGCCTGGTCCTCCAGGAGCCCCCTCCTCTTCAACCACCAATCCCACTGGCCACCTTTGACTCAGCTTTATACCTGAGTGTTTGTGGCTCTCATTCCCACTGCCTTTTCAAGGCCTGAAGCATCCTTTGCCTTTTGCGCACATGGAGCCTTACTGCCTGTCAAAACTATCAGCTTCCTAAGGGCCGGCCAATAGCTCATCAGACTAAAGCATCTGCTTAGGCAGAGCACAGCTGCTGGGGTTTGATCCTGGGTGTTCCGTGCCAGCCCTGCCCCCAAGATGTGCTGAGACTGCGACTGAGACTGGGTGTAGTGGCGCACGCCTGTAATTCCAGCACTTGGGAAGCTGAAGACACGAGAATCACTAAGAGTCCAATCTACATAGTGAAACCCTATAGATCCTGTCCTAAATACATTAAAACAAAACAAAAAAACCTATTAGCTTCCTGAAGGAAGGGATGTTGTCTTGTTCTTTCAAAAAAGGAAGTGAAGCATCTAGACTGGCAAAAATGGTGTTGGGGATTTTTTCCATTCTGTCACTTAAGTCTGCTAACAACCCATGACTATGTCCAGCCACAAGCATTTTAAAAATGGGGGAGAACAACATGACTTAAGTGACTTGTCTAAAGCCACATGGTTGATAAATGTCAGGTCTAAGGTTCAGACTTTGATCTCCCTGAAAGCAAATTCACCCTTTTGGGCCTTGCTCCAGGGCTTCTCTCCCAGACAGCTACTTTGCATAAAGGACCCCAAGAGTACAGTGCTATACCTCAATGGATTAGCCTGATGTTTTGTAGACATTCAATAAATATCTATGCTCTGAAAGATAAAACTATCAGGACAGTAGAGGGGCTCAGGAGGCAGCAGGCTTCCCCTGTCCCCTACCAATCTGATTTCCCAGCCGCCCACCAGTTCTACCCACGGAGGCAGTGCTCCATGATGGTCCGCCTCCGCTCTCTGCCTGTCTCTCCTTCCACCCCCAGCTTCAGGCCTTGCCCCTCCTGGATGACTCAGCCTTGAATGGTTGAAGCTACCACACAGAAAAGCCAGAAATGTCCATCATGTTGCCCTTGGTTTATCTTTAGAAGAATGAAAGGACCTCCACTGCCCAGGATGATTGTTTTGACAGGTTTTTATTGTCCATAAAATTGCGTCATTGTTTTGTTTAACATTGAAAGGAGTTAAACTGCTATGAACTTAATGCGCCACCCCCAGTAAACCATTAGGTCCCTTCTGTGTTCCTGACTTTATAAGTCTGTTTCCCTTAGAGGAACATCTGTTGTATACTTAAATGACCTTAGTTCAAAGGCACGATCAACAAAAAAATGTCTTAACTCCACTAGGAAGCATTCGAGGGGATCATTTCTCTGCACTAGCCGCAGGATTGGGGCTTCTCTGTTAACAGCTGTGTACATCTGCCCGAGCGGGCAGCGGCCCCTCTCTTTCTGCACATCGTTAAAGATGCTCCGGCCTGCTTTTGGGCCCCGTTCCCACTCTGACCCAGGCAAGTGAGTCTCGCCAAAGTCTCCATTTTACGGGCATCGATAGCCAGGGTTCTACTCAAATGTAATTCTTACCCCACGAGCGGAGGGGGTGTGCTGAAAGACGAGCAGGGAGTGCTCTGCTAACCCTTGGAAAGAACATGAATGGGCATTAGGGATTTCGAGCCACTTGACAAACGTAGGAAAAACAGCTTGTTCTTAGCCAAGCAGAGGAATTTGAGAAGAAAAACAAGCCTGTTGCAGACAAAGATTACAAGGCGACACCATCTTGGAAGCCGTAAAAGTCATGTTGGAAGCAGAGAGATGGCAAGGCCCAGGCTCTCTGGCCCTCACACAGATCAGCTCATTCGGACGCTATCCCATTTTACAGATGAGTCCAGGCACGGGGGCTTCATAACTTGCCCAGCAGGGTGCAGCCATCCGCTTCAAGGGGAGCATGCCTGCTTGGGGTGCAGGGGAAGAAGGCGGCAGTGTGCAGGGACCAAGCTAACGATGGTACAGACAACAATGGGAAAGCTAGCTGATAGCTTCTCTCCGCCCCTGGGAATCGCTCAGATTTTCCAGCTATGTGAGTGTTCCAGGATGCCATGATGCCAGTTTGATGAAGCATCAGGAAAGTATAAAATCCAATTTCTCTAGGAGGGCGAGGAGAGATGGGTTGTCCCAGTGGAGCAAAGCCAAACTCACTCATGGGGTCACCTTGTCCTCCAGGCTGGCTGGGAGTTGTCATGGAGACAGGACTAAGGCTCTCTCTGGCAGCCCATTTCCTAAAAGAGGGCCGGTGTTTCAGGCACATGTGAACCTTTCTGAGCTGTTAAAATTTTCCTGGAAATCGGTGGGTGTATATAAGGCTGCTTCACAGAATTATGACTTTATATAGAAAATCACTGCTAAAAAACTATGAGGAAAGCTAAGTTTGATCTTTTTGGAGAAGGACTATTCTACACTATCTCCCCTTTTGCCATAATTTAAAAGGCTTTAATCATGAAAAAAAGTGCTTTTAAAAGGTATAGATTAAATTCTATTGCCAACACTTTCAGGGAGTATTCAAATCTTCTGGAACAAAATACTGCAGCATTTATTCTATGGTGCTGGTAGCACATGGAGCCATCTGGGTGTGAGGAACTGCAAAGGTTTTGTTTAATTTTGATCACTGAAATTAGATGACACTGGATGTGACTCATAGCCATGTTATTCTTTTATTCATTTGCTCATTCATTCATTCATTTGGCTGATCAAAGATGATTAGAAACAACCTGTGTTACATCCCAAATGCAATCACAAATGAGACACCACTCTGGCTTCAGAGCGCAGGGGCTGGCAGTCACAGCTTGAGGGCTCAGTTTTGGGGGCGCACTGGGGTTGGTGTGAGGAGGACCACGCAGTGTTCCTAACAGGACCAGGGAAGCAACGCAAGAACTGCAAGAGCTGAGATTTAGACAAATTTTACAGGATTCGGGTAAAAAACAGACCAATGAAGAGAGAAAAGCAAAGAGGGAGGAGTTACAGGCCGAGAGAATGGCGGCGTGCGCAAAGCCCAGGTACTTGTAGGATGACAAGCAGCTGCTTGGGAGGTGCAGAGTGAGATAGGCACATCCAGACACAGAGGCAGGGCTAGAGTGAGGGGATGAGGTGACAGACAAGATATCCCCACGTTTTGAGACTCACTTCTCTCTCACCCAGAGCCTGCTTTATTGGCCCACATCATATTCAAGTTTTGTCTATTTGTTCACCATGGAATTTTTGTATTATTTTTTATATTTTAAACATATTACTTAAAACATTCATTTGGACTGCTGAGTTTTTGGTATCCCTTTAAGTTCTGCTCCCACAGTAGAGGGCTGCTTCACTGGGCTCACCCTCCTCCTGGCTCATTCATTCAAGTGACAAAGGCCGGGGAGCCGGCATGCCAAGGCCACCCCACCCCTGCTATCTGCAGTAGGAAAGTAATGCCAACCAATGGGACAGGTTGCAGGGGGTGAGAGATAGGTCCATGGGTAACAGAATTCCATATGATAGCCCAGCTCAGGGCCAGAGAAATGGGGTGGCAGCAGCTATCTGGAAGTGAGGCTGCTCTTGCTCTAGGAAGGAAGGGCTCTGCAGGGAGGGCACCCTATTGTTGTCTCCCCATCATGCCAAGAAGAGATCAGATCAGGAGAAACCTGCAGTGCAGTTTCTCCTGCAGTCGCAGCACCCAGCTTCCCTAGGCTCCCTTTGGCAAAGGTGTAGGCAGAGGAAGATACAGCAGTTAAAGCTGTCAGATGAGCTGGTCACAGTTGGGAGGGGCCACCCTCAGCACTGGTATGCCCACTTCAGAGCTGGAGCTGCCCTCCTGCCTGCAGAGCAGGTGCCACCTGCAGTGTTCTTACCCCGCCCCAGCCCTGGCCTGGCCCTGTAGGACCAGGGGCCGCTGGGCAAGACAGGGTAATGCTCTCAGCTCAGCATATAGCCACAAAGACACATAGGCAGGCAGGTGGGAGGGCAGGAGGAGGTCTGGACCCCATTAGGGACCATTTGCTTGTGGTATCAGGCCATTGGGACTGTGGGAGAGTTAACAGCCATGGCCACGGCTGCTAGGAAGGAGCTGCTGCCTTGAAATCGCATTGATTTGCTCTAATTTCCCCTGCTCTGTGCCGGGGCCCGAGGGCAGGCTAATGCAAGGTGGCAGCCGTGGCAGCCCCAGACAGGATGCCTCTCCTGACTTAAGAAAACACAAGAGGCCCTTTTTCTCCAAGTGGTTCTTATAGATAATGCAACTGACTGCATTGTAACTTCAGCCGATCAGCTGCCACCTCCTCTGCGAAGGCTTCGTTGCCTGCCTAACCCCTAGGTGCTGTGGCCAGGCACATCCTGCTCCCTTCCATTCCTGTCTCCCCCATCCCACTCCCTACTGAAAGCCTCTTAGTTTGGCTCTCTTTAGCAGCAGGATGGATGACGGGCAGGACCCCCATGGCACATCTGTGGTGATGATGACACAATACTGAGGTGCTGACCCTGCCCTGTAGAGCCCGGCTCTGCCCCCACCCCCACCCCACCAGGCTTGAGGCCAGCACTTCTCTGAAGCTACCAAAGAGAGTGGAACATGGTTTTCTTCTTCGAGCAATGCCCCCCTTCCCTACCCCTGCTCCAAAAAAAGAAGCCAGAGCTCCAGGACAGCCTTGCAGCTCCCAGCGGCCACTCTCCAGCCGTGGGAAGGTGGCTGGAGATAAAGCCCAGGGCTGGCTCCAGGCTGGCCTAGCAGGCACTGGCACTCCAGCAGGGGAGGGGTGGTGTGGGCCAGCTTCCGAGACATCCATAGCTGAGCCACACAGTAGCAGAGCCCCCCTCCATACCCACTGCTCATTTTCCTGTGCACTGCCCCCCCGTCTATGCCTCACCCCCATCACACCCCCTGTGGAGTCCAAGCTCCTGGCTTCTCTCTTGACCATTTTTCTGGGTGTCCTTTCCTTGACTTCTCTTTCCCCCTTCATTTAACAATTATGATCAAATAGCCAATAAATATGTTTTAAGTGCCTACTGTGTGCCAAAGACTGTGCTAAGCACAAGGCAGAAAAGGCTGTCAAACATTGAGGGTGTCCTACACGTCCTCTTGCTTTCTGTTCTGTTGTCTTCCCTTGAAGTGTCTCTCTTGGGCATGGAGGGAATGAGGGGTACCTATAGCCACAGAAGGGGGAGACAAATCCAGATCCCTGGAGGGAAGCCCTTCCTTCCCTGCCTCCAACCCCAGTACACCCCTATCTGGGGTGCAGAGGCCCTCCTCTCTGCTATCCTCCAGGTGTCATTTCTGTTCCCATATGGTTGCAGAGTGAGTAGGGAGGAGGGCAGCTCCTTTCTCTGTAGCTCCATCATGGGAAGGGAAGCAAAGGCTGGAGAGGCACAGGAGAGGAGTGAGGGGCAAGGTCACCATCGAGTCAGGCCCATAAAGTGCTGCGTCCCCCGCTGGCCTGGCCGGGAGCCTCCAGCCATTTCAAAGGGCTTGATAAACAGCTTGGCAGCTCCGACTCTCCCACACCTGGCAGCACAGCAGTGCAGGCTGGGAAAGGCCGCCTGCTGGCCAGCCAGAAGCAGCACCGAGGGTAAGGTGGTCCTCTGCCGGGTCAAGGTGCTCCAGGCTCCTTTCTGGGCCCCAGAACTGGCTGTGTGCTGGCAGCCAAGCAGCTGCAATCCCTGCCTGACCTGAGAGGCACATCTGCTCACAGTCAGGCATTAGTGCCCATCTGGGGAGGCACAGTGACCGAGTCTGCATGCATTCAGACCCCATGTGTGTGTGCCCAGGCTTGTGTGCACCCAGTGCACACATGAGCACATACACTGCCCTGCAGATGGCTGCAGAGACACAGTTACCCACACATGTCCACCAGTCTTCACGCGAACCCATGTCCAGTCCACACATGTGCACGCCCATCACTGGAAATACACCCCTCGCTCTAGGAATTATACAGCCAAGTGGACTGGAGGGGGCTGAGATACTCTTTCAACTGAAAAATAAAATACAGGATAAGGAGATTCAGAAATAGCTTTAAAGGAAGAAAAAGGAAAAATACAAAAAGCTAGCCAACATCTTAGTGCTCCCTGATGCTATCGATAGGACCAGGCCAGGAGCTCAGCCCTGTTCTTCCGCGAGTTGCTCCCCTGGGACACCCTAGCCATGGGTCCGGTGGCCTGCCCTGGGGCAAGCAGAGACAGCTGGGCCCCAGGTGAGGTAAGCCCATCCTGGGCCTTCCATACGGGGGCTTCTTCAGGGCCTGAACTAAGTTCACAGCTGGATGCTGTTTTCCTGTGTGTCTTAAAGAACCATGGAGCATGGAACTTTTGGGACCAGATCACCTGGCTTCAAAATTTTGGTTCTGCTGCTGGCCAATGATGACTGGAGCTTGTGGCTCTCCATTTATCCTCTAAAATGGGTGTGATAATCCCATTTTACAAGTCTCTTGTGAAGATTTAGGAAGATAATATTGGAGTGACTGGGATCCAATAAAAGCTCCACCAGTGTTATGAGTGCTACAGTTAACCCTGAGAAAATGAATCTTGAGTCACTCTCACTTCAGAAACCATGCTCTCCTGTTCCCCAGACGGTGCACAGGCAAAGGGGCTAAGGCAGTGGTTTTAAAATGTGCTCCTTGGACCAACATCAGCATCCGCTGGGAACCCAACAGAAATGCAGACTCTGGACCTACCATCAGGAAGTCTCAGGCAGGGCCAGCAGAGGACGCCGCCACACTCTTAGGTGTGAGAAGCAGTGGTGGGGCCAGGGCACCCACGGAGGCAACGCGTCCCTACTCTTTCCTGGCCCTGAGTGCCGCTGGTTTAGCCCTCCACACTCCTTCCTGGAGACGCCTGCCCCCTGCTGTCTGCGCTGCTCTTCTCCACAGCACTCCCCAAAGCCAGGGCCTCTCCTGGCCCTGCCTCCAGCACGTGCAGCCCAACCACTGTCCTGCACTCAGCCCCAGGCCAGCTGGGCCAGGCCCAGCCCGAGTGGGAGACGCAGGCACTGGACTTCAAAGCCTTGTCAGAGTGAGTCTGCTTTGCAGTGGAGGTCAGAGATAAACCAAGGAACAATTCGGCCAGAAAGTGGGAGGGGGAGGGAAGGCGCCTGTGGAGCACACAGCAGGAAGGAAGGCAAGTGAAGCTTGTTTCTGGGACCCTAGGAAACGGAGCCCCCTGCACCCAGGGAATGAGGCAAGTGGAGAGGGGAGGGGCCCAGGCTGAGTCCCATCCTACCCCACATCTCTGCAGAAGTGTATATGGCATCTGTGCAGTCGTGATCCCTCGTATTTCCTCTCAAAGGTGACACAGGGTCAGAGCCAGGAGGGATACTTTACCACAGCAACCTGATGGAGGTAGCACAGCCAGGTGGGGCCAAGGCTGCGTACAGCCAGGCACCCAGCGCAGAGCTACCTCAGCTGCCTCTGCCACTTCTGCATACTCTCTTCCTGAGCAAGACCCCCACTAACTCCAGTTCCATGACCACATCTGTACCCCAGGGACCTTCTCCTGTTGGTCCTGCTGCAAGAGTGCCCTGGGGACACTGCAGCCATGTGTGTGTGAGGGGGAGGGGTGTCTGTGAATCCCTCTCTACTCCAGGACAAGGGAAAGAGTAGCATGGAAGAATAGTCCACTAAGACAAATTCCCAATCAGAGAACCTGGGGGGGGTTGATGGCTGCTGGACATGCTCAGGGGGTTTCCTTGGACTCTGAGCTTACCAGGGTCACCACAAGAAATTGGGATATTGCCCCAGTATCAATGAAGAGGAAGGTGGGTACAATGAGCATGATGCCTCTGCAGGCCGAACACGTCCACACATAGGATCTTATTCTACCCTCAAAGTCTTCTTTCAAGGCAGGCATTAATCTCTCCTGCTCACAAAGAAGGTAAGGCTGTGTGGGGCCCTGGTGTCACAGTCAGAGAGCAGCAGTGCTGGGCCGGAAGCCAGCTCAGCTCCAAAGGCTCAGGCCTCATAAGTCTCTGTGAGGTCAGGAGCCCGGGAACAGCCTCCATGGGCAGCAGCCGTGATCCTTCCCACCTGCTCTGCTGGCCGGGCCTGGGCAGGGCTCTGGGCCTGGCCTGCCCTCCCAAGCTCCAGGGAACGCATGGCCCTCTGGTCGCCCACAGGCCCATGCATGGCTGCCACCTCCAAGACGAGCCGGGGGCTAAGGCCTCATCTCCATGGCTCCTATTTCCAGGTGAGAAAAGTGGCTTCAGGTAGGTGACCGGCTTAGGTTTGGCCCCTGGATAAGTGAGAAAACCTGAAACTGCTGCCCAGAGCAGATGACAGGCATCCTGGAGCCAATATATGAAGAGGGCAGAAGTTCTGGAGGAGCATCAGGTCGTCCTGCACACCTGGATCCAGTCCAGGCGCGTACACACCCACCACTGAGAATACGCCACTCTAGGAAGTGTTTTGATGCTCACAGTTTTTATCAAGGCAGCTTTAAATTAATTGTACCCTTCACAATGCAAAGCACACCCAATACGACACACACACCCCTTCCCCAGAGGGAGCCACTACTATTAGAACAGTCAGGTCTCTTTCTAGGGCTTTTCTACACACTAACAGATACCCACAAGCACCTCTACACTAGACGTTATTTATAGAAATGTTGCTTACTATACATTTTGTTCCATCCCTTGCTTTTCTATTTCATTATTTTGAGGGGCTGCAAAGGCTCCCCCAGAATGCCAGTCAAACGGTCAGCTTACTCATACAGCCCTAACCCACAGTCAGGTCCCCCCCACACGAGAGCCAGTGGGGGGGCAGCTGGCTGGCAGTGGTCAGGCTGTCCCATGCCTCAGGTGAGACCAGAGGCTCAGGCCTCCCTTGGGGTGAGGCTGGCACTGGCATCCTTCTCCTCTCCACCCTCTTAGGAGTCTGGCAGCAGCTGGAGTCTCGGCTTTCCAGTCCCACTGACTCATGCTAGGGCATCTGAGACCTTGTGCTCTGTTCTTTCTGTGAGTGTTGTGGCATTGTAAGAGGAAGCGGTGGCTCCACCCACATGAACAATGGCCAAAGGGAAGCTCAGGGCACGATGGCAGGTGAGTGCCAGACTGCGCTGCCAAAGCAGCTCACATATTAGGTGGCTGCACAAGAGGGGACATGGGCTTCCTGCCTGCATCATACCCAGCCTTCACACTTGCCCTGGCTGGGATGCCCACTGCCCACTGGGAGGGCTGAAGGACAGGGACCCTGAAAGCCCACCCCAGTCTGGCCCAGGCCCTTAGCGGGCATGCTGGCTGCTGGCTCCAGGTCTGAAGTCCCTGCATTCTGCCCTGTAGTCTCCTTCAGGAGGGGAGTCTTGCACCAAGAGCGTCCTGCTGCAGGCTCCAGGTTCAACTCTCCACCCCTGTGTCCTCTGCTCTGGGCTCCCTGACCCTACAGCCTGCAGCTTTTCTGTCTGCTGTGGGTCCCTGCTCCCCCAAATCTGGAATTCCCTCCCCTTTTCATCAGGCCTGCAGAAGCTCCATCTGTGTCCTCTCCATGGGAGAAGAGTCTCAGGTGCCACCACTCTCCCCACTGGGACTCCTCTAGTGAGGATGCTGTGACAGTCACCACACACTGTCTGTGGAGTCCCCTGGCAGGCTTGCTCCCGTCTACCACACCAGCAGGCATGTTCGGCTCTGCTAGCAGGTGCATTCCCTAAGGATGGGGACTGCATCTTATGCCTACAACCCCCAAGTCCTGGCAGGGTTCCCGTGGTTTCTTGGCCACAGCCCCAGGCTCACCTCAGCTCCTTCATCAGTGAGAAGCTCCTTCTCAAAGCACAGGATGACCAGAGCTGCAGTTCAGGCTCATCCCGGTCGCAGTAGGGAAAGGACCCTGCAGCTGCTTATTATTGGTTCTTTCTCTGGCTCTCAGATATTCATCTAACAAACACTTGCTGAGTGACAGCAATGTGACAAACATGCGGGCCTATGATTAATTTTGTGGGGCTTGCAATCTAGCAGGGAGATGAAGGGAAGGAAGCCGTATGTGTGTACGTGTGTGTGCATGTGCACACATACACAAGTGCTGAGGAGTTTCTGAGGGCACGGCAGAGTCAAAGAAGGTTTGTGGGTGGAGGTCAAGCTTGAGCCAAGTTTTGTGGGCAGAATAGAAATTGTTCAGGAAGAGAAGGGGCAGAAGGACAGTGCAGGCAAGGGGAGAACATGAGCAAAGTCACAGGGACAAAGTGGAATGGAACCACATGGGAGTCTCCTTTTGCCACAGCTGTGCCCATGCCAGCTATGATGGTCTCCCTTGATCCCTCAGGGCAGGGACCAGCAGGGACCCACCCGCATGGGTCTGGCTGGAGCACATTGCCCAGGTGCATCAAGGAGTCCTGGCTGCCCTGCTGTTGCTGAGGGAGGGATCCTGACTGCCCTCAGTGATGCAGCAGGAACACACACACACCTCCTGGCCCGACTGCCAGAGGCGCCATCACGGGGAGGAGGCAGTATACTCAGAGGCCCGCAGCATCTGCTGGACGTGACATTTATACAGCAGATAAGAGAAGAGAAGGCAACCCCTTTCCTCACCTGCTCTGATCACTTCCTGGGGCTGGAGGAGAGGGAAACTGCCTCTTGCTAGAATCCTGCCTCCCAGGCTGGGGGTGGGAGGAGGGCTTCCTGGGGTGAGGCCTGGGGCGAGGCGTGCAGTGCCTGTCTCTGGAGGGAGAGCAGTGCCATCTGAGAAGGGGTGAGCAGCGGCCACAGCTGCCTCCCCTCAATGTGGGGCCCACATTGAAGAACTGTTGCACAGATAATTGAGCGAGGTCCTGGTACACTGACAAGACCCACTTCCAGATGGCACTGAGGGACCACTTAGAACAATTAGGCAAGGAGATGACTCCACCTACTATTTTTAGAGGGTACCACATCTGGAGGTGGTATCTTTCTTCTGGAGATGTCTGCTCCGAAGGCCGGGGACTTGCCTCATCTTCTGTGATCGACTCATCAAGATTTCTCCACCATGTTTTCTGCTCTTCAGATGACATCACTGTGGTGTTTCTGTGCGTGAGGCCTGGCCCAAGGGCAGCCTCAGACATAGCCGCCTAACTGGTGCCCAGTGCTGCGCTGTGTGATGGCTTCCCGTTGCCCCATTTTCCAGCTCTGTCCACAGGGGACAGGCTGAGAAGCAGAAACCAGCCTGGCTGGGGCACTCACCAGGCCATGTGGCGCTGTCTGACAGGGAAGCAGTTGAGGTGCTATCTGGGGCTCCCCGAGCAGCAGGCTGGAGGCCCTGGAACAAAGGGGAAGACACAGAGTTTGGCGTCAGACAGGTAGGAGCTCGATCCCTGCCACCTGTGGCCTCAGGAAAGCCGCTCTCCTGTGTGTTGGCTCCCCAGGTGCAGCGAAGGAGGAGACCACCCCAGAGGAGAGAAGCTCAATATACCACGCAGGAGGGTGAGTGCTCACATGTGAACAACACCGTCCGTTCCTTTTCACAGGACAGCTTTGCTCGTAAACCCTGTGTCCACGGATGGTGGGCAGCCTGTGAGCCACATCATGGGAGGCCCAGTCTCCCTGTGACTTTCTTGATCAATTCCTGGTTCACCGAGGTCAATCTAGCATTCCTCCTCGCCTCTTCTTTGTCCTACAGGAGACAGAAGTTCCAGCTATGAAAGGGAAGGATCCCTGCCTCCCCTCCAGCTGCCTCTGTCCACCCTTTGTGCACTGGTTTCTGGCCACGATGTGGCTTTGGCTGTCACAGTCGTGTGCCTCCCATCACCCACCCCCCAAGTCCATGTGGTCAAACTGCCCTGCCAGTTCTGGTGCAAGGCAGACCTGCCCCCAGACCTAACGGCCCTAGTCTCGCCTGTCGCCCACCCCACGCAGCCAGCACAATCACAGATGCTTCCCAGTACTGCCAGGAGGTCCTGAGGTCTGCCCAACAGGCCTATCTTCACCCACTGCCCTCTGCATGTGGCCCAGCAAGCCTCACCTGGCACCAGCTGACTCCAGCTGTAGGCCCTGTCTTCTCACAGTTCCTGCACTTGGTCTGGCCCTGCTGGGCAATCCCCAGGGGAAGCCACAGTGCTGTCCTCCAGCTAACCAGGGCCTGTGGTCTGGTCCCATGCCAGGCCATGCTCCTCTGTGATGGGGTGGGTTTTCGATGACCTTCTTCATGCCCTCTGGTAGTCTATAAGGTTTATACAATCAACACAGACAACTCTTTCTTCCTCAGTTTTTAAGAATGTCTTTCTGATTTTTCTTAAAGAAAAGAAGGCAGTCTTACCACAAAGGTAGGACTGTGAACTGATTAAAAGTGTGGGGTGTTCACGCCAAGCTGGCTCAGCCTTACCTCGCCCTGGGTGGGTCTGTGATCCTTCTTAACTTCCGTATCCTCACCTCTAACAGAAATCACCCATGGCCCCTCACAGGATGGTCCAGACAGATAACTGTGCTCAGCACAGCACCTGTCATTGTGGTCCCCTTTGTCTCAGCAGAATTGAGTTGGCAGGCTCATTCCCAAGAGAATGTGCTTCTCATATGCACTCCAGCAGAGCACCTAGGCACCTCCACATGCAGGCCACCCCTTGGCTTCATGGTGAGAGGAGAGCTCCAAATCTCAGGGAACCCAGGGGCTGGGAGAAGGCAGATCTACACACACACACACACACACACACACACACGCACGCACGCACGCGCACACACACGCACACATGTGCACGCACACGTGCACGCACACACATACACATGCACAGACACATACACACATACAATCAACCAGAGATGCTATGGACAGGCTTTGCTCTGTTGGCTCCCTGGCCGTTTATGCCTTCTCCTACCCTTCAGTTCCCTCCCAGCCCCAGTTTCTACCCACCTTATCGCCCCAAGTCCCTATTACTACTCTAACTCCCTTCCATGTCTTTCAGGAGCAAAAAGACTGGCCTCAGGTCACCCATTCCATGCATGCTTCTAGTTCCACTAGAGAACAGCTGCAAACAAGGGAGGAAGCCCCAAGGTAGGCCATCACCCACTGAGAGCTGTTTTGGGTTCCATGCGAGAATGGCACCTGACATCCTGAAGAGTCTCTGTAACTCTGGTCTGGGGCTCTGATCTCTAGGCCAGCACCTCTGTGAGATGGGAGTCAGGGGTGCCTGCTTCCCAGGATTCCAGGTAGGGACAGCTTCCACACTGGTCAGAGGCAGCATCTTGAAGCCTCAGAATAAGCAGTGGGGCCCTCCAGGGTGGCCAAGGGGGATGTCAGCCAGGGAGTGTAGGGTGTGCTGTCCCAGGGTTGTACCCACAGCAGGAGCACAGCTGGGCCACTTCTGGGAGAACAGCATCTCCCAAGCTGCAGGAGTGAGGGTTTACTCAGTGAACAGTCCAGCTCTTGCCAGTCACCAAGTATAAAGTGCCAGCAGTGTCTTAGGTTTCATCAAGTATTTAACATGACATGCAAACTCTGGGGAGATCCCTTGTCTCCCCTCACACTTCTCAATGGCCCAGAACATGATATTTTACCCTTAGCAGTTCACCACTTTGGCATCTCAGCTTTTATAACACACAGGCCACTGTGAGTGGTACAGTGAGGTATGTGCAAAGGCAAGAAGAGCCATTGGCACCCTAGTATAAATTAGTTCATCAGGCCAGACTAGAGGAACAACTCTGAAAGCAGACCCCTGAGGGGATGGCAGTTGCTAAGGAGACAGAAGAAGTGCTGACCTGGAAAGGAAGGTAGGAGGGTCGAAGAAGGCTGCTGAGACTGGCTGTGCCACTATGACCTATGACCCTCACATCGCCTGGATGTAAAGATGTGCTGGCTGCTTTGACCAAGCCAGCCAGCCTCTCTCTGCTCCTGCTCTGCTGGCAGGGACTGATTATTCTGCCCCTTTATTTTGGGTGAAGCAGTGTGCAAGGGTAGCTGGGGAAACCTGAACCCCAAGTGCCCCTGTTGCTGTGCTACTTGGAAATCTGCTTCAAGCAGAGGTGGCTTCTGAGCTTATAATCATGAGTCCTCGTCCCAAGGCCTTCCTAGCCTTCAGTCTCAGAGCTCGCTCTGTGCACCTGCCATGTGCCAGACACCGGGCTGGAGATCTTTCTCCTCAGTTTACAGATGAGGAACCAAGGCGCAGAGAGAAGTCGTCTGTTTGGGGCCACACAGCCCGGGCAGAGTCATAGCCAGGAGTCTGACCTGGCTGATTCCAGAGCTCCTGCTTTGTCTCCTTGGCCCTGGCCACACCACGGCCATGACTGGCTGGTGTCTCTGAGAGTGAGGAGCAGAAGGTTTGGGGCTCCTGCAGGGCATGCCAGGCTCTCATCTCCTAGGTGAGGCCCATAGAGCACAGGAGATGCAAACAAGCCAGGGCATGTCACAGAGGTCTGGGGGCCCTGGCACACCCCTAGATGTGCAGAGAGGGCTTCTGAGAAGCGGTGAGCAGAGGACAGACTTGGCTTCAAATGCACAGGATTGAATGCTAAGCCTGGAGCTCCACACTTCAGGGAAAATGCTTTGACCGTTCTGGCCTTTACTATCTCCATTTACTGTCCTTCTTTTGGAAGGGAAAGTAAATATTCATAGTGTTTAGCACCTGACCTCCCACAGGAGCTGAGAATATGGTGATAATTTTTATCAGAGTTTCAGGATAGCTCTGATTTGGCCTGTGGAGGAGAGAACCAGAAACGAAGGACCTCCTGCAGGGCAGGGGCTTTGGGGCTCTTGTGCACCCTGGAGAAGAGGGAATGGGACTAGAAATCGCTAAAGTCTCCCTGCCCAGGATACGTTTAAAATCTCTATATGTCCTGATCACTCCAAAAAAATGAGTATCACCCTCATTTTCTAGATGAGGAAATACAGTAAGAGAAGTAAAATAACTTGTGAATGATTTCATAGCAGGAAAAAAAAAAAAAAAACTTGGCCACATAACTGGATCATCCTAACAGCAATTTCAGATGTTCTCCATTTATCACTGTTTTTTTTGTTTGTTTGTTTGTTTGTTTGTTTGTTTTTTGGGGGGGGGTTTGGTTTTTTTTGGTTATTGTTGTTTTTGTTTTGTTTTGTTTGATATTTTAGGGAAGGGCCTATAGGATGTTCAGGGTCTCACTACTAGATCAGATTCATACTGATCTGCCTGTTTACAGCCTCCCAAGAGCTGGGATTACAGGTGCGCACCACCACACCCAGTCTCAACTGCCATCTCAGCACCTCCCGGGCATGGGGCTGGCAAGGTAGGCCTGGGGATTGAATGCCCGGCCCCTGTGCCTGCTTGCAGGCACTTTAATCTGCTGAGCTATTTGGCTGGCCCTATCACTCTGTTCTGATGCTCCAAAGCAGAATTCAGGGGTAACTTCTAGATACCTCAGTTCTTTTTTTCAGAAGCTAATAGCTATTAGAAAATTATTAGGAAGTGTATCATGCTATGGTTTGAATGTTGACCTCCAAATTCATGTGGACACTTGATACTCATTTCTGCATAACTCACATGGCTGGAACATTGGGGTGGTGTTGGCTGGGAGCTCTCTGAGGCTTCTGGTTGGGGGAGAGTTTCCTCACTGCATGGGACTGACCCACAAGAATACAAGTTCCAAGACAGACTGAATGGTTTCTTACTGAGCTATCCTCTGAAGTGGAGAATATCATTTCTGCCACAATGGGTCACAAATACCAGCCCAGATTCAAGGGAGAGGGGACTAGATGTCACTCTCAATGGCAACAGTGAGATGTGACCATCTATGACTCATTACTGTAGATCTGGGTGAAGAGGAGTGTATCAGTTTCAGTGTGTGTGTTGTGATGGACAGTTATTTATGTGTTCAAATTCCTCAGTATTATGAGGTAAATAAGTTCCCTGTTATGGGGGAAGGCACAGAAACATGAGTGTGTTTGTTTATGCACGATTTAACATAACCGTCTGAGCCACTGTGGCGAGCCAGGTCCTGTTCAGTGCTGGGATACTGGTACCATGCTGGGCATCTCTTGCCCAGCAGAGGTGAGTCTGTTAGGACAAACAGAAAACCTGCTTGGAGAGGAGCTGTGTGCATCTGGGAGGGTCTCTAGCAGGCAGTCATGATACTGTCTTCTTGCACAAGGTGAATGTAAACAGAAGCTGAAGTTGGAGTTTGTGAGCATGGCAGGAAGAAGCAAGTGTTCTAGTTAGAGGAATGACCAGTGTGAAGCTTCAGGGGCAGAAGGAGTAAGAAGCACTGGAGGGTTTCATGAATAACCTGTGTGGCACATGCCCATACATGTGCATCTGTGTATGCACCTGGCACGGACCGCTATATGGATGTGTGCTAGAAGTGGGGTTCATGTATATGTATATGCATATGTACCTGTGAATATGGGTGTACAAAATGTTCCCCCTTTGCATCTGGCCTAAGCTGACAGAGTGCTCCTCTTCTACAATCCAGACATCTGGGAGCAGTATCCTCGACTCCATCTGCCATATTTCCCAAGGGTAGCCATGGCCATCTGTCTGGCAATCTGACCTGAGTGCAAGAACATCTTGCACGGGGCATGCAGCATACAGAAGAGGAGGCAAGCCTGGACCCAGCCCCAAGGCCATCTGGCCATGCCCACTTCAGCCTCCTGAGGCATCCTGGGGACCCCCCACCTTTCTCCTTTGTTGGGGCTGTGTAGGACCCAGGCTTAGGGTGACAGTGGGGCAAGGGTGCTAGAAAAGCCCTGCCATTGATTGGACCATACTTCCAGCTGTGACTTGGGCCAGCCTTTGTCCAACTGTGGGCTTTGCAACTGTCTGTTGTAGGGGAGTGAGGAAAGGAGGGAGGGAGGGAGGGAGGGAGGGAGAGGAAGAAGAAGAAGAAGAAGAAGAAGAAGAAGAAGAAGAAGAAGAAGAAGAAGAAGAAGAAGAAGAAGGAGGAGGAGGAGGAG
>NW_004524584.1:1541126-1544651 GCF_000260255.1 Octodon degus
AAGAGAAGAGAAGAGAAGAGAAGAGAAGAGAAGAGAAGAGAAGAGAAGAGAAGAGAAGAGAAGAGAAGAGAAGAGAAGAGATACCCTTGCAGTGAGTTAGGCAGTCCCATCTCAAAGACGTGTGCATGAGAGCTCTCAGAGACCCACTCTCTAGTTTAGGCTCCATTTGGGGTTAGTAGGATTTCAGGCTACCAGAGGATGGGAGGAGGAAGCAGAAAGGGTGGGAAGATTAACAACAAATCTGGAGCCTTCCTGGGCTCGGCCCAGCAGGTAACCTTGACCCGAAGAGAAAGATGCTCCATGGCTCCGCCATGTCTACAGCATACCACAGGGAGAAAGAAGAGGAGGGCAAGTACTCGTCAGAGCAACAGCAACAGCCCTAAGACCACCCTAGCCATTCTCCTTTGGCCTGCCTGTAGGCTGATGGGCTTGGGGCACACACAGTGGCACAGCCACTTTGATGAGATCTTAATGTTTCCCTGTCACATGAGCACATGCCAGGCAAGGAGGTCTGTTCTTGATGTGGAGGCTCCACAAAACCCGCACAGACCAAGGCTTCCTCTCATTTACTCCTCCATGTCCAGAATGGCTGCTGGGGCTCCAGCCATGACCTCTGTGGACAAAGGAGTTCTTTCTTCTCTTAATTACAAGTTTTATTGGGGTGCAGTTTGCCTAAAATAAAAGGCATGCATTTCAAATATAGTTTGATGAGTTTTAGCAAATTTAAACAGTCACCTAACTATAACTTATGTGATATAAGACATTTCCATGAACCTAGAAAGTTCCATGCCCCTTGCTAGTCAGTGTTCCCCCTTCACCACTGCTATAGATTCATTTTCATTTTCCTGTTCTAGAACTCAGGATAAGTGCTATCATTTAGCATGCCCTCTTCTGTGGTGTTTCACTCAACATAATGTTCTTGAGGTACATGGAAGTTACTTTGTGGCACAGGTGGTTTCTTCCTTTTTATTGTTGGGTAATGTACCATAGTATGAGTAGATTGGATTTATTCATTCATTTCTCTCTTTCTCCCTTTTATAAGATTTTCCCAAAGTTCAATATAACATTCCCTCTTGGATTTCAGTGATCAAAATAGTCAGATAGCCATACCTAGCCATGATACACTGAGAAATGTCGTTCTGTAGTTGTGGGGCAGTTGGACTATTTTTCTAGGAGAAAAGGGAGAGCACATGTCAGATGCAATAGTGTTCTCATTCTGTAGAAGAAAACTCAGGCCATAGAAGGTCTGATTTTCTCAATGTCATCCCAGTTCTCATGACAGAGGTGGGACTGGCTCTAGACTTGGGACTTGTCAATCTATCCTGAGCGATCACTTCACATCCAGGTCAACGACCACTGAGAATGTCCAGAGCACAGAGCGGGTAATGGGGAAGGGGCCCATGAAAGGGCTGAATGGGACCAGATGATCTAGGAGGGGCCATGCTGAGACCACAGAACATCGGAGTACCTGCTGTGTACCAGGCACTGGGGCTGTCCCTTCCACCAGTACGCCAGCTCCTTCACACGGCCACACACTGAGCCGGCTACTCCTGTGAGCTTCCTCTCTCTGATGAGGAGGCTGAGACCTTGGGAGGTCAGGCAGCTGGCAAATAGTATCCAGAGGGCCCTAGAACTTTAACTCTGCAGAAGTTCTGACCTCCGATAGAAATACACTTAGAACTTCACCACATCCTCTCTAAGAGGCATAAGGAGGTTCTTTCTTGAGACTCATAAATAATCTTTTCAGAGCCCCTGCCTGTCAGTCTCAGGAGCTGCCACAGCCTCCTACTCTCCTAATTCACTCAGGACTTTCCCTCCTAATTCTCCTTTCCTCCATTTCATGCCTATAACATATTAACATAAACAACGGTGCTGACAGCAGCGCAGCTCTCTCGGGCTCAGGCTGGAATCTGACTGATGATTTTCATCAGGGAAAAAGACTAAACAGGTTAAGATGATTAAATTTTCTTAAACCTACAGCTAAGCCTAATCAAAGCCATTTGTGCAGAGGTGTGTGCATGTTTGCTTTCACTGGAAGGTTGATTGGCAGTTTCCAATGGGTGCGTGGGACTTCTGGGAGAACAGAGTTAAAATAAGTACTTTCTGCGACTTCTAGACATTAGCGCAGGTCATCTCCACTTCCCTGTCTGGGCTGGCACTATCGTTTCCCCAAGACAGCTGATGATGGAATGAAATTCAGTGTCTGCATTTCATCCTGTCTGTAACTCCCCCACCCCTACAACACACATTGAATTCTTTTATAATTAGAGCTCTCTGTACAGAAAAATTGGGAATGCCACAGTTTTCTAATGTCCAGGAGTTCAGGGGTCAGGATCCCCTCACATAGGCTGACTAGGTGAACTTGGGCAACATCCTTGGACTTAGCTTCCCCACCTGTATAATGGGAAGGTTGGCGCTCTCTTAGGGTCTCCTGTTTATCATTCAAGTCAGGGCAGGAGGAGCACAGCAAATGAGGAGCCATGGGAAACTACCTTTTCCACATGTGCAATGTTGTGTTTCTTGGATCTCACAGGACTTGATGGTTGTGTTATACACCCTACCAATCTGAAAGCAATGAATAGGATAAGGGCACAGAGCCAGAATGGTTTTAATTTTCCCTAGTTGACATCTTCAAGTACTGAAAAGGCCAGTGTCATCCCACTTAGAATCTCAAGTTCACCTACAACTCTTTTCCCCCATCATTCACCTGTCCACCCTTGCTCAGAAACCTGTGTGAGCAGGAGGCACTGTCTCTTTCACTCTTCCTGTCCTCAGTGTCAGGGCACTCCAGGCCTGAGGTATGGAGTAGGATTGCAGGAAGGAGAAAGAGTCTATTTGTAGGTCTCTTTGGGACATCTCTGGCTGGCTAGTGGCCCCCCTATAATATCAGGCATCCTAGTACTAACTATTCCAACCATCCCCTAGAATGCAAGCTCTGTGGGGACCCCCTTACTATATAGTACAGTCAGATCCTCAGCATCTCTCTGCGTGGCCCTCATTACAGCTGCTTACTACCCAGGTTCCCTCTCTTTAGCAGGCAGGTTACTCAGACAACGTAAGCCCTAGTACTTCCCAGAGTTGCCACGTGACTCATAGGAAACTTTCCCGTGACCTACACTTTCTGCCCTTCCCCTTCCCCTGCCATCCCAGCCAGCCCCTTGAGTCTCCATATTCACAATCACCCACATTCCTGGTGATGTGGGCTATGGCTATGAGGATTTTCACTGTCCCCAGCCTCTACCACTAGCAAGACAGTCCACAGGTCTCCAAGGCTCAGCAATATCCTGCTGCAGGCTTGGGCAAGACTTCCCTTCTAATAGTTCACTGCTAAATTCTGCAAGTACTTTTGAAGTCCTATTAACCTATTTGACAGGAATACTCTGCTGACTCCCCAGTGAAGTACAGGAGAGGGAAGGATACAAAGATTAGATTTCTTGAAATAGCTTTTTTCTTCCCTCCCTCCCTTCCCCCCTTCCTCCCTTCCTCCCTCTCTCCTTCTCTCTCTCTCTTTCTTTCTCTCTCTCT
>NW_004524584.1:1544751-1555492 GCF_000260255.1 Octodon degus
CTTCCTTCCTTCCTTCCTTCCTTCCTTCCTTCCTTCCTGAATTTAACCCAGAGCCTTTCTACTGGTGCCACCCCCTTTTTTTCCTTTTTGAGAGGGGATCTCACTAAAGCACTAACTTAGCTCAGGCTGGGCTCAATTCTGGGATCTTCCTTCTGCAGCCTCCTTGAATGCTGGGATTGCAAGCATGCATCACCATGCCTGGCTTCTTTTTGCATTTATGTAAAGATGAAGGTAGAAAACTTGAGACAGCTAGCCTCTAGACCACTTTTTTACCTTTTAGTAACATGCATGGATGTGTTCAGCATCTTATTTTACATTTTCAGCTTTAAGATTTAAGCCAACCTCCTGAAATACTAACTTTGAGGGTTTCTCCAATACTTTCTCTATTGAAAAAAGTAGTTTAAGTCCAAAGCCAGAAGAAAGAAAATAAAGAGTAGAGTGAAGATAAACAAAACAGTTTGCAGAAAAACAAAAGAGAAAAATCAACAGACCAAAAATCAATAAATATTTTTGTTGAAAAGATCAACAAAATCAATAAACTTCTAGCTGCCCTGACAAAGAGAAAGGACTCTAAAGCTTAAAATCATAAATGGCAGGGGGGAAATCACCAGCAACTTTATAGATACAAAGAGGGTTAAAAGGAAAAACTGCAAACAACCACAAATTAGGGACCTTGATGAAATGATAAGGTCCTAGAAAAACATAAACTACCAAAACTGACTTAAGAAGAAATAGAAAATCAGACTAGACCTATAATAATAAGAAAAAACTCATTAACAATTTCATCAAAGAAATGCCCAGCTTCAAATGGCTTGATTATAATTGAATTCTACCAAATATTTAGATAAGGATGCTAATACTTTGCAAACTCTTTCAAAAACATGAAGGGAAGAGGAGATTCCCAATTCATTCTGAGTCCAGGATTACCCTGATAACAAAACTAGACAAAGTCATCACAGTAAAACTACAGATCAGTATCTCTTATGAATATAAGTGCATGCTTAAGTGCCTGCTTAAACAAAGCAGTCAGCCTCAGGATGCTGTGGTTCGATTCCCAGATCATCATGCCTTACCAGACCCATCCTTAAGGCATCCACAGCCAGCCAAAAAAAAAAAAAATCCTTATGAATATAAATGCAAAAACCCTGAACCAAGTATTAGAAAACTTAATCCAGCAACATATAAAAAAGATTACATACCACATTCAAGTGAAATATCCAAAATGAAGCATTTGTTTATTTGAAAATCAATTAATGCAATAGATTATATTAATAAAGGGAAAGGCTACATCATGATCTCAACAGATGAAGAAAAAGCATTTGGAAGGAAAGAAAGGGCAAAGGTCCTCCAGGCAGGGGAGCCAACATGAACAAAAAACACGGGAAAGATTTTATTTAGTGACACACAGCAAGGAAAACATTCTCAGAAAGGAGATGAAGTTTAACCTAAGTAGTCTTGAACACCAGTTTGAAGGTTTAAAAAGGAACCATGAGTGCTGGGGAGCTAGCTCAGAGGTCTAAGCACCTGCCTGGCAAGCTCAGTGTCCTGAGTTTGATCCCCAGTACTGCATGCTGTGCCAGCCCCGGAACCCTGGGCACGCCACGCCGATCACTGAAACCAGCCATGGTGGCAAACACCTGTAACCCCAGCACTGTGGAGGCTGAAACAGGAGGATCAGTATGAGTCTGAGCTGCGTAGTGAGACCCTGTATCCAATAAAAAATATCCTGTCTTAAAAAAGGAACCATGAGAGTTTTAAGCAGAGCTTCGACATAATGAAAGCAGCATGCTAGGAAGCTAATCTGTACTAAATTATCCAGTGATCAATTTGTAATGCCCCAATGTGACTCCAAGATACACAGTAACGATCACCAAAATTTTCTGGATGACAAGTTGCAATCTAATTTACTCCCACAACAAACTAGGTTTTTCAGTTGGAAGCATATACAGTGTTTGAAGCTGTCTTTAGGAAGAAGAAAATAAAATTAGAAATCAAAATTAGGTACAAAAGTGAGTATTTATTGAGAATGAGCAAAGAAAGTATAACATGCCCATGGCTATTCCAAACCACTTACTGCAAGAAGTGAGACAGACTGGCTTAGAGTGGAAAGATGCAGGACTCAAACCAATCATAGTTATATCTGACGTCTGCCAACTGAGCAAAACATGACTGAGTAAATAAAATGTGTGGGCCTTGGAACGATCCTTGGCAGGAAGGGGTGTAGAACTTGAGTCACTTCATGGTGACTCTGTCTTGAAGTTGTTCAGGCTCATGGTTTGAGTGTCAACTGCTAGCACCTCTTCTCCACTTTGCTTTTGGTGACACTGAGTTAACAGCATAGGATCAGTCACCGTAGAGGTGCAGCATTTGCAGTATAGAAATCGGAAAATGCTACCAATTCTTGCTTCCCCTACTCTCACCCCAGAAGGCCAGTTGTTAATCATCTGCCAGCACACCACTGAGTCCACTTCCATTCAGGGCTAAGGGCAATGCCAGTTCTAGTCTTTGGCACAAAGTTCCTGTCACTGACCATCACAGCCGGACCATTCTACTCAGAGGTCTAAGGCACCAGACGCATATGTGAGCAGGAGAAGTCTCTCTAGAGCAGCGATCTCAGAGCCATCCGTCTGTGCACTGCCCATTCTCTTTACCTCGCCCCCTTCACCCTCTCACCTTCTCTGCCCCTACCCCCCAAAAAAGAAGCCTTCAGGATGGGAAGATAGCTTAGTGGTCCAAAAAGGCAGAGAGAAGTGATTGGCAGGAACAGGGCAGTGAGTCAGGGAAATGAGGGGCACCCACTGGCCATACTTCGTTTCACACAGGTGTGTGAGCATCTACCAGCTAGTGTTCCAAGTGCCTCTGAGCACACCTGCTTGCCTTTCAGGAATAAGACCTGGCTACCAAAGCTGTTTGGGGATTGCATTTTGAGTCTAAAGATACAATCTCCAACCTAGCTCTGTTAACGACTAACTGCAAGATGGAGAAATCACCGACTCTCTCCGAGTTCTCTTTCTCTCCCTGTAAAATGCAGCCAATAGAAGTCTCCAGCTAATCGTTCAACAAGGGGATTAAAGGAGGTAATGCATGCAAAGTGCTTAGCGCCTGGGACATGGAAACCAGACACAATGCTTATTACTCTTTTTGGCTAAGATGGCATATATGTGACAAATGTTTGCAACCGAATGAATTGCAGCTTCTGCCCAAAGTTACCCAAGCCAAGAATGAGAGAGAGGCCAGCTCACTTCCTGGTAATGTGCTTGGGCACAAATCCATGGAGGCATGTAGGTCCATCAGCCCAGGTCAACCTTCTGTGAACTAGAGATCCTGGAAAAATTCCTCAACTAATGCATGGTTTACGTTTCCCATCTGTAAAATGGGGACAACAATGGCACCTAACCAATAAGATGGATAGGTGTGGAGACAGACAGACAGACATGTTAAATGCAATAAGATTTATAAAGCACCAAGAGCAGTGCCTGACATTTCCAGTGCTACTCCATGTCAGCTATTTCCAAGCCTCTGCCTGGAGCTCTCAGTCTTGAGGCCACTGGGCCCCAGGACTGAGCTACCTATCCTAGGGGCTTTTGTGCCGCCCACATTGGCCCACAGAGAAGGCCTCCACAGCTGCCAGGCTTCTATCATCCACCCCACTGGCCCGACCACTCACCCCGCTCAGAGCTCACCCTGCTCAGGTTTCCAATTATTTGTCCTGTTTTGAATTCAAGTGGGATATTAACAGCAAATCTGGCTTTATTAATGGTGGTGTCTTTAGTGTTACCGACTTTCTCACTCACTCCCTGCTCTCAGGGCAAGAGGCTGTTTCCTTTAATTAAGCCCCATGCTAAGTACTGAGCAGGTGATGTGAGGCTGGAATGGCTTTTGTTCTGGGATTTAGGCACTTTCTCATGGGCTGGGCTGGAGAGAGTGCACTGCTGCCTTTGAAGTTGGACATCCATCTCCATAATCAGAGGAGTGGGATGGTGTAGAATGCCAGGCCTGAAAGGATGCAGCGCAGCTCTGGCTCCAGCCAGCCTTTCTACCTGCACATGGGATAAGGCGCACGAGGTTACCTCTGCCATCCTCCACCCCTGCCCCACTAGCACTGTGGCACCAGGCATCTACTAAAGACTGGAGAGTCAGCCCAGTGGAGCAGGCAGGACAAACTGTTCTGCGGACTCACTGAGAAGGGACAGAAGCCAGACACCCAAAAGTCACTGAGCTGTGGAGAAAACAGCCCAAACTTGGGCCTCACTCGCCCTGCTGTGCTTGCCTCAGCCAATTATACACTGACTCCCCAACTTACAAACATTCGAGTTGCAAAATTTCACAGGTATATTGTGTAAGACTCAATGTGACAGCTATGAAGGACTCCAACTTATGAATGTTCTCTTGGAATGGAACTCATGCATAAGTTGGGGACTTACTGTAACCATATGAGTCCCAGTGGTCTCCTCTGTCAAATAGGCTAGCGGTAACCACCTCCCAGGAGATGAGATATGGGAGAGTCTGCAGTGCCAGTCCTATCACTGTTAGGATCTTACTGTGACAAGCTTGCTATTGAAGGCTACTGCTTACCCACCTCCAGTGACACTATGGTAACAAGTGGCTCTATGTGCTTCTCCTTCACAGTCTAGGCATATATCTGCACCTTGTCAGAGAGGGATGCATGTATCCATCACCGCATGCATTCTGTGGTAGTGCAAAGATGAATTTTACAAGCCTGTATTTCCGCCTAGGACCTGCTTTGTATTCGCCTTCTTACATGAGTGGAGAAGGAGATAGACTGTCAATAGTAGGTACCTGGTGACTGAACCAGTTGCGTTCAACTTGGTCAATGTGGTTGCCAAGCGGGCTCTCACCTAGATGCGACAATTGCTTGGCTCAGGGCTTTCAGCCTTACTAAGCACCATCAGAAAAGTAAGAGCCAAAGAAGATTATTTGCTATAAGGATGAGAGTACACAGAACAGTGCTGAGCCTCCAGCACCATGTTTGCCATATGCAAATATCCAGCAACTGCCATAAAACTTGTTGATGCCTCAAGAACTTGTTGATAATGAACATCGGGGTAAGCATGACTGTCTCAAGCAGGTAAGCATCTGCATGCCTCAGCCCATCTCACCACAAGGTTGGAAAGCCGTGTCCCCTTCCAGCTGGCTCTGAACGCCCATGTGTGTCCCTCAGCACAGCAATCACTGTGTTGTGCTGGCTCATCTCCCAGTGGAGTGGAATGTGGTGGAGTGGGGAGAGAGACAGCCGGGACACCTCTTTCAGCCCTGGCCAGATGCTTTGAGGCCTTCTGCCCAGAGGCCTGGTGCAATGGGCCTCAATTCTCTTCATCCAAACACACCCCACTGCCCCAGGGCCTTTCTCCTACTTGCAGAGTCCCTGCACACCTTCCTTGTTTTCTGCCTGTTCTTCCATCCAGGACACTCACAGCCCTGTGGTGTTGGCAAAGCTCCATAGAACAGGGTACCACTTTTTGCTAACTGAAGCCTCTGTGCCTCTCAATCATCCCCCTACCAGACTGTGGGCTCTGCTTTGGATCTTCCTTCTCTTCGGGTTAGTGACACAGCACCTAGCAAAGGAGCCAGCCCAGAGCAAGAATCCAGGAAAGACTGAATTTAGTCCAGAGATTATTTTTTTTTAAATAGACTTGCAGGCTGGGGGTGCAACACAGGGGTAGAGTACCTGTGTAGCATCCATGAGGCCCTGGGTTCAATCTTCATCACCAAAAATAAATTTTTATCTATAGATTTTAAAGTTTATTCCATTCTAGAAGTGACTTCCCCTCACCTCTGGACACCAGTCATGTACCTAACAGTGATCATGACAACTACTGGTCCCAGTGTAAGACTAAAACCCAACTTAAACTGGTTAAGACAAAGGAAAAGGAGGGAAGTACTGGGCTGACGTGGGAATGGATGACCTCCTCCTGGACCCAGCTGCCTAATCATAGTGCTGGGACTCTGTTCCTTAGCTGTTTTTGTTAAATACCAACTTCCCTTTGAGGCAAGATCCCCCTAAAAGGTGACGAGGTGGGACCTGAAGCTCCAGGCTTTGATTCTTCCAATTCAGCAGTTGCAGAGGGAAGAACTCACCTCTCTACAGCAACACTCCTAAGGAAGGCTCCATTGGCCCAGTGTGGGTCGTGGGTCCATCCCTGAAGCAAACACTATGGCCCAAGGATGAGTGCTCCGATCGGCCAGGCCTAGGTCGCAAATGTACCCATGGCACAGAAGGCTGAGAAGAGATCATTCCTTCCAGAGCAACCACAGGCACTGAGCCTGGGTGCTTCTTTCAGAAGAATGAACACAGGCCAGGAAAATGCAATTAATACTCACCAGAGGTCTTCCATTCAATAAAGTGAAAAACGTCTGTAGGGGAGCACCTAGCAGCCTTCAGAAGATGACACACCAGCCACTAACAGTCCAAGCACGAGGTTGTCTAAGATAAGCCAGACGAACTGTGTGTCACAGACTCTCAGTGCCATTGGAAGTAAAGACAGGAAGGCTTCCTGGAGGGAGAGGTGGGGCTTGAGCAAAATAGCAGATGGGTTTCTGGGCTACACGCATGGGCCTCAGGGGATGGAGCAGCCTTCAGATGTCACACTACCTGCCAGGGCACAGCGCTGTCACTAGGACCATGCTGGGGGCCTGGGGTGAGGAGGCAGGACAGCCTCGCCCCTCCAAAAGGCCAGGCTCCACCCCTAGGACCTGAGCCAGTGAGATCAAAATCTAATTTACTCATTATGCGTGTTTCTTCTGTACAAATCAAATCATGGGCTATTTTTCCACATCGTAAATATTGTTTTAAACTCTTGCTCATGGGCAATTAGATTACAAGCATCGCCTGGCGAGCTATGCGCCAGCACTTTTGGCGAGTCTCTGGCTGCTTTGTGAGCAGTTTCCTTTTTAAAATATTTCCCAATGATTTTTAAGGGTCTTTGAAATCTTCTCCCTGGTGATGCGTGAGGGCCCTTGTCTGGGGCCATTAATCTCCCTAACAGCCCAAGAGAGACTCGCCTCATCTCTGTTCTTTTCCAAATGGCCCAGCTGAGCCCTGTACCCGCTTCTCATATTTCTCCGGGCTGCTCTGATGGTCTCGAGCAGTTCATTGGGCCTCCTCGCTGCCTCTGCCTCTGTACTAATGGGAGACCCAGGAGTCTGCACCCCGAGCATCCACCTGCATGCCAGTGCCCAGCTCTGTGCTCATTGGGGCCGATTATTCCATGTATCTTCCCTGGCTCCAGTTTTGGTTTTGACATTAGCAGAAAGGGGTTAATGCTTGCCTCATGAGAACAGCCCCATTCCTGTCCTCTGCTGGCTTTTCTGGGCCCTCTGTGATCTCTACCACTGCCAGAAAGGCTTTGGTCTCAATGCTTTCCCCCAGAATGTGGCCTTCCCTGCCAAAGAAGGCAATTTGCCCCTTACCTGCTTCAGCCTGCCCACACTGGCACACCTCAGGCTCTGCCCAGAGCATTAGCTCTTCTGCAAAACCCATATGAGCCAACCTGGTTTGGCTGAGCATCAGAGCCACCTCCTCCAGGAGGGCTTCATGACTGCCTTGCACTCCATTATCTGTCCCTTCTCTAGACTTCCATCTTTACAGGATGTCCTCTAGTTCCTGATGACAACTGTCAATAACTGTCACCAAGCACCTATTATGTGCCGAGTGGCACACGCTATTTCCTTCAGTCCTCCCAACAGTCTTGCAGAATAAATATTATTATTCCCACTTTTTTAGGGGGCAAAATCTGAGACTCATAGAAGTAAAATGATATTTCAAGGTCACAGGCTTGTCATGCCTGAGCCAGAATTTAACATTTCCCCCCTAGAAAGAATAATCCTGTCAGTGTGGCAGCACATGCCTGTAACCTTATCACTCATGAGCCTGAGACTGGAGGATTGCTTTGAGTTCAAGGCCAGTTTGGACTGCAGAGTGAGTTCAAGGCTAGTCTGAACTTTGTAGTGAGATCCTGTCTAAAAACAAACAAAACAGAAAAGAATTATCTTCTGCTGAGTTCCTACAGGGAGTGTGCATCATTTAATTCCCACAGCAGCGCCCCATAAAGTAGGCAGTGCTATCCCTATTTTATAGAAAAGGAAACAAAAGCCAGAAGAACAGGAATCTCACATCTTTCTTCCTCCTCCAGGGAATGATGTTAGCCTTGCCCTGAAGGGAAAGTTAACTGGGCTTTGGGGGTCTCCAGGGCACTGTGAGAGCAATAGAGGACTTCCTCCACACACACCCTCGAATGTCCCCACCCAACCCCCTCACCCCATGCCAGAATGGAATCTAGCTTTCCAAGCAGGGCTCTTCTGTGTGTTTAAAGTTTTAGGGTGGCCCCCACACAGCACACACAGCCTGCTCCCTAGGATCTGACTCTGGCCACCCTCCTTATTCCTGCTGCACCTCCTTCTACTGCACTGAGCTTTGGTCTCCACCAAAGGGGGCTGGACGATGCCACCTTAGGAAAGGTGCTACTGCCATGGTGAGGGATACTGTTGAGGACATCGCCCATCACATCACATCCTCATGACATTGACGCCTTGTAGCACTGCTCTCAGTCCCAACATGAAATGCACCTCTTCTAAACCGGTAGTATTGTTTAGTATTGTGGACATCATGAACCCTATATGTAATCACAGTGCAACATAAGGACTTCCTTACCTGCTCCCTGACTCCAGCCAAGACCTCTCTCCTGGCCAGGGAGATGGCTCAGTAGAATAAGTGCTTGCCTGGCAAGTGCAAGGGCCTGAGTTCAATCCTCAGTTCTGAAAAAAAGAAAGAAAGAAAGAAAGAAAGAAAGAAAGAAAGAAAGAAAGAAAAAAAGATCTCTCTCCTGAGCTTCAGACCCATCTCTAGCATTCCACTTGACATGGCCAGTTGAGTGGTCAATGAATGCCTCAAAGTCAGAAATCCTAAGCAGAGAGCATGAACTTGCCCTCGCCTCTCTCTCTCTTTCTCTTTCACCCCACATTTGGATTATCATCAAATCTCATCATCCAGATTTTTGCCAACTTCTTTTTGCTTGGCTCTTGCTTGGCTCTTGCTTGGCTCTGACTCCTAAGTCTATGGCTATTGTGAGAGCCAGGATAGAGACACAAACAGGATAAAGCCACTCTTCTGCTCACATGCTTCCAGTACTTTCCAGCTGTGTAGAAGGTAAAAGCAAAATCTGCTCCGTGACCCAGGGATTCTCCAAGGCCTCCCTCTACCCTGTTCCTTCCTCCCTTATCTCAGCATTGACTCCTCTCTCCCTCTACTATTCCCTTCCAGCTAACCAGGCCCTTCTTGGTGTCTCTCCTTAGTGGCTTTGTGCTGGTTGCTCCCTCTAGACACTCTTTCTCTAACAGCCACTTGGTAGGTTCCTCAGTTGCTCCAAATCACTAAAATGTTGCCTTCTCTTCTGTGTGTGCATATGATTTTCAACAAGGGTGCCAGGACCATTCACAGGGGAAAAGCCAGTCTTTTCCACAAGTGACACTGGGGATGATGATTATCAACATGCAAAAGAACGAAGTGGAAACCTTACCAGACACCATATACAAAAATTAACTCAATGCTCTTTTTTTGTTTGTTTTTGGTGCTCTGACACACAGTTTCACTATTAATGCAGGCTGGTCTTGAACTCACTATGTAGCCCATGCTGTCTTTGAACTGACTCCTCCTGTCTCAGCCTCTGAGATGCTGGGATTATAGGCATGTGCCACCAGACCTCTAATCAAAACTCTTAAGAGAGCTCTCAACTTTAACACCATCTTCTTAGAAACCTCTGCACCATGAGAACCAAATGGAAGAAGAAGCAAATGCACTGACTAAAACATAAAAGAAGAAAGATGAGACACAGGTCCAAGTAAAATAGCTCGTACACCCATGGAGGCCAAAGGAGCAGAAATAAAGAATGCTGGAGGCTGACAACGCTGGTGCAAGTTTTGGACTGCATGCTATTCAGAATGTCTCAATGGATTAGAACTTCACTGCTATCTGATCGTCAAGGCTACCTCAAAGAGAGACCCACCTGGTTCAAACTAAGCAGTCCCCCAGTTTCGTGCCCTGGACCTGTGGCATGCTGCACTACTTCTGTTCTCGCTTTTGGCTGAGCGTAAAGCATGTACAATAAATCATCTCTTCTGTGTTAGCTGGGAAAAAAACCTGTTAAGAGACACCATGAGGGATGACCTTCGTGACACAGGACCTGGAAATGATTTCTTACAGAGGATACCAAAACATGGGCAATGAGAGAAAAGACAGACCAATTTAGCCTCATCAAAATTTAAAACTTTTGTGCATCAAGGGACAACACTGAGAGAGTGAAAAGGCAACCTATGAATGGGAAAAATATTTGTAAATTATGTATCTAATAAAGGATTAATGTCCAAAATAAAGAACTTCTAAAACTGAACAACAAAATAGCAACAAATAAATAAAGACTTAAATAGCTATTTCTCCAAGAAGATACACAAATGACATGCATGTAAAATAGCATGTGAAAAGGAGTATCATTCATCATTAGGGGAATGCAAAACAAATCCCACATAAGATATTTCAAATATTCAAAGAACGGAACTTAACAAAAAAAGAGGATACAGATGAATGTCCATTTTGTATCTGTCTATTCAAAGTGGTTAGGATAGATATATAGTTACATTCTCTTAATGAATAGAGGGATTTGTTCTACTGGTGTTTGTAAATAGAATACCATGTCCACATCTTGTACAGCAATTAACCACTAGGAAG
>NW_004524584.1:1555592-1563447 GCF_000260255.1 Octodon degus
ATGTATGCAATGTGTTAATTATTGAAACTGTCCTACCAATTTGATTTGAAACTGTCTCATTGCTATTTGTTTCTCAATAAAACTATGGGAAAAAAGATATTTCAAACCATTACAGTAAGTATTTTTGATAAAAACAAAAACAAACATCTTCAAACATATGGAGAATGAAGTAATTGTGTTTTTCTGATAAGAATGTAAAATAATAATTAAATATCATGTCATCCAACAATTCTATTCTTGGGTATACACAAAAGAACTGAAAGCAGGAGTTCTAAGGATGTTTATGTAATAATCAATGTTCATAGTAGCACAGTAGATGTTCACAACAGCCAAAAGGTAGAAACAGCCCAAATATTCATTATCAGATGACTGGATTAACAACAAAACACACTCACTGATATACGCACACAATGGAATATTATTCAAGTCTTCAAAAAGAATGAAATTCTGACACATACTACAATATGGATGAACCTGGAAGATATTGTTATGAAATAATCCCCAAAACAAAAAATATGGTATGATTCCACTATTCTGAGGTACCCAGAATAGTCCTATATGAAGTACTTACGTGGTATATTATGACATTTATCTGAGGTATAAAGTAATCAACTTCATAAAGATAGAAAGTATCGGGCTGGAGAGATGGCTCAGTGGTCTAAAGCACCTACTTAGAACAAGCTTAGCAAAAGCATCAGGGACCGCGGTTCAATCCCCCAGCACCACATGCCAGCCAGCCCTGCCCCCTGGTGGGCTGAGCTGGTCTCTCTCTCTCTCTCTCTCTCTCTCTCTCTCTCTCTCTCTCTCTCTCTCTCTCAAATAAATAAATAAAAATAAAAAAAAAAAAAAAAGAAAAGAAAGTATCATGGTGGTTACCAGCAGCTGGTATGAGGGAGAAATGCAGGATTATTGCTGACGGCACACAGAATTTCGGAGTAGGATGATTTAAAAGTTCTGGAAGTGGATAGCTGTGATGTGTGCTCAACAGTGTGAATATACTTAATGCCACTGACCTATACACTTAAAATGACTAAAATGCTAAGTTTTTATGTTCTGCATATTTTACCCAAAAAAGTCAAAAATATTTGAACATTACTTTCTTAGTGAGGCTTTCCCTGGATACTCTGTCTGAAATTTCAGCTCTCACCTATGAAATATTTCCTATTGTAGTGTTTACTATTATCTCACAGGTTAGTATATTCATTTTCGGTTTTCTTCATTGTGATCTCCCCTATCACCACCAGCAAATTCTAGAACATAAGCTCACTAAAGGCAGAGATTTTTGTCTGTTTCCAGCTGTATACTCAGAACCCACAGCAGCTCCTGACAGAACAGACATTTTGTTAGCTGAGTGGAAGGCGCTAAGGGATGGGTGGGGGCTGGGAATGGGCATCTTCAGGCATCTCTAGGGAACTTCCAACTACCCAGGAGAGCTCTGGTCCTAGAGGGGGCTGGGCCCCGGAGGTACTTCAAGGTTTTCCCACCCCAGCTACCCGTCCTCCCACGCAGTCTGGAGAGCCGCTCTATTAGATTAGGATTTTGGCCTCCAGAAGGGCAGGGAGTTCATGGGAAAAGAGCTCATCAGAGCCCAAAGGGGGGCTAGGAAGCGTCCTCCACTCCTGCTGCAGACATTTCCCCTTCTTCTGGAGAAGGTGGCTGATGAGAACGCCCCCAACTGGAGCAACTGGTAGGCCGGGCTCCAGGTCCCAAGCCTGCTAAAAGTCTGTTCTGGGAGCTCACTGTGTGACAGTTCCTGGCTGCAGTTATTGGACCAGTGAGAGAACTGTTCTACTTCTAGGACCGTACTACAGCAGACACATTTACACACACTGCACACAGAGGTAAAGTCATCCACACTTTAGTATGACATTAACTTAAATGTTCTTCATCTTCAAGGAATTTGACACCTAATACTCATCTCTGGCTCTATCTTTTTCTCTTTCTTTCTTTCTTTCTTTCTTTCTTTCTTTCTTTTTTTTTTTTTTTTTTTTGGTGGAACTGGGGGTTGAACTCAGTCCCTTGTGCTTACCAGGCAAGCACTTATTCTACTGAGCTATCTCCCCGGCCCCTCTGGCTTTATCTCTTAAGAATAAATCTGAGGCTCTAGGTGGGGGGCAGGAAGGATCATGTGGAGAGCTCCTGTGATCCCTGGCTCCCTCTAAATGCTGATGCAGTCCTGGAGGGACTGAAGAGATGATCAGTTCTGTGGGGCCCATGAACTCAGTGATGCAAGTCAAGACATACAGGAAAGAGCTACGCTTTCCTTCCAGTGACCAAACACTCTCTCATGGAGCCTCCCAGTCACCATCCCTAGGCAAAGCAGCAGGGACGCTGGCACACCAGATGCCATCCTCATCCTCACAGAACATGTGTGGAGGCCATTATCAGCAAGGGGCTCAATGGGGCTGGGGACTCCAGTGAATGAGCACCCTGCTCAGGAGGCTACAGAATCAGAACTCACTCTAAAAAGGAACAACATCTAGGCTGGGCCCTGAATATATAAAGACAATTCAGCGGGTGCGGAGAAAAACGAAAAAAATTACAGCCCAAGAGATGGCACATCCAGTGACTCCATGGCCACTTCTGGAGCAGTGAATACAGTAACCATGAGTCTACCATGCTGGGCTAGAGGGAACAACAAGACTGAAAAGATTGAGGGATTGGATCATGGGGATCTTAGGGTCTCTGTGAGCATCTGGACTCCTATATTTTTCTTTTTTGTTGTTGTTGATACAGGGCCTCATTACACAGTTTGGACTCATAGTGATCCTCCTATCTCAGCCTCCCCAGTGCTGGCATTATAGATGTGAACCACCACACTCGGTTCTGGGGCTGGCACAGTGTGCCTGGGGTTCCAGGGCTGGTATCACATGCAGCACCGGGGTTTAAACACAGGTCCTTGCACTTGCCAAGCAGGTGCTTAGGTCACTGAGCTATCTCCCCAGTCCTGGATTCTTCTATAGTCTGGATTCTTAGCAAAGATCTAATATAATCACATATGAGATTTAGAAAAAGCTTTCTTTCATTTATGTATTTGGTACAAGGTCTCACTATGCAGCTCAGACTTGTAGTGATCCTCTGTTTTAAGCCTCCCCAGCGCTGTGATTCAGGTGTGCACCACCACTCCTGGACTCATTTGTGGGATCAGTGCACACTGGGGGCAGGGCCAGCGTGGCATGTGGGACCTGGGATCAAACCTTGGCCCCTACACTTGCCAAAGCAGGTGCTTAGTGCCCTGAGCTATCTCACCAGTCTTTTTCTTTTCTTTTTGTTTTCATTATTTGGTACAGGGTCTCACTACACAGCTCGGACTCTTAGTGATCCTCCTGTGAGATTTAGAAAATTCTTAACTGCTTTGTAAAGAATGGATGGAAAGGGACAGAGAGAAAAATAAGTGCTCAATGGATCAGTTAGACAGTTACTGAGCAATTCAGGGGATAAACCTGGGTGGCCCAAGACTTGGCTGGCACCAGAAACTGGTGATTTTCCCCAGAGAAATCAGATGCGGAGAAGTAAGGACAAGGAATGGGCAAGGATGAGCAGCTGGCAGTCTCAGTGCCTATGTGTGGCATGAGGAAGACGAAATGCGAACTCCCTTGGGGGTGCTCAGGCCAACGTCTACTGGATATCCAGGTGGAAACTTATGAAGTTCTGAAGCTCAGAAAGGAGGTCTGAGCTGAAAATAAGGGGCTCAAAGCCATCTGTACTTGGGGGTAACTGAAATCAGAACCAGAAGTGATGTGGTCTGGAAAAGATTTGTTTAGAAAACACCCCAAGGAATATCACACCTAGAGGTGGAATAGAGAGAGACAAGCCCCAATGTTATCATCAGACAGAAGAACCAGAAAGACCAGCCCTAAGAGTGGAGAGGCCAGATGGCCAGGCTCAGGCGCTATTCATGAACTATAGGCTTCTGAGACTGTGACTGCAGAACTATCTCCCCACTTAAGGAGCTCATGTCACCTCTGCGACTTCCCCATGGTCAGAGGTCACTGCAAAGCAAAGATGAAAGGGAGCCCTGAAGGTTGTGTCCCCTGTCCCTCCTTTTTAGCCTATTCATCCTATGTGTTCTGGGAGCCCACATGGGGGCTGAATCTCATCTCTACTACTCACCAGTTCTTTGACCTTTGACAACTTACTTCTCTGAGCCCTTGCACTCTCATTGGTGAAATGGGGACAACAGTTACATGGCAGGGATGTTAGTTAGGAGGAGTGAGAATTGTGTGTGTAAAATGCAGCTAGTAGAGCTCCCGGCACATAACAGAGGCTCCACCATTCTCTCCTTGAACAAATATCCACTGAGTGTCTTCCACATTTCTAGCCTCAGGAAGTACAAAAATGGATAGTACATGAGTCTCTCTGTCAGTGAAGGGGATGGCAGGTAACACACAGTGCCTGTGTAGTGAGATCAGCATCCTGGAGCTGGGGCATGGAGTGCTGTGGAGGGCCCAGAACTCCCCTTGGATCTGCTCACACCAGCCCTTGTTAGTATGGCCGTGAGTATACAAACTTAAGCTCTCTGAACTCCAAGTTAATCTCTTGGATAGAGATACTGTAACACCTGCCAAATGTTCCTTACTGTGAAGATATTCATGGGCTGAAAAGGTGGTTGAAAGGTCCAAAGTCAGGACATTTATTTCATGGATGCTGGGAATTTAGAAGAGAAACTGAAGTAGAGCCCTAAGACAATTAGGGAAAAAGCAAGCAATCTAGCAAGAACACAAGCCAAGATTGCTGCCCTCTGGCTCCCACAGCCTCTTCCGCCCTATCATGATGAAGGGGAACTGTGGAGGGCTTCTCAAACCCAAAGGGAAAACAAGTGCATTCCTGAGATTAGCAGAGACAAAAATGAGCCACAGAGCCTTCTGTTCCCATGGACCCAGCCTAGGGTAGCCCCAGGAGAGGGCAGGGTAGCGGGTGGAAGGAGGCCAGGCATCCTGAAGAAACCACACCTGTGAACAGGACCCTCTGCCCCACACGCTGGCTCCAGAGACCACACTTTGGGCTTTCATCCTATTTCCCACGGCCCAGGCTCAGAGCACAGCTGGACTCTGCAGACACTTGCCAATAGCTGGGCTCCCTCTGCAATTAGCACCTGTCTAGGTCTCCCAAGAACCAGAGCCTGCATCAGGCCCAGGAGACATGGAAGGAATGAACAGCAACCATGTCACAGCCCTAGACTCCCCAGATGAGTCTCTGTGGAGAAGACTGAATAGATAGTACTGAGAAGGGTACAAGGACCCAGGGTAAGGGAGCCCTGAGGCATGCAACTCCACAGGGGCAGACCCCAGACCGCAGATCACCAGGTTAAGTACTCATAGAGATCATGATCATGCTAGCCTACAGGTTCCTGGGTTCTCTGGAGATGTGGCCTGAGGTTCAAAGGCTTGAGCCTGATTCCCTTCAGCTGTCTGACCCAAACAGTTCCTGGATCATGGAAATCTTTGCCTCACTCTACAAGAGGTACAAAGGCTTCCACAGCACCCCACAGCACAGTTATGCAGGCTCTACTCCAAAGGATGGAGTCCTTGACTTAGACTTCACCTACAAGAGTGCGCATCCTCTGCCACATGAGAGCCCATCTTCAAGCGTCTCCGGCTCTGGCAGGGCTATCATTCTGTCTGTTCTGGAAGAAGTCAGGAGGCTCCAAGGTCTAGGAAGGACCCCTAGCAGTACCCTCTCTCTCAAGTAGGTTCCTCTTCTTTTCCTCTTCCCTTTCTTACCAGCACCCCCTGTTCATTCACATGAGTCAGGACAGATCCCTCACAGATACAGGAAAGGGATGAAGGGTTGACTTAGTGGTGGTTAGAAGGGGACATTATCTTGAGCAGCTGGAATGAGCGACAGGCTACAACAGACCAAAGGTCAGGCTGGGCTTCTCAGGGAGCAGCCTTGTGCCTGTGAGGAGGGTAGGCTGGGCAGCTGGAAGTACCTACTAAGGCAGCAGTGACCAAGGCAGCAGCTTCAAAGGAGAAATGGAGTAATGGGAACACAGACCCCCTGGTTACAGTGGAAGCAGAGGAACTAAAGGTTTCTGCATTTGCTTCCCCTAGACCAGGAAGGCAGGCCTTGAATTCTGGGCCACCTCCATCTGAGATCTTTAGACACTAGAATAGGAAGAATGAAGAGAGATAAATTATCTGGAAAAACTATAAATGAGGTTTGTTCTTAGACCCTATATCCATGGACACAGTAGAAAGTAGGGAAGAAATAAGTGGAAGAAATAAGGACTAATAGAAGAAGGGAAAGAGCTAAAAGGAGAGGAGGAGAAAGAGGAAGAGGTGGAAGGGGAGAGATCACGGGATAGAGGTCACAGATGTATGGGTGAGGAGCCAGGCCTAGTGGTACACACAGCCCTGAAAGTGTCAGGACTCTGGACAGGGTGGCCTAGGACATCCAGACTTTATGCACTAAGTCCTGCGTTCTTGCCAGCTGCACAGAAGATGACCAAGCTTGCTGTGGAAGGATGGGACTGAGGTGATAGACTGTCCAGAGCTGCTGTCTTTGAATGGATCAAGCTAGCAGGTCCTCCTGGCCATGGGGCTGCAAACAGGAGGCCCTACTCCCTTGAGCTTCCTGTTGCTAGGGTGACAGGCTCTTGCTCTTCTCAGTGGGGAGAGGAACACAACTCACAGTGACCTGTCAAGTCCTCAAGTTTTGTAAATCCATGCACTGCTGTTTGATCCAACCAGTCAGTGGGTTGATGTTCTGTGCAATTTTGTCTACTTGTTACTTAGTATAAACTTTTAAACAAATTTACCTTCACAATAATAATCCATAGAGATTACAGCAAAATGGCACACTGAATATATGTATCTGACTGTCCCTCCACAAATGACTAAGTCAAAAATGAACCCTAAAACAAACTTCAAAGCAGTGTAAAACATGAAGAAGTTACAGTAGTGATCAGAAATCAAGAAGAGCACTTGAAAAGTACCACACAGCTGGGACTAAGATGTTAGATATTAGAAATGGCCCACCCTTGTGGGAGGGGAGCTCTAATGTAGTAGGTGGTGAGCCTGGGGAGTAGAAGGAAGCGATCATCAGGGTGGCAGCGACATGTGTATTAGCCAGGCGCATGCATCTCTTTCCTCTATTCCTTGCACCAACCAGCAGATTGCAGAAAACTTGCCTCCACACCAAAGCCAGAGCGAAGACCACAGAGGTCTAGCATGAGATCTGGAAATCTTGCTTAGATTGCAGCATACCTACTCCCTGCACTTTCATTCACCCAAACTCACTCCGGTTTGCCTATCTATAAGGAAATTATTAGAAGCAGGTTGATGGGCATACAATAAACTGACAATACAGTATTTCCAACACACAGGGAGTCTCAAAAACTAAAGTACACAACCAAAAATTGCAATATATGAAAAAAGGCATCTAACAAAAAACTAATAGTAGGGAGAGATAGGACAGAAACTGAAAGTGAAACTAATGTTCTTAGTAGAATAATAGAAAATATTGTATTTATGAAAGAAAAAAAAAAGGCAATCAAAACACCTAAAATGAAAGCCATGGCTGCCAAAATTTAAAAGTTTAATTCATTGTACTTAATTCCAGAAAGGGAAAAAACTGAAAAGCAAATCAGTGCGATAAAAGATTGTGCTAATTATCTCTTCAAGATTTGGACCAAAAAAATGACCAGAGAGACCCAGTCCTAGCCCAGGTCCGGTGAGTGTGTGGAGAGCTTCCTGCTACCCTGTGCCGGGGGGACCAGTCCCAGCCCAGGCGCAGCGTGGGCCGGACCCTCTCCCATCCCCTCGGGCCGCCCCACACCACTCTGCCATACGTCCCCACCCCTCCCGACGAGTAGGAATTGCTGCCGACTTCCGGGAACCCCCAGAGCCAGTCC
>NW_004524584.1:1566532-1571837 GCF_000260255.1 Octodon degus
TTAACCACTAAGAAGAATATATGCAGTGTATTATTTGTTGAAACTGTACTTCCGATTTGATTTGAAACTGTCTCATTGCTATCTGTTTATCAATAAAACTGTAGAAAAAAAATGACCAGAAAGCATTAAAAAAAATTAAAAGATATGATACATGGACTCAGAAATTGCAGTATCTGTCTACCTAAGAAGAATTTAGAAGTGACTACAGAAAAATAAGGGAGGGGCAGAATTTCGAAGGAAGTAGAAGACCCCTCCAAGTAGGCAGGTCTAGCCTTATTCTCTGAAACATGCCGAGTTACCCCAGCAATGAAGTGGGGCTAGCAAGCCTCAAACCAAAAGATGGACTCGAAGATAACTCCACCATCCCAAGGTAGATGAAGATGTTTTCAGAGACATGTATGTTGCAAAAAGGAGACTGCTGTGGCAGCTCTGAGCATAAGAGGACCAGCCCTGTGGATGGGAAACAGAGAAAGGGAGAGGTTTTGGGCCACACTTTCATCTCTCCCACATTGCTCTGGGAATAACGTGGCTTGACTTCTCTGAGGCAGAAGGTGATCAGCCAGATATTACCAAGATGGCCCTCAAGTTCCCACTAGGGTGTTGAGTAGTTAAAAATCTATTGGTAAAAGCTTGGATGAGTCCTGCCACCTAGCAGATGGTCCCTCTATACCTGCTACAGCCTTCTGGCTACCTGGTGCAATGGAGAGGGAGTCAAGTTTGAAAATAGCAGTGCCAGGTAAGGATAAATATTACACCCTTAGAGGTCCCTCTGCCTGAGGTACATCTATCCCTTCTCCCCTTGTCCTGGACACATAAAAAGAGGCAGAAGGCTTTCTCTCAAGCTACACCTGTCAGCACAGATAGCCACTACCCTAAGATGTATCTCTCTAAGGACAAATACAGAGGCACCTTAGGAATGTGATTATCATTAAAAAATATAAATTGAACAATATCCACCAGGTGAAGCATAACTCATGGGAGCAGAAAACAAATTTAAAAATAAGTATATTAAATTTCCTCAAAGATATGTTGAAGATCTTAGAAAAAAGTGGAAAGCAGAAGTCACAAAGAGCCAAATGAAAATCTTGGGAATAAAACACAGTAATTATAATAAAGAACTTGCAGTTAGGTAAACCAGCAGAATGGATAGAACTGAAGACCCTACCAGTATACAACACGATCAGATCGAGGCACAATCCCCAGGTGGCACCAAGGAAAGATGGACAAATATGAAGGAAAAGCTCAGGGCTTCTGAAGACAGAAAAACAAATGTAATTCACAGAAGACAGAGAGGATAGAGACAAAAATGAACAGAGGAAGGATTGTATGAAGAATCAATGCCTGAGACTTTCTTGTGATTCAAGGGATAAACCTCAGATGGAACAACTGGAAAAGTGAAATGATGCTAATAAGAAAAACATTTTTTTCAAGTTAATAATAAGTGACATAAAAAATGCAAAACACAACCCCCAGTGTCCCGTGCCAGCCCCACCCTGGGTGCACTGAGACAGCGAATGAGACTGGGTATGGTGGGGTGCACCTGTAATCCCAGCCCTTGGGCAGCTGAAAATAGTATCACTATGAGTCCAATCTGTGTAGTGAGACATAAATACATTTTAAAAAATGCAAAGCAGAACAGAAAATGTAGGTAACCTATACAGAGAAAGAACCAGTTGACACCAGCCTTCTCAACATCAATTCAAGATGCAGGAAAGCATTACATACAAAGAATTAAAGTAAAAGAACTTGAATACAGAATGATATATCCAGAAAAAGTATCATTAAAATATGAGGTGAAATAAAGACATTTTCTTTTTCTTTTCAAAACCGATTAATAGGACAGTTTCATTAATTAATACATTGCATATTGTTGTTTTCGTAGTGATTATTCATAGTACAAGATGCATACATGATATCATGTCCAAACACTATTAGTACAAATCTTACTTCTCACTGAATTAAGTGAAAGTAGCTGTATATCTATCCTAACTATTTTGTAGATACAGATACAAAATGGTCCTTCGTTTGTATCCCCTTTTTTTGTTTAGTTTTGTCAGAGATGAGTATTCCATTGTCATTTAAATATAGTCGGTGTATGAATTCAGCAAAATAATTCAATATAATTCATTAGTCCATAATAGTAGTGGGTTACCTGTAGGACTGGCAGTATCAGAAGTTGTTGACTTGAGTCCTTTACAGCTCAGCATATTAATATGACTTTACTTTTCATACCTCGTTATTATACTTTTCTGCTGGATGGTTAAGACCAAGATAAAGCAAGACCTATATGACAAGAAATGTAACTTTTATATCTGATAAGGCCAGACAAATTCCCTCAGGATTTAGCCTGAAACTAAAGACACTTTCAATGATGTAAGATTTTATATACTTCACCCCACACAAACCCTTACTGAAAAAATTCTTGGACGACATATTCAGAAATAGAGAAACAGGTACAACAATTCTTTAGAGGATTCTATGGAATATGAAAGATTCTGTAAAATATGGACAGGGTTGTCAGATTCAGGAGCAATGACAGGAGGATACCTGGTTACACGTGAATTTCAGAAAAATAATAAATAAGTTTTATTTATAAGTAAGTATATCCTACACAATATTCAAATTTATCTAAACACCCTCCATTTTACCTGGCAACCCCAGATATGGGATATAAGTATGGATAAAGTAATAAATATAATTGTTGTCTAATTAGATAAAACCCAATAAAATAAAAAGGATATCCCTGAAATAACACAGCTAAAATTCCTGATCAAATGTATGGTAAAGGGATGGAAAACCAGGAGAAAGTCTGAGATGATTAAGAGAATTGTTATACTCAGGAAGAAGCTAAAATGATACATTAAAGGTAGCCAGTATAATATACTATCTAAAACTTTCATACCAACAGGGGAAATTTTTTTCTGTATATGAGAAATTGGGAAAGGAGACAAAAGAAATAATACAAAAGGATAGTAAATAGAAAATAAGAACTGAAATAATTGAAGTAAGCCCTGCTAAAGAAATAATTACAGTAAGCTTGGTACTCAAAATTAGATTAAATCCGTCAACAAAAACACATTCAGGATTTATTTCTTTATAAATAAATAAAACTTTGCCCCCAAAAAACCTCAAACAGAAGGCTATAGAATTTTGGAAAATAAAGGGCTTGGAGAAAATACTAAACAGAAACAGAACATGAGAATGCCAGTTTTAGAAGACAATAGATTTTAAGGCAAAAAAAAAATTCACAAAGAGAAAATGGCTACATCTTACTAAAGCAAATGATTTATCAGTAACACAAAGGCTGAATGAACATAGAGCTAAAGAATGGTATATATATATATATATATATATATATATATATATATATATATATCAATAATATAGGGAAAATAGTGAGTTAATCACTTTAGGAATTCTGACACAGCCCTCTAAAAAGCTGACATATCAAGCAGAAAAATAGCAACACAACAAGGGTTAAAACCTGTAGTTAAAAATGATGAGATTTTTAAAAAATGATGAGATATTTCTATCTGAACTGGACTGTATGAACACCCACAGAACATGGCCAACCAAACTGATAGCTTTAAATATATTGATCAGCCTACAAGTCAAGTAGACAATCAAATTAAGAAGCTTGGAGAAGTTTTTAAAATCTCCAAAAGTAAAAGAAGACAGACAAAAATAATCAAGAGCAAAAAAGGAAAGAAATAAAACAGAAAACATTTCAATAAAATCATAGAGATAGTTAAAGTTAAAAGCATTAATAAAGTTGACAAATTAGTGAGAGTAAAAATAAAATTGCATGAAAAATGCAAGAAACAATATATAATTATAGTTATAACAGGGATAACTTAAATTATGGAAATCTATATATTAATAATGGATAGAAAACTATTTTTTTGTGAAATATATATATGTGTATGTGTACATAACATTAGACAGATATACAGTGACTTTCTCTTAGTTCATTGAGAAGAAAGGTTTGTACTGATAGTGCTTAGACAAGATATCATGTCTGCAGCTTGTCCTCTGAATAACTACTATGAAGACAATATGCAATGTGCTAATTATTGTAACTGTCCTACTCACCTGTTTTGAAACATTTCATTGTTATTTTATCTTTTTTCTCATTAAAATGAATTAGGAAAAAGAAAACCAAAGAATACATATTGCTGTGTTTCCTTCATATAATAGAGCACTACTCAGCTATAGAGGAGAAAATGGAGTCTTCTATAGGTAAATGGATGCAACTCAAGACCATATTGATGGGTGAAATAAGTCAGACTCACATGTGTAAACATCATATTGTCTCACTAGTACGAGAAAATTAACAAGTAAATAAGTTCCGAAATGTATAATGGATACTGTGAATTGGGGGTGAAACGCTGTTCAAAAGAAAAAACAAACTGTGATGGGGAAAAGGGAAAAAAAAATATATATATATATATATGCACAGGATAGTTAAGATTGTTACACTGCTAGTTTCTCTTAGCTCATTGAAAAGAATGTTTTGGGCTAATATTGTATAGACAAGATATCATGACTGTATCTTCTACTCTGAACAATCACTAGGAAGACAACATGCAACTATTAAAATTGTCCTAATAACGTGTTTTAGAATTCAGTTGCATTGTTATGTTTATCTTTTTTTCCCTTCTCTCTAAAATGAAGAAAGAATACACATTGCCAAATGTGGTAAAAGATAAGCTAGAGTTTAAAAATAAGCATTAAAAACACATAAATCATCTAAAGGCTGCCCTATGCTATCCTACCCCACCCTACCTTACCCTGTCCTATCCTATCTATCATTAAAGGCTGTTCACCATGGCCAACAAAGGAAAAACCTCAAGCTCAGATGGCTTGAAGGGATGGCCAATACAATCTCAAAACGTTAAACTCTGTATTATTATCATATAAGTTGTTTTACAAAGTAGAAAAAGTATAGTTTGTCCAAGTATTTTAACAAGGCTCATATAGCCATAATTCTAAGCCAGATAAGAATTTTATTAAGGAAAGAAAGTAAGACCCTTAAAATGGTTATATGAATCCAAACATGTATGTACAAAAGAATACATAAAGGCTGAAGAGATAGCTCAGTGACAGAATGTTTACCTATTGTGTGCTGAGCCTCAAATTCCATCCCCAGTGATGCAAAAATGAGGGGTAGGTAAGAGCAACGGAAAGAATATTTTATCAAAAAGAAGTTTAAAAGAAATACAAATAGAAAGATATAATACAAGGAAAGGGAAAGCAGGATCTCAAGGACTAACTAATCAAGAGAGGGAAAGGTGATGAGCTAGGA
>NW_004524584.1:1573192-1575005 GCF_000260255.1 Octodon degus
AGAATATATGCAGTGTATTATTTGTTGAAACTGTACTTCCTATTTGATTTGAAACTGTCTCATTGCTATCTGTTTATCAATAAAACTTTGAAAAAATAAAAATAAATAAATTCAAAAAAAAAGAAGTTTAAAAGTTAATGTAGTCACATGTTTATGGTAACATAGAGACAGATAATAGGTTATGTCATTAAGTGCAAAAAATCCACAACTTACTTAATATAAAAAACTAGGGCCAGCCAAATAGCTCAGAAGATTAAAACACCTGTTTAGGCAGATGCAAGGGCCGGGAGTTTGATCCCCACCCCCAGGGCACGCTGAGATGGCGACTGAGACTAGGCATGGTAGTGCGCACCTGTAATCCCAGCACTTGGGAGGCTGTAAACAGGAGGATCATTACGAGCCCGATCTATGCAGTGAAACCCTGTACACCCTGTATACCCTGTCCTAAAATAATAAAAAAAACTATTTATGGTAGAAGTTATCTGAAAATTAAGACAAGATATAACTCCCTTGTCTTGATTTAGCAGTAGAGTAAAACATGAAGTAAACATCATACTGTATAGAAAACCTCCATGTTCTCCTTAATGCCAAAACCAATTATTGATGTTCATTATCCCTGCTTTATCTAGGTTTGATCTTATACTAGCACCTCCAGCATAAGGAATAGAACAAGAAAAAAATGAGATAAACATATGAAGGGAAGCATCAAACTCTTATTATTTGTAGATAATTGTATTATTTACATAAAATACAATAAATTTGATGAACAATAAAAATAATAAGAATTTTTAACAAGTTTACAAGAAAAAACAATTTTCAAATGTCAGTACTATTCTTTACAGCAGCAACAATCACCTAAAATATAATAGAAAACAAAATGATACATAATAGGAGTAAAAAAAAATAATATACCTGGGAATTGTCTTGACAGTGAACCAGGAAAGAATATCTATCTAGGAACATGAACAGGGGCCAGTGATAGATTGAAAGGAGACATTTGCAGTAATCAAGAAGGAACTCTTACAAATTGAGAAGGCCAGTACAAACAGAAGAAACTTGAAAAATTAAACATTTTATGGAGAGAATCTCAACCAAATTAGCAATTTTTAAAAAAATCTAACAAGATACAACTTTGCAGCCATTACAGTGGTAAAAATGATAAAGCTTAAGAATGACAAATGGTTATTAAATCTAGAAGTCTTTTGGTGGAGTTTTTGGGTCTTCTATCATGTCACCTGCAAATAATGATAATTGAACTTTTTCCTTTGCTATCTTTATTCATTTTATTGCACTCTCTTGTCTAATTTCTCTAGCTAATGAGAACTGTACAGAATAGAAGTGGTGATACTGGACATCCTTGTCTTGTCTTGTTTCTGGTTTTAAAGTGAAGAATTTCAGCTTTCGCCCATTGCATATGATGCTGACTGCTGGTTTGTCATAGATGTTTTATAAGACTGAGATAAAGACACTCTATTCCAATTTCCTATAGTGTTTTAATCATGAATGAATGATAGACTTTAACAAAAGCTTTATCTGCACCTGTTGAAATGACCATGTGATTTTTGTTTTGGATCTGTCGATGTGATGTATTACATTTATTGATTTGCTGATACTGAACCATCCCTGCATTCCTGGGATAAATCCCACTTGGTCATGATGTATGAACTTCTTTTTTTTCCCAAAGTTTTATTGATAAACAGATAGCAATGAGACAGCTTCAAATCAAATAGGAAGTACAGTTTCAACAAATAATACACTGCATATATTCTTCTTAGTGGTTAATTGCTGTACAAGATGCGGACTTGTGATCCTA
>NW_004524584.1:1575955-1579442 GCF_000260255.1 Octodon degus
TTAAAAAATAGGATAAAGAATTCTATGCTTCTCATGTTTGCACATAAGTCCAAAAATCTCACCATATACAACCTTGAAGCAGGGCAGTCCCACAATATTCCTTTTCCTGTCTGTATGAACTTCTTGTCAATTTGCTGCACTCTGTTTGCTAGTTTCTTATGGAAGATTTTCACATCTGTGTTCATTCAGGAGAGTAGCCCATAGTTTTCTGTTTTGGTTGGATCTTTCTCTAGTTTTTGTGCTAGGGTAACATCTGCCTCAAGGAATGAGTTAGGGGGAATTGCTTCCCTTCCAATTTCATGAAAGAGTCAGAAATCAATAGCATTCCTATACACAAACAACAAACTCACTGAGAGACAAATGAAGGAAACCACATGCTTCACAATATCATCCCACAAAACAAAATACTTAGGGATCAATCTAACAAAGATCTTTTAATCTATACAGTGAAAATTACAGCACTCTGAAAAAAGGAGCTGAAAGAATATCAGAAAATGGAAAGTTTTTCCTTACTCATGGATAGGAAAAAGCAACTTTGTGAAAATGATCAAAATGGGCTCCTATTCAATGGCCAATTAGCTACCAAAATTGTTTATTGTCCAGATATAATACAATCCTAATCAAAATACCATTAGCATACCTAACAGATCTAGAGAAAACATTCCTAAAATTCATCTGGAACCAGAAAAGTCCTAAAATAGCAAAGACAATCCTGGGCAACAAAGGCAAGGCAAGAGACATCACAATCCCTGACTTGCAGTATAAAGCTACTATGATAAAATCAGCATGGTACTAGCAAAAAGAAAAGAAAAAAAATCTAGACCCAAGCATCAATGGAACAAATTAGAAGATGACAACACAACTGTAAACACACTCAGCTACTTTACTTTTGACAAAGGGACCAAACACGTTCACTGGAAGAAAGATATCATCCTTAATAAGTGGTGTTACAAAAACTGACTCTCTATATGCTGAAGACTACACCTAGAGCCATATTGATCACTATGCACTGAAGTCAAAATGGATCAAAGATCTAAATATTAAAACAGAAACAGTAAATCTACTGGGAGAGAAAGTAGGTAGAAATCTTAAAGACATAGGTGTAGGCAGAGTTCATGAACAAAAACCAAACCACATGGGAAATACTTTAAAATATCAAAAACTAGGATCTCATCTTATTAAAAAGTTTTTGTACATCAAAGGAAATTATGAACAGAGTAGAAAGAAGACCCACAAATTGGGGAAAAATTTAGCCAATTGTCCCTCAGACCACGGACTTATATCTAAAACACATAAAGAAATTTTTAAAAATCAGACCCTAAAATTCAAATACCCCATCCAAAAATGGGTATCTGAGATGAATATACACTTTTCAGATGAAGAAATATGAATGGCAAGTAAATATATGAAAAAGTATTCAACATCATTAGGCATTTGAAAAATGTAAACTAAAAGAACACTGAAATTCCATCTTACCCCAGAAAGAATGGCTATCATCAAAATAATAATAATAATAATAATAATAATAATAATAATAATAAATGCTAGAGGGGCTGTGTAGAAAAGGAATCCTTCTTCACTGTTGGTGGGAATGTAGATTGGTACAACCACTGTGCAAATTAGTGTGGCGATTCCTCAAAAAACTAGTATTAGAGGTTCCATTCGACCTAACTATTTCCTTTTTGGGTATCTTCCTGGAAGAATTAAAAACATCATACCACAATGATATATGGATACCCATGCATATAGCCACAAAATTTGTAATAGCTAAAACTTGGAACCAATCCATATGTCCATCAACTGAGGAACAGATAAAAACAATATGGTATTTTTATATAATGGAATATTACTCAGCTACAAAGAAAGATGAAGTCAAGGCTTTTATAGGTAAACAGGTGAAAACTAGAGATCATACTCATAAGTGAAATAAATCAGACTCACATCTGTAAACATTGTATTATCTCCCTAGTGTAAGAAACAGAAAGAGCAAATAAGATGCACAAAGTACAACAGACATTGTGAAAGAGAAAGAAGCGACTCAAAAGGGAAAGAACAACTGGGATGGGAAGAAGGAGAAAAGAAGGAAGAATTATAAGATAGCCAAGATAAGGGGTGGGGAGATAGCTTGGCAGCCTAAGCACCTGCCTGGCAAGTATAAGGACCCAGGTTTGAGCCCCAGTACCACATGCCATGCTAGCCCCAAAACCCCAGGCACACTGTGCTGGCCCTAAAACCAGACGTGGTGGTGCATGCCTATAATCCCAGCACTGGGGAGGCTGAGACAGGAGGATCACTATGAGTCCGAGCTGCATAGAAAGACCCTGTATCAAATAATTGAATAAATTTTAAAAATTTTAAAATAAAGGGTCAGGGAGATAGCTCAATAGAAAGTGCAAGGTCCTGAGTTCAATCCCCTGTACTGCAAATAAATAAATAAATAAATAAATAAATAAATACAGCTAAGATAATTTTACTACTAGTCTCTATGAATTCACTGAAAGGGACAGCTAGCATTTGTATTGCTTGATCAGTCTTGCATGCCTAGATCTGGTAATCTAAGTAAATACTTTGAAGATAGCAGTATGCCATATAATAGTCATTGTTAATTTCCTATCATCTTATTTTGAAATTCTGTATCATTTTTATTGTTTTATTATTTTTAAAATATTATTTATTTTTTGTTAAAATAAAAAAGGAATGACAAATAATGATGGTGGTGCACACATGAGTAGAAACCTTGTTTCCACATCAGTTCAATGTGTAGACTGCTCAAGTCATTCTGGAGAACCATCTGGAAGCAGTCAGTGAAATTCAGGATGTGTATATCCCAGGACCATCAGCTTTAGGGTCTCACTATGTAGATCGGACTCCTAGTGATCCACCTGGTTCAGGCTCTCAAGAGCTGGGATTACAGGAGCATACCACCATGCCCAGTCTCAATTGCCACCTCAGTGCACCCTGGGGGCAGGGCCAGCACAGCAGGCTGGGGATCGAACTCTGGCCTCTGTGCTCTACCTAAGTAGGCGCTTTAGTCCACTGAGCTATCTGGCTGGCCCTGGCTCCAGTTCTGATACTGCTCCAAAGAAACTGGTACAGAGCCTCGTAAATGAACCTGCTTAGAGTTGCTTATCACATGGCAGTGTTTCTCACAGCAGGGAGTAGAAAGAAGCAACCTAAGATTTATTCACTAAGAGACAAAACATAGGGATATAATTTATAGATAGCATAAGGAACAATATGTTCAGACACATTTTTGTTACTTTAATTGTATTTTAAAGAGAAAAAACAAAACAACAAAGGCAACCTACACAACACAGAATTTCAGAGCAAGGTGACAGGAAATTAACAATGGTTATTGTATGACATATTGTTATCTTCAAAGTAGTTACTCAGATTACCAGGCATATGAAACTGATCAAACAATTAAGCATTAACTGTTCTTTTCAATAAATAGAAATTAGTAGTACAATTATCTTAGTTATTATAT
>NW_004524584.1:1579554-1580606 GCF_000260255.1 Octodon degus
TTGTTCTTTCCTTTTAAAAAAAGATAAACATACTAATGAAACTCAGTTTCAAAACAGGTTAGTAGGGCACTTATAGTATTAATACATTGTTTATTGTTGTCTTCCTAGTAGTTATTCAGAGTAGAAGATCTAGGCATGATATCTTGTCTATACAATATTAGCACAAAACTTTCTTTTTAATGAACTAAGTGAAACTAACTGTAACTATCTTGTATATACATATATTTTTTCCTTTCTTCAGAAAATTCAACATAAAAACATGAGGAAATTATATAAACAGTTATTCACAAAGAGAAAGCTGACATAGCTATAGTGTTTAGTGATTACAGAAATACAAATTAAAACAATCAGAGAGATTCATACATTCTTACTAGTAGAAAACTGAACAACAGAAATGTTAACCGAGTGTTAGAATACAGAGACATCTATTCACTGGTGGTGCTGTGTGCATTGATGCACACATTGATGGGGAAGAAATCTGGCAGTAGTTAAAGTAAGAAAATCTGTAACAGATTCAGAAATAGCACTCCTGGATACATAGTTCAAGAAATCCTCATCTCTGGCCATATAGGGGCATATATGAGACTCTTCACATCATCTCCTTTGAAGGATAAGGGATGGAGGCAGCCTAGGTATTCTTCAGTAGAGGAAGAAATGCTTTGCAGCAAGTAAAGCAACGGGCTGATGGTTCCACATTTAAGTACTGCCTGTTCACAGAGCAATATGAACAGGTCTTTAAAAACAAATGCACAGTGAAAAGCACAAAAAACAAGCTCAGTAGTAAAATGCCATCTGTGGAAATAGAAAATATCTTGATGAATTAACAACTCTACACATAAGAACATGTAGATGGGCCAGGGAGATAAAATAAGATAGGATCAGTAGAATAAGTGCTTGCCTGGCAAGCACAGGGTCCTGAGTTCAATCCCCGGTATTGTAAAAAAAAAAAAAAAAAAAATGTAGAAATATTCAAACAGATGGAGAAAAGGTGAAATAGTTGAGAAAACAAGAAATAAATAAAACAAGAGAGGACCCCTGTATTGGAAATGACA
>NW_004524584.1:1580843-1584389 GCF_000260255.1 Octodon degus
ATATATGGCCTCTGAAAGGGAATCATTGGAAAGAGGAGAAATGCAATTGCAGGTTTGTGATAAGAAAGAAGCAATGGCATTGAAGATGATGATAAACCCTATACTAGAAGTTTGAGGAAAGCAAAAACCATAGCAATACTAGAAAATAATTTCTCAATGTTTAAGGCCCTAAAGACTTTCAAACCAGGGGTAAGTTAACTGAAAATAAGCATCAATTAACACAATAATAAATAACTTATATCTCATAGTTTAAAAAATTCTTTTTAGTTCTAGATGCTCCTAGAGAAAAAACAGGTAAAATGTAGAATAAAAATTATCTTAATAGGAGACTTTTTATGAGTACTGTTTAATGCAAGAAACAATAGAGAAATAACTGTTAGTTTTAAGTTAGTGATGTTATTAAGAGTTAAAAATAAATCAGGGCTAGGGATATAGTTCAGTGACAGAATGCTTACCTAACAAACATGAGACCTTAGGCTCAATCACCAGCAGCACCACAAACCTAAAATAATAACAATAAATAAGATAAAAGATTCCAACCTAAGTTCTACAACCTAGCCAAACAATCAGGCAGCTATGAAAGTGTGCTCCAGTCATTCTGAAGAACTCAGAAGCTCCTCTCCTACAAATCTCTAAATAACAGGTGAAGCCTGGACCCCAGATCGAAGGGAAATTTAATCAAAAAAGATGTTGCTAATTCTAGGTAAGGATGGAATAACACCTTTATATATCGACAATAAAAGTTTACAGTCAGCCAGAGATAAGCAGGGGACTGAGTATCAACACAACAAAAAGCACAAGATAAAAACATTCCAAAGAAAATGAGAAAATACTGTAAATGAAAATTTAAAACAAGATGGCAGGAATGAGCTGATATATTTCAGAAATTAAAATGTCCTTTAAAAGTCAACAAGTCTCAAATTAGGTTAAAAGCTAGAAAGCTAACTAAGCAATGAAAAAATAATAATCTCTCCTAACCTTCTAACAAACCCTCCCCCAAAGAAAGACCATTTCAAGGCTAAGCATACTGAGCTCTGTAGAAATGCAAGTCAAATCAACAGGCAATTTTTTTGTTTTTCATTTGTCAGATAGCCAAGTGTTTTAAATTGGTAAAGAAGAGGAGAAATGGGTTCTTTCAGATGAAGTGTGATTCAAAAAAAGGTGAATATTTAATTTTTAGAACTATGTTTTAATAAAAGAGGGCTGGAGATAAGTACTTGCCTGGCAAGCACAAGGTCCTGAGTTCAATCCCCAGTACCACAAAAAAAAGCAATCATATATTTTAGCAAAAGACATATTGCTGTTAAACTTCCTCAGAATAGTTCCCCTTGATTCCAGCACACTAATCCCATCTTTCGCGCCACTTTCTGAAGCAGCTCTGGAAGTCCTCTTTTGTGAGTGTCTTTAGTTGCACTGCTATGGGTATCTCAGTGTCCTGAATGGATTGAAACCATTTACCTTTCATGGCCACTTTGGAGAACAGACAGAAAGCAGTATGGTGCCAGATGCAGCAGATGAGGACACACGGCAGTGTTCTCATGAGCCTGTCTCCTGTTGGATGATACTTGGCGGCAGCATTCACTGTCATATAAGACATTTATTTTATGCTGCTAGGAGTGGCATGTCAATGGTACATGAGAGTAGACAGCCACTGGCAGAATCCAGTAAGGCTGTAAATATTCATATTCAACAATTCATATAATAACACATACTTGAAGGAAATGCCTCAGTATTATTAACAATATGGATAGCACAGCCAGTCTGCAGAGACATCTGGTAATACTTAAACTAGTACAATGATGTACTTTGCAGCATTGTTTGTAATGGTGAGAAATGAGATATTAGATCAAATACCCATCAATAAATAAACACAAGCTGGGCACAGTGGCACATGCCTGTAACCCCAGCTAAAGCAGGATGAACCCCACATTCAAGTCCAACCTGGGAACTTTGCCAGACCCCATCTCAAAGTAAAAATGACCTGTGGATATAACAGTGTGAAGGTCCTAGGTTCTATCGAGAGAGGGAGGGAGGGAGGGAGAGAGAGAGAGAAGGAGGGAACGGGAGGGAAAAGGAGGGGAAGGAGGGGAGAAGAGAAGAGAAGAATAGAGAAAGAGATGGAGAGGGAGGGAAGAAGGAAAGATAAACCTTTTTTATTCCATTGTATAATAAAAGTTGTGTTTCTAAGAATGCATCTTTAGTGCTGATGAAAAATGAGGGAATCAGGTGTTCGTAAACTGCATATACAACTACTAGAGAAAACTAAAAGTATAAAAATGTTGATATTCATATTCTTTCCAATATAGATAAATAATTGTGTATTATCTTTATCATACATAGTGATTAAAATCTAGATAGCAAAATTCACTCAAATGACAACAATTAAAACATCTTAAACATTTAAAAGTATGAGATATCTCTAAAATAGCATATTGAAATAAGGAGAGAATTTGTACTGATAAATGAACACCTAGAAGAGGTGTACTGATACATGAACATCCCAGCACTCAGAAGCCTGAGGCAAGAGGAATGCTGTGAGTTCAAGACCAGCCTGGGCTCTGAAGTGACTCCCAGCCATCCTGAACTGCATAGTGAAACCCTGTCTTAAAAAGACAAAAAGAAGGGGTGGGGATCAAATACTAACTCAAGTAGAAAAATATAAGTAAGGGTATAGATAATTAACAATTATTCTCTAATAGCTATAAATAGAACTAACTTAATACTCAAAACCTAATACTCATTTTCCCCAAACATAACTAAAATCATTTGAGAAAGTAGATCATGTTACAGAAAAATTTTTCAAAATTCCAAACATTAAAAATAATATAGCTCTCACTCATAGGTTTACTGGTGACTGGAAAGGGGAAATAAAGAAAAATAAAAAGTGGACAGAAGGAAGGAAGAAAAGTTGTGACATAATCTAATATGGATGCTTATGGATCTCCAGGAGAAGGGCTGATTCTGGGCACAAAGCCTTTCTTCCTGCTCCAAGTCCTATCAGAGCCCCTACACAGAGCTGGGGCACAACGATGGATGTGATAGTCTCTTCTCTCAGGGAGTCAATGGTTGTGGAATAGGAGAAGCAGGCAATGCCCAGAGGCATAGGGTGCCATCCATGGGGCTGAAGACGGAGAATTGATGTATTTTTTTCACTTTCTTTGTAATTTTCATGCATTATTATTTTTTATTAATTTTACTGAGAAACAAACAGCGATGAGACAGTTTCAAAACAGGTTAGTAGAACAGTTACAATAGTTAATACATTGCATATTATTGTCTTCATAGTAGTTATTCATAGTACAGGATGCAGACATGATATCTTGTATAAATACTATTAGTACAACTCTTCTCATTGAATTAAGAGAAAGTAGCTGTATATCTGTCCTAACTATTTTGTATATACAGAGATTCCATTTTCATCCCCACATGCAGCACCAAAATAAACACTAGTGCCTCCCTGGTTCTTACTTAAAATCCAAATGCCTCTAGGAGAAGGGCAAAGTGGTTCCCAAACTCATGATAAAAGTAAGGTTTTCTAAGAGAGTT
>NW_004524584.1:1584559-1601512 GCF_000260255.1 Octodon degus
AGACAGAGACAGAGACAGAGACAGAGACAGAGACAGAGACAGAGACTGACTGATGGAGACCAAAAGGGGGGTGCTAAAGGAAGGGAAGCAACAGAACCAGGCTGGAGAAAGAGAAGGGAAAATGAAGATGTTTACTGAGTTCTGTAAGAAGTGGACAGAGCACTGCAAACCAAAATCCAAGATGCCATATTTACTCTGGGTTGATACTATTTAGAAAACAAGATTAGGATGACTCTGGAGAAAAATCTGAAAGTGTTTCTCTTCCAGCACTAATGGCTACATTCTTGGAATACAATAGCAAGGGGAAAGGAAGAGGAGAGAAAGGAAGGGAAGAGAGAGGTAAGAACTGATACTCCAATATGTATCTTCATAAGGGTTTGTATTGAGTCCCATCTCCATTCCCAAATCCTGCTGTATCTCTTCCTATTAGGGAGGATTTTCTTTGAAAATGTACCCGCAATTAGCAACCAGTGTTGGTTCTGTTCTGAATTTCCTTAGTGTTGAAATATATTCTTTTACTTTTTGACTTGTTCATAATCCCCAACACTTCACTGTGTTCAAAAACTCAGTGGCACATGGGACAGGAAGACCAAGGCTTGGTGCCCCTGGGAAGGACAGTGGGAAATTTCCTGCATTTAAGAAGGCAGCCAATCCCTCCTCTTCATTAGCATCTTGAATTTGCAGAGTCCTTCCTTGGTGTGTGGCTGCTGACATGGATTTGGTACTCGGAAGATATTCATAAGTGTTTGTTAATGAACAAGTAGAGCAAGAAACAGAACACAGATGCCAGAAATAATACGGCATGACTTAAGTTCTTGGCTGCAGTCTAGACACTTTGGTTCCCAGGAAGTCTGTGACGCTAATGTCACACATCAAATCTCCTCCGACTTGAGCCCTGCAAAGGTCCCTGCAAGGGGCAAAAAGGTCAAGCTGACCTTGTGTGACAGCTGGCATGAGGGTGATCGGGCCAGAGGAGCTATGGGAGGACATCCCATGTGGACACGTTCAGGCTCTATGGTACAGGGGTCACTGAAGTCCCAGGAGAGGGCAATGCATGAAAGTTAAAGAGAGTTGAATTGAGTTGTGGGTCTTTAAGTGTTTCTCCATGCTCATGTTTTTTTGATAAGGAATCATATGCTTTGATAAGGAACAGCCCCAGGAGGCACCAGGGCAATGAATTCATCTTGTTCTCCAGCTGCCTTTACAGAAGAACTGCTATTTTCTTCTAGCAAAGTAATGTTATATGTGTTCAGCTAAGAATTTTCTTTTCTAACGGAACTAAAAGCCTTATCACAGATGAAATCCACCCATCTAATTTAAGGGATGGTCAGAAGGTGGACAATTGCCTAAATGGCAATAAAGCTATTGGAGACACTGATTAAAGTCACACACATGTGCAGTTACAGACTAAAGTAAAAAAAAAAAAAAGAAAGAAAGAAAGAAAGAAACTCTCCTTGGAATAAAATCAAATGATTGCCTGGATCCTAAAGTGAAGTGATATTGTTCCAATTTTTCCTTTATCAGACAAAAGTAAAGGTCTTTCCATGTAGCCTTTTGACATAGAGTTAATTTAAAGAAGATTTGGGGATATGATGCAGGATCAGATGCCTTTGCAAATTCCTTGCTGTTTTCATTTGAAATCTCTCATTTATGCTCAGATTTCCAATTGGAAATTTAATGACTTTTTCTTTAAGGGAAGTTGGCAAGCTGGGTTGCTTTAAATATAAATTTCCCAAAGGTAAAAGATCAGACATCATTACAAAAATAGAAAATATTCCCATTGTCCTTTTGAGATGTTTCTCCTAGAAGACGTGAGGATGTTTCTGAACAGCAGATGGGTTTTGGTAAAACAAAGTTGAAAAATATGTGAAACTCTTGACATTGGAACTACTTCCTGAGCTGTGTCAAGTTTTGTGGCTGCCCAGAGTAACTGAGACCATTCTATTTGTGGCAGTGAGCTCGTTGGAAACTGCCTCAGCAATAGAAACTCTCTTCATCTGCTGCCTGGAAATTCTCACTTTAACTTTAGGCAAGTCGTTTACCCGCTGGGCCTCAGGATGCCTATCAGCCGTACAAGAAAGCTGATGTCTTTTAGAGGCTCTTCACACATGGGTCTTCTCTAATTTAAGGCTCACTAACATATAAGATGGCTTTTACATTCAGCTGTTAAGGAATTTTTTCTTCAACTAGCATAATATCAACTAGCATAATATCAGATTGCTGAGTAATTCTTCAAATTAGACATGGATCATCCAGAGCAATCAAGGAACCCATTTCCACAAGCAGCCCGAACTGACCTGAAATGATCTGCCACCCTGCTTGCAAGAAGCCCAACTCAAAGAACCAATTACATCAGAGAATAAATAGATGCCCTTGTATAAGGAAAACAAACCCAGAATTGCTTTTGCATGCTAGTTAGGCACGCAGCTATGTCTTCACTGAAAATGCAATCGTGAGTTGTACCCTGTCTCCCTTTTCAAACTGAGGGAAGGTCTAAGCAATTTAACTTCTGTTGGAAGCCTTTGGGACTTGAAGCAGACTACTTATGCCTGGATATCAAGATCCTACACCAGGGCCTGACAAAATGCACACTAGCTATCTATCCTGAATATATGGCCTAATTATAATGAACAGTCTAGAGCCCCTGTGGCAGAGGCTTGGAGCTTGAAGCTTGGAGACCACCTAGGAAGGACACAGAATATACTGAGATATAAGTTATTACCATTTTAATTAATTAGCTTACTTAGGCTGTTCTTAGGTTAGTTTGAGAGGGAAATGCTGAAGGGAATTAAGGAAGCCTTCTTCCCAGTCCACTTCCTGATGGATGCGGTGAGATCTGAGGACTTCCACACAGATGTACAGGGAGGTATTCAGGGGAGAGGAAAATAGTCTTCTTTCTCACAGGCACATGCCTTCTTTGTCAGCATGGCTCAAACCATGCAGTCACTGCATTCGCAGGAAACACCAGATGAGACTGTATGTGACTGTGTATGAGGTCCTTAGGGGACAGTGATTTAGTAGACACACATAGGTTGTGGAGACAAATGGCTGGGTTTTATCCTAGGTGTGGTGAAGGATGGCACTGTGAAAACTTATAACACTGACTGGCCAATAACTCCCTCTTCTAAAAGAAGAGAGAGGGGCCAGGGAGATGGCTCAGGGGAATAAGTGCTTCCCTGGCAAGCACAAGGGCCTGAGTTCAATCCCCAGTTCCGAAAAAAAAAAAAAAAGAACAAGAAGAGAGAATCCTGTTTCTCACAGGGATGCTCTGAGGACCCCAACTATAAATGACTGCAACTTATGCAATTCATCCTTCTCCTGGTTACACAGGCCTATTTTACAATGGTCTCTCTCAGCCCTGTGGCAGGCTTTGTTTACCCTCTATAAACACAAGGAACATATTTTCTCAGTCAGCCCAAAGAAGCTGAACAAGTCCCTGCCAATGACCTCTGACCTTACCCTGGAGTAGAGTCAAGGATAATCACACACTGAGGCACCATGCACAGAAGCAAGGGAGAGTTAGTGCCGGGTAGAAAAGTCTGGGGCAAATGTTAGGACAGGACAGACAGGACTTCAAATCGGTTTTGCCACTCAGACACCAAGAATCCTTGAGTCCTGACAATCTTGGCCCTGTCAGACCCCACCAATGATGACTGGGGTTGGGAGAGTCAGGTTAAATTTCCTGACCTACTTGTCCCAGCCTGACTGGGGTCATTTCTCATTCAAACCACAAGTCCTAGCCAGCCATCGTGTCTGTGCAGGTATGTGTGTGTACAAGCATGCATGTACAGGCGTACACACACATATGTGTGCATAAATGGGCATCACAAACTGACAGCTTCTCAGGCCAAAGCTACCTTGAACCTGCTAGCAAAGGGAGGAAACCTAGCAAAGACAGCTGACATGTAGTCATTATTTGAAAACAGAAACAAAAGACCAGCTTCAAATATTAGAAACACCTTTATGAAATAAGACCTAAGAAAATTCAATTTGGCAAACAAAACGGGAATACAAAAGGCCATAAAATATTAAAAATACTGAAATGTTAAGGCATATATGTTTAGACAATATCCACATAGTGTACCAATATCAAGCACTTGAGGATTTTACTTTTTCAAATACAATAATATTAAAATCCGTAATCGCATAATCGCTTTTGTATGTTGCACTTTCACTTTGTGAGCCACTCTCTCATCAAGCTGCTACCCATCTGAAGGGTCCAAACTGTTAGCCGAACAAAGAAACAGGAATATGAAATGGATGAAGTATTCTCAAAAGCACTCCCACATAAAGTTTGAAGTTGGAAGCCAAAATACTGTCCACTAACTAAGCAAAACTTGGATCTTCACAACCTCGTCCAGTCTTACGGCATTGTGTGGAGACAACACACTTTCTTGGCAAAACCAGCACTTTAAAGCAAAACTTACCTTTTTCCTTGGCCTGTGAGAATATCAGCATACCTAGGTTTCCACATTAGCTCTGAGAAAGGTGAAGAACAAGCTCCTAATTTTTGGTGTACGCTTGATGTTGAAAAAATAGCAACTAGTGAGGATTATTAGCTATCTCTGAATTGACAAGAATGCAGGATTAAATTTCTTTAAGGCAATTACACTTTTGATGACCCCTCTGCATATAAAACATGTTAGCTAATGGGGGTGTGGGGGGCAGACTTAAGTGTTTGATCAGGAAATCCTGTGTGAGCATATTGGATGGAAATTTGATTAGTAGCCTTAGTGACGGGCGATCAGATCCTCTGGGTCTGCACAATCAGATCTGGCATGACTTGCCTTCTTGCCTCTTTGAAGGAGACGAACATTTGTGCAGAATCAAGACAGTGCTGGGTCCTTCATTTTTTTTTTTTCTGGGTCCGTTTCTTTAAGTTATTGCAGACTAGAGCCTGAGAAGTACCTTTTATTTTCTTTTAACAATATGTTTGCAGTTACCTTAATGTTGAAGAATAAAATACATTCGGCCTTTCCTAAAAATTTGAAGGAAAGGGCTATAGAAAAAGAAAAACAGAGCCAGAGGAGAGCTAAGAGAAACTCATGGCAAGATTCATGGCAAAACAACACACAAATGCTGCTAATCAGACTGGATGCATCACGGCAAGGGGTCCCAAAGAATTCTCCCAGGACCTCGCTTTACTGAGAAGGCAGTTCTTGGTACCCTGCAGTGGCAGAAGGTATGGTTCAGGCTGCTGAGTACCCCACACTGCTGCCTTTTCCATGGGAGGAGTAGGACAACTGAGTTCAGATAGAAGACCCAGCTCTTCCAGGGTGAGTCCGTGATGCCCACACCCACATCCCTTCCCTCCCCACCCAAAGCTCTTCTCTGAGACCTCAACATTTTACTTTCCTCTATCAGCCTGGCCAAAGAAGCCTGTGCTGGGGCTTTATATCCATCTTGCCACATAGTTTTTAAATAATCTTCAGAAATGGGGATGAACACCTAGGTTCTATTTTCTATTTTCTACGTGGCAATCAGACAGCAAGAAAAAAAAATAAAAATGGGATTGATTTCATATCTGTTTCATCCCAGAGTCCTTTCTCCTTTCTAAGAAAAACTAAAACAAGGCTGTGAGGAAAGGATGGACTAACCCCAGCAAATTTTATGGCCAAAAAAGACTTAAAGTACAGTAATGAATTTACATTGTAAAAATGAGTTAATGTATTTGTTTAGCATGAGCAACAGAATCCTACTTCTATATTAGGTATACTTAACTCAGCCAGCAGGTATTTTCCACACACAAACTAAGACTCAACTTCAGCTAGCAGTTGTGGCCAGATTTAGACTTTAAAGAGTTACTTTAAAAAATAGTCTCAGATATGCATAAATGTGTCTGTCTGTCTCTCTCTCTCTTCATATACTTTATATCTCATTTTTCTCCTCACACACACTGTAAAATCTCCATGTTCCTCTTTTCATTGTAAACCTTAAAACACAGACATGTTTATTAAGGAAATGAAATAAAATAATTCAGAGCTTTCTCGCCAGAAAAAGTGACCAATGAAATTCTAGCATCAGACTGACCCCAAGTTGCAGAAGAGTCGATTAACTGTGATGGCCCTAATCGACTGATTATTCCGGGAAACCCACGACATGACTTCAGCCCTGCAGCCTGACAAGGAGACATACGTCAAATGCACCAGCCCTTCCGAAGAAACAACAACAGAGACAAGGAAACCCACCTCCAGAGCAGTTACGTCAGATGGCATGGGCTCAACAGGCAGATGGCATCTGTCTCCTCCTCAGCCACTTTGCCATTTAAAAAAGTCTTGCTTTTTATAAGGTCACTTATCATGAATGAATGTATTTAAAAATCACAACACAATACTAAAATTAAAACAGCAACTTGTACTCTTTGCAATGGAAGGAAGACACATATATATGCATGTTAATCTATGCCCAGATGAATCAAGTTCATTTTCCTCAGGTTTAAATGTTTACCTTTCCTTTGAAAAATTTTAGCCATTATAACAATAATTCACAAAAGGATTTTTATAGTTCTACCACCCAGAGAGAACTACCATTCATATTAACTGTACATTTTTATTCCATTTATTTTTGGTCTAACATACAATTATAATCAGTCGACATTATGAAAATTGCTACACAAAGTTTTGAAAAAGCACAGATTATTTTTCTGACATAAAACTAATAGGAACCCTTACAGAAAGGTTAGGATAAGTAAACAGAACAGTACAGAGAAAAATATGAAAATTCCTGATTGCCTACCCCTCGCAAGAAACCCTCTTACTGGGAATCCCCCGGCTCAGACAGACTCCCTTCACCAGCGTTGGGTCCTCAGCTCCAAGACCCTGCTGTCCTGTCTCTGTGTCCTGGAGGGGAGACAAGGGCGTGTCCTTGTACTAGTGCTGCAGCTGTGCATCCCCCAGCCCGGGGGCCACACACTGCCCTACAGTCCTTCATCGTCTTGGCTACTTGATGTCAAAATACTCATATTTGTTTTTTGCTTATTAGCTAATATCCTTTGCTGGCCACCCCTTGCAGCATCCTGTTTTAAATATTATGGTCCTAATTGCACCAGATGATTACTGAATGACCAAACAGGGAGGGCAGACCCGGATCTCACTCAGGAGGCCCTGCCTCTCTCTTACAAAATGGGACTTTTTTTTTTTTTTTTAACACCATCCAATGATGTCACCCGTTTGCGGTTTCTCTGGGACTTTATTAAAATGTTTGTGACGGAGCCAATGTAAACCATCCTAAATCCAACACAGAGCTGAAAGGACTGATTTTAGGGAATGTGAAGATATGGATCATTGGGCCTGTCGAAGCCCCATCTTGAGCCAATTATTGGTGTCATCTTGAGCCAATTTAATCAATCCAAGAGGGATTGGGGGGTGAAAGGAGGCGCAGGCAGGGGTTGTGAGCGTTGGTCAAACGTGCTGGCTCAAATGCTCATGTCATGAAAGATACAAGCCCGGTTCTCTGGATTTCAGTTGCTGCTCTCGTATGTACTTTCATCCTGGGGTATCCTATCTCAGACTGCTTTCAGCTGCATTATTGGGTTTATTTGAAATCACTGAGCTATACTGGTTTCAGTTTGAAAGTTCAAGCCCTAGAAAGTCTTACAGGTCACTTCCCTCTTGAGACACAGTGTCAGCAAAGCAGACCTCACAGACATCACTGACATCTGGGCCAGGCAGGGGACCTGAGGCAATAGGCCTTTCAACTATCTCATCCCAGACCGGCTGGACCAGGAAAGGTCTGCAGTAGTCTGAGTGAGACGCTTAGAGACAGAGCCCAGCAACCAACAGCTTCCTGGAGTATTTATTATTGAGTGTTTCTTAAAAAAAAAAAAAAAAAAAACAAAAAACAGGTTCCAGAATTACAAATCATAAAGAGTTTGTTTTTCTTACTTACAAAATAAAAACTAGAAACCAAAGAAGTAGAGTCCCCATCATTAGAAATATCTGTGGATGTCAGGAATCAAAGTAACCTCAGCTTCAATTTTTATAGTTTATGCCTCAAATAGATGACATAAATGTGGACAAAACACAAACAGAAATTTTCCATATTTTCTTCACAAAATTGTATTAAGAGGTTGAAATATGTGACACACAATTATTATTGTCAACATATTTATGTATATAATTTCATGCTCAAAAAGAAAATATATATATATGGAACAAGACCTGGTTACAGATCAGCTGTTCCATCTCTCGTACCTTCCCCTCCAATGTTTCAAATAACTCCTATCCCTCCCTCCCTGCGGACAGCCTTTTTACATTTTTTGCGTGCTACAGAAAGGATCTACGTTACTTGGAGCACTTCATGTGTTGGGATGAATAAAATCTCTGGATGCTCTCAGCCTCTTCTCCAGAACCAGTTATTTGTCTTGGATGCAGCGCTGTGCAAACCTGATGCTGTGTAGAAAGGGAAGGCAGCAGTGAGCCTCGTTACCCCCCGCTCTGTGTGAGCGAGGGCCACAGAGCGGAATGTGGGCCAATAATGCAGTGCGCTCTCCCCCTCAGAATGAAAGACAAAAGCCTTCATGTGTTTTGGAATATATAGTCACTATCAGTTCATAAAAAGGTATCTAAAACCTTAACCAAAAACATGGAAGTCTAATGAATTATCCTAAATTCATTCACCTTCTAGAAGTCCATCACTACCTCCCCATCACTGAATTATTTTCAGAAAACATTGGATGTTGAATTCATCTCCTCCCATAATATGCAAGCTAAAAGTTGTTTTGACTGAAACTGGCTTTTCTTCTATTTTAACTTATTTTCAGAGACTTTTGATTGTTAAACTTGTAATTGCTGTAAACTTATGGTACTTCTGGGACAATTCAGGAGCTTCATTACTCTGAATGTATTTGAAACAAATCCACAATAAATTTTAATCACAACCTCTGAGGAAGACCAGGAAAGCCAGCTCTGGGATGGGGTGGCTTGGTCTCTAAGTCAGTATCTCTTGAAAATAAGTTAGTCTGTTTAGAAGCCAGGTTAATCCTACCTTTCAAATATAGGCGGAAAGGGATTTTAAATTAAAGACTCAAGGTAGGTCCCCCAAGTGCAAGGATCAAATGCCCTGGTGCTTTCAACAAGCAAATGCTACTGCCTGTCTTAAGGCAGAGGCCAGCAGGACTGCAAGGTTTATAAACAACGCTCTGCTATTTATTGGAACTGCCCACCCAAATCCAAATCTTCCTCTCTTCAATAGTGGTCTATTTACTGCAGTTTAAACCAGGGTTCTGCAGCCCTGCTGGGGTCTGCAATTTATTACTTGCTGCAAGAGCCCAGACCCAGAGTTTAAAAGTCCCTAGTTGAAAGTTTATACCAGTCAGGACAGAAAATTATTCTCTCTGCCTAGGTTGAAGCACATTACTTCTTTATTGAATTAATTATGATAAGGATCATAACTTTAAACGAGGGGTGAGGTGCTGGCTTTCCGCTGGGATTGCTTGGAGCAATTTTCATCCAAGCATTTTTGTGGAGTTATTGAGTCTGGCAGGTCTGAACTTTGGAGAGGAGTAACTTTCTCCAGAACTTGAAAGGGGTTGGACATTGATCCACGCAAAGCTGTACCAGATTCCATGTCTTGAGACAGGGAAATTTGCACTGCATGCTGAACAAATAACTGTGGGGCCGGATGAAAGACAGCTTAGCAGCTCCTCATGTGGCCTCGAGCTTGGCCTTTCCCTGGCCGGCCTGGTTGAGAAGGGCAAGGGACAAACAGGGACAGAAAGGTCCCCAGCAAGCCCCATGCTCCCCTTCCTCCTAACCTTCCAGGCTGGGCTGGGCTTCAGGATTGAGTAAGTGGCATGTTAGGCCTGATGTGCAGAGCATGGTGGGGCACTGGAAAGGACTCTGGATCCCAGGTCACAAGAGTGACCATTTAAGAGTGATAGAACACAGTATGTCCCTTCCCACCTCTGGGCCTTACCTAGTGACTTTGGTCTAATTTTAAATGTGTGTGTGTGTGTGTGTGTGTGTGTGTGTGTGTAAGATAGATAAATAGATAGACAGATAGATAGATAGAATGTATTTTACATATAAATATTTTACCTACACATATCTATACCTGGCATTTATCTGGGTCTTAATTAAAGATAGTCATAATTATTTCTGTCATTGTTATGAGGGAAATGACAAAGTTAAAACTAGACCAGTGTCACCTACATTTTGAGCTAAAGCTTTCCTCGCCCCACCCCATGTCCCAGGTGACCTTACCATGAGGGTGTTGCTGCAGCCCATGCTTTTATACCACAGGTTGAGCTGAGCTTAAGAGTGTCCATGGCCAGTATCTAGGGCCTGGAGTTTTGCTGCTGAGACTCCCAAGGGCTGGGGCTGTCACTGAGGTCTCCCACATGGACTCTAAGCCAGACCCTAGTGGCCTGTAGTATCTGGTCCTGCCTGAGAAGAAGAGGCATTCCCTAGCAGCATACCTTCCTGCCCAGGGAGGAAGAGATTGGGGTGACTATATAATTTATCATCCAAACAAGGACACTGATAAAACAGTAAAAAGGCACACAGCTACTAATTATTCTGAGACAACAAAACATAACCAGGGCTGTCCCATTACTTAATAGGTATGGTCACCATCTCAGATCACTATAGGTCTGAGACCACATTCTTCAAAAACACTGCATTAACATAAACTACACCAACCAACTTCACCTCTTCAAAACAACTGTTCCTGATGGCTCCTGCTCCATTCCTCCAGGCCAGTGTAGTCTGGCAGGACCTGGAACAGCCATACTAGCTTCTAGCTTCACAAATATTACACACAGTAGCAAAGTTTTCTACTTTTCTTTGCTCTCCCTCATGGGTGATTGTGGAAAAGGGGCCGAGAGAGCCCAGTGTCTACACCATCTCTTAGGATTTAAAAGAGAAGGGATGCTAGAGAGGCCCAGGAACCCCAGCTCATCAGACCCTTGTCCAGGGCAATAGATGCCCTGACCACATCCTCAGCCAGGCACTCACCTGCAGCCCAGTTCTCCCCACAACCCCGGCAGCTACTTCTTGCATGTGATTACCAAGTCGCTTGTCCTGGCTCAGTATCTCACATGCTTTACCTCATTTGAACCTCGCTGAGATCCTACAGGAAGGTAGACAAGTCCACTATGCACTGAAGTGGCCCAAACTAAACACCAACAGATGGCCCTTAGAAGCAAAGACTTAATGCATAAGGTGAGAATGGGCTGAGACCTTCATCCAAACTGCCTTCACCAGTTCCTCACTACAGCCCTAGGCAAGGTCTCTTTTTGAATACCTTAATTCCTAACATCTGACTTGGGCTTGTTCTAGAATCGAAACATATGATGTATGTACAGTTACATACAAGGTCTGGAGCCTCAAGTACGCTTTCTTATTGAGCTTCTTGTAAGGGTCCTCTTGATAGTGCATTCAAGTGCCTCCCAGCCTGGCTTGGATCAGGCCATTCACAGGTCTTACCCTGGGGCCAGGAGCCCTGGTTCCCTCTGAGGTCAACGCAGCTCTGAGAGAGGTGCCTATCTCCCAGGAGCTCAAATCATCACCCCTTAACAGGACCTGCACATCTTTGGAGAAGGTTTATTTTTGTTCCTTCCAATGGGCTAGACACCTAGTTTCCACTCTGGAAATGTGCCTGCAGCCATCTACTTTCCAGAAGCCATATCTGCTTGGTAGTTGGCCAATAGCCGACCTAACAGCCAATGATCAGGAGGCCTGGGCTCCCTCACTCAGCTGCCAAAGCCACTGAGCACTGACCCACAGGCTTCGGGAGGCAGGACACCCACAGCTGAGACAATGGTCTTCTCTCCTGTGCCTTTATTTCACCTCCAGCATGCTCTTCACCCTCCCTGCCACCACCACAGGAGCCCACAGACTAGCACTGTCAAAACCCCTCTAAGGGGGTGGACTTCATCTGTCAAAGAAAAGACACCACAGCTGGGAGCTGGACCCAATGGTCTGGGCCAAGCCCTGGGCCCTCACCCAAGCCAAGCCCCTGTATCAGAAGGGTCCTTTCCTCTCCATAGCACTGATGTGGGGGTAGAGGAGCAGGTATCAGGTTTCTCAGCTTCCTGCAGGGCAGGGCAAAGCAAGTTGTTAGATCTCAAAGGGCACACAAGCTGCAAACCTCTGCAGGATCCAGGAATGTGGCAGGGCTGGGAGGGCGACAAGTTTGGGGCAGTGTGGGGCTGCTCCATCTTTCAATGTGTACTCTCATTCAAGGGACCATGATTTTTCAAGCAAACTGTATCAGTTTATTCACACTAAAATGTGAATGACTAAATGTTTTTTATGTATAGTATGTCATAAAACTGTTTCAATCAAAACATATAAATAACATTTTTAATGCAACCTTTCAGTCACCACCTCCCTTGGTTTTCAAACATACACACATTCTCTCACACACATGCAGGCACATGCAAATGACTCCTTATCTAAATTAAACTATTTAGTATTTTTTTTAAATGTCCCAGACTCTTGCTTCCTGCCAGGCATTTATACAACCTAAAATTCATTAAAGCGCCTCCCTACTTTGTTTCCTTAGTTATTTGGATGCATCCTTTAAACTTCTGCTTGTCACCTCCTCCAGGAAGCCTTCCCCATCGGCCAGGCCCAGGCTGCACTTTGAGCTGCCCTCTGCACAACTCTCCTTCTAGAAGAGCCCTCACAACCCAGCCCATCGTGGCTTTCTGGTCTCCCTCCCACCAGCCAGGGCCTGGATCACACTTTCCATCTTATCCCCATGTCCCACAAAGCCCTGGCCCCCATGGAGTGTGTGAAAAGTGCTGGTACACAGGCAGGCACCCTAACAGATGCAGTCACACAAACACAGTCGCCACCCCCTTGACCAAATCCCTAGGGGCCATTCTGCCCAGGGAGAAATGTAGAGTGGGGAGTAAAATGAGGAGTATGAAAACCTGCAAAAATCTCCATACTTCTCAGCATGTCATGAGGGTCTCTGAAGATGCATACCTGTAACATGTTAAATGGGTCAGCAAGTCAGTATGCCATGCCCAGTGTGATGTGTGTGACCCCCCAAACCCAGAGCAGTCCCCACGCTGCCCACCCGCACTTATTAGGTCTGCCCAGAGGCAGATGGCTTTGCAGAACACATGGGTCACATTTAGGGTTTTCATGACAGCAAATGCTTCTAGCCTACCTTTTTCTGTCTCAACAGCCCATTCCCTTTCTACCACCCCCAGGTTGAAGACCTGCCCAGAACCAGAGCCTTCACAACATAGCAGGCATGACCCAGAACACATTTTTCCCAAGCCACACACAGGCGTGTCCACATAGCCACATGGCTGCACATCTGGGCAGGAGACATCAGAGTGTGGGGGCCCAGAGCAATGGCTCTGGAAAAGCCCAATGCTCGAGTTCTGACTCTACCACTTTTACCAGATGACAGACATAGGCAAGGTATTTAACTACTCTGAGCCTCCATTTCTTTATCTGTGAAATGAGGAAAATGATCCTTCTAACTTCACAGGGTTGACTAAAGATTAAATCTACTAAACATCTAATGGCACCTGGCTACTCTAAGCACTCTGAGGGTCAGCGATCATGATCATACATCACATGTGCAGAACTCCACACTGTCCTGTGCCTTCCCATTAAGTCACACCCAGTCATGGACTGGGAAGTTCCCTTCTCTGACTCTCTTGCCATCTGCAGTGCCCTGTGTGTAAGGGTGGTTTCAGGACTCATATTCATTTATCCAACAAATACTTAATGAGCATTTATAGCCCACTGGGCCCAGGGAACCAAGGTAGAAAAAGACCTAGCTTTGCCTCAAGGAATATACCAGCAGGAAACAGACCAAGAGGGTTACTGAAGGTACCAGAAATCAGAAGGGGTGGGGAATCCAGCCTCAGGAAATCAGGGAGGCTGCTTATAGCAGAGGACATCTGAATGCTAAAGGTTACATCATATGAGGGCATGAGGAAGATGGGCAATGGGCCTGGGCTGCACTGGCTCAGACGAACTCATGATAACAAACAGCACAACCAACCTCCTGCACTTCCTGGGTGGTATGTTGATGCCAAGCCAGCACTGTCTCATGGAAGCCCTACCCCAGCTCTGCATAAGGGACGGCCTTGAGTTTCGTTCGCAACTAGATCCCTAGTGCCTGCTGTGCTGACTCAGGTGCCACCCCATAAATGCTTGTTGAATGAGTAGCGATCAAACACTGCTATAAGGTTGGTTCTGAAAACATGTCCATTTTGGTTTGGTTTTGTGATACTAGAGATTGGACCTAGTACCTTCCCACTAAGCTACACCCTTAGCCTTCCCCTTCCTTTTTTTTTTTTTTTTTTGTGGCCGGTTTAGCTAGCCCTGAGAGTGGGGCTGGCATGGCATGTGGTACCAGGGATCAAACCACAGTCCATGTGCCTGACTAAGCTGGCCTAACCAGGCACTTTAGACCACTGAGATATCTCACTGGCCCTGTTGAGCTATCTTGCCACCCTCTTTTTTTTCTGAGACAAGGTCTCACTAAGTCTCTAAGTTGCCCAGGCTGGGATGGCCTGACTCAGCCTCCCAGAGTGATAAGATTACAGGTATGACCCACCATAACTGGTAATGATGCCCATTTTACAGAGGAGAAAATGAGGTGCAGAGAAAGCAAGTGACTCACTGGAGGGTACCCAGCGAGTACATATTTCATGTGCATGGCTCATGGTCAGGTGGACCGAGGTTGGGAGGAGCTGTCTGGTCTTGGTTGTGCTCTTACCACTACTCACTCCTTCATGCACTAGTCAGGCACAGCTCACCACTCAGATTTGAGGAAGTGAGACTGCCTACAGGATTTTGACAGTTAGAGCAGCTACTGCCAGGTTAGAAAAGCCAGGCCTACCTCTCTCCCTCCCAGTAGGCTCTGTGAGGACACTGGCCAGCAGGATGCCCTGCTTATTCCACCAGCCCAGGGTTGCTGGCTCAGTATCCCGTGTTTATATTTCTCCCTCAGTCTGAAGGCTGCAGACTGAAATTATCTCCACTCCGTTGTGTCAGCCTGTCCTGAGCTTCACACGCAGCCCTAGCACCTCCCGCAAGCCCAAGGCAGTCACAGCTGGGGCCTGATAAGGATTGCTCAGTCCTGTAGGACTGGCCTCCCCCTTCCCCAGCCTGGGCCACAAAAGAGCCTACTCAGCAGGCAGTGCTTCCTGCAAAAGATGGAGGAGGAGGAGGTAGAGGGACCCTCTCTCCATCCCCCAACCTAATTGCAACTGTATATCTATCCTAACTAAGTTGAATATACAGATACAAAATGGTCCTTCATTTGTATCCCCCTTTGTTGTTTAGTTTGGTCAGAGAAGGGTATTCCATTATCATGTAAATATGTTAGGTGTATGAATTCAGCAAAATATTCCAATATAGTCCAGTAGTCCATAAGAGTAGTGGGTTTTCTGTAGGACTGGCAATGTCAGAAGTCGTTGACTTGAGACTTTCACAACTCAGCATATTATTATGGCTCTACTTTTTATACTTTGTTTCTATACTTTTTTGCTGGATGGTTAAGACCAAGATAAAGCAAAACCTATATAACAAGAAATGTAACTTTTGTACCTGATAAGGTCAGTCAAATCCCCTCAGGATTTAACATGAAACCCTGTATCATAGTTTGTAGATCCTTCCTCAGTGTCAGCCATGTGGATGAGTCATGGCCACAGCTTGACCGATTTGCACTCTGTGAAGTCTGAGAGAATGTTTTCTCTCCATGTGACTCTCCTTAGGCGCACTCTACATCACCAATCACATTCCTCTGTGGCCCCATAATCTCCTTGATCAGAAAATCTGGGACACAACTTAGTTACATGCAGTTACTGTACAGGTTCTCCTATTTCCTGAGTCTTCACTGACTTTGAAAAGCTAGGGCAAAAATGTTGGCTGTTCTTCCAGCCCTTCTTTTTCTCTAATTTTTGGCCTGCAAATTTAGGTTGCTAACCCTCCAGAAAAGAAGCTTATTATTATTAACCTACAACATAGGTAGTTGAGCTTAACCTTACTATCTGTCCGAATATCAAACATTTTAGGCATAACATGGAACAGGTATTTTCCATCAAGTACTGATAAGTTAAACTTTAAGTCCCTATAGAATATGAAGAAAAAAATTTAAATTAAAAAATATTTTAAGAATAGAAATAAACAGTTACACATTTTTACACAGAAATTTAGAAATCTAACCATGTACAGCATTATAGCAGGACAGTCCTATGACCTTTTTTTCTTGTCTCTTGTTTTCATTTATTACCCTTTTTTTAAACCAAACATTTACTTGAGAGACAATATGGCCGTAATTGGTATGTCATGACAAGCAGTACATATTTAGAAGACCAGAGTGACAGGCATTCCAAGCATGACCCTACCATTACACATTGCTTTCTTCAGTGCCATTGCTTAGTTCACAGATATCAGCATATATAATTGGTCAGGGTGGGAATCCTACCAACTAATAGCTAGTTTCAATAACATGCTGAAAATTCTAAGGATCATTATCTTATGCATCTTGTGCATATAAATGTATGGCTTTGCCCCAGTCATGTTTCCTAGTTTTTCTCCTTGCCCTCTCTTTGTTGTCTAATCCCCAAGTTCTTGCTTTCCTTTTAATTCTGTTATACCTTTCCATTTGTATTTCTTCTTTTGAGTTCTTATACTATGGAGACTATATGATATTTACACATGTAGGTCTGGTTTATTTCACTTATATCTTCAAGTGGCATCCACTTAAATATAAAGCCTTTGAGTTCATTGTACTTTATATCTAAGTAATACTCGAATGTATAAAAATACCACAAATTGTTCAGCCATATCTCAGGTGATGGGCATCTTGGTTGTTTCCAAGATTTGGCTATTACAAATTGTGCTGCTATAAACATAGGTACACATATATCACTATGATAAGATGTTTTCAGTTCCTCCGGGAAAATACCAAGTAGGAGGATAGCTGGCTTGAATGTGATTTCCAGTCCTAGTATTTTACTCTTTTTTTTTT
>NW_004524584.1:1601612-1603690 GCF_000260255.1 Octodon degus
GGCCACAAAAGAGCCTACTCAGCAGGCAGTGCTTCCTGCAAAAGATGGAGGAGGAGGAGGTAGAGGGACCCTCTCTCCATCCCCCAACCTAATTGACGTCTGAGAGCCATACATATATGCATCACAGAATCCTGAGGCAGCAGAATCTACTGCTGACACAAGGGCTCCTCATGGTATCCCAGGTCACGTGGTGGACAGGGATTTCAGGGGACTAAAGACAGGAAAGCCTCCCTTACCTCTCACAGCTACCCTTACAGCTTTGTGATGAAGCCGCTATGCAACCCTGCACTGGTTCCCTTCCCTGTGAGGGCCTTAGTTACTTCCTCTATCCAGTGAGGGATGAGGGTTGATGATCTTGGATGACGTGCAGGGATTTGCCTCATGCCAAGCTAAGCTCCCCCAGGACAGAAGCCAGACCTCATTTTTATCCTCAGCAGCCAACACAATGTCTGGCACTCAAAAGTGCTCCAAGAGTTTGTTGACTGGATGAATGAGGATGATCTGTCTTCTTCCCTTGCCAGTAGTGAATTCCATTCCAAGCCCAGGACCCTTCTGGTCCTGCCACACCCAGAATCCAGTTCAGTGTTCCCTTAGCCAGATCCAACTCCAACCTGTATATTAACCTACAAATTAATCTTTCTCTGTCTACTATGGGGTCTCAATGCAAATCACATAATACGCTGTAGGAACCCAACCAATGCTGGTTGTTAGCATTATTATTATGTTATCAGATAAGCTCCCTCCTGCTAAGGTCTTAATAATGAATAGAAATAAAGCAGTCTCTTTTCTAGAACAGTCCTAAGAAGGACAATCCCAGAGGATAAACCTCCAATGTAATGTCCCCACTGCTGGTATAGTGGGTTCTGGCATAAGGAGGAGGCAGGAAAGCCTTCCCAGAAAAAATCAGGTCCAGATGCGAAAGATCATGTCTCAGAGGCTGGAGAGACACATAGACAGGGTAGGATCATGCTAGATGGGCAGACCAAACTGACATGTCCATGATAAGGAATCATGTCCTCTCCAGCACCATGGAAAAGGGTATGGGCTGCTCAGTATCCAGTATTGAGCATGGAAGCACAGAACTCTGGAATGATCAGGCACTGTGTAGCACAAGCCACACTTGGCTTAGGATATGGCACCAAGTATAAGAAATTTGCAAAGAGCTAAAGTATCAGCAGTACAAAGCAATTAAAGTCACAGAGGGCTGAGTGCTAGACTATGGCATACTTAGCCTTGAACTCTTACTTATACCTCAAAATCCTGATAAGGACCTCTGCCCCTAAGAGTACTGTGGATTTCATATTCTTTTATAAAAAAAACAAAAAACACTGATCTAATGAATACTGAATTAAATACATCAACCATGTTTTTAAACACAAAGCTGAACTTGGAAAAAAATAAAATAAGGAATGTCCAAACATCATTAAGTGAGGAAAAAAGAATCCAGCCTGGAGGGCCAGTGTTCACTGAGGGTGGCTTCCAGACATCTGCTGATACCATAACACTAAGAATCTCAGGTCCCTCAGTAAAAGAAAAAACAAGGTCACGTAGGTGGGCATAGTCTGGTCTCCCATCCTTCCCACAGCTGACATTGAATCAAGGGTCCTTGAAAGCCTACATCCTTAGCAAAAGGATAGACTAGAGAAAACGTCTTCCCACTAACAAAAGGAGATATGGTAACACATGACACACTAATGCAAGCACAAACAAAGGGAAGAAGAATAAAGGCTACACTGAAAATTCATAGCCATAGCCTTGTACTCTGATGATCTGGGTTTTAGGTTTGTTTATTTTTTAAAAAATAATTTTATTGAGAAACAAATAGCAATGAGACCATTTCAAAAGCAATTACTAGCACAGTTTCAATAATTAATACATTGCATATTGTTGTCTTAGTGGTTATTCACTGTACAAGATGCAGACATGATATATCCTGTCCACAAACACTATTAGAACAAATCTCTTTTCAATGCATTAAGAGAATGCAACTGTATATCTATCCTAACTAAGTTGAATATACAGATACAAAATGGTCCTTCATTTGTATCCCCCTTTGTTGTTTAGTTTGGTCAGAGAAG
>NW_004524584.1:1621059-1623615 GCF_000260255.1 Octodon degus
ATTTTGTTCCTTCTCGTCATTTTGTGTAGCACTGTCTCCTGACCTTTGTTGTAGATCCTTAGCACGTACTCAAGTTCAGGTGCAGATCTACAAGGTTTGGATTTATCCAGCTGTGCCTGGCTTGAGTCTGGCTGCTCTGCTCAGCTCCTTCCTGCTGCTGCCCTTGGGGAGTGAACCTGTTGTGCCCCTCTGGCAAGATGTTCTGCTCCTAGACTAGCTGGGTGGTTCTATCCCCTACACTCTCTGCAGGGATGGCAGTTGCAGGGTTACACCCAAGGCCTGTATGCCAGGCCTGAGCTGAGCCTGGAGGGGAGAAGGTGGAGTAGGGGCGAGAGACAGCTCTCCCACACACTCACCGGGTCTGGGCTAGGACTGTGTCTGGGGGTTCCCAGCATGGGTCAGAAATTTCTACTCGGTGGGCGGGGTGAGGGAGGTGCTGCAGAGAGGTGGGGTCATCCCAAGGGGGTGGAAGAGGGTCTCACCCAGGCTGCGCCTGGGCTGGGACTAGTAGGATGTCCCGCCGGCACAGGGTAGCTGGAAGCTCTCCCACACACTCACCAGACCTGGGCTAGGACATGGTCTGGGGGTTTTCAGAATGCAGCAGAAATTCCTACTCAGCGGGCTGAGTGGGGGAGGTGCTGCGAAGTGGTGGGGGGCATCCCAATGGGGTGGGAGAGGGTTTCACCCACTCTACGCCTGGGCTGGGACCAGTAGTAGGTCCCACTGGCCTAGGGTAGCCAGACGGTCTCCCACACACTCATCGGACCTAGGCTAGGACTAATCATGCAAAATTAAACAAATATCAATTCTATTAAATGACAACAATAATGGCTCATGTTGGGACAAAAAATAATTTGGAACTATATTACCAGAAATGAAAATAATTAAGGCACAGAAGATGGGGGAAGGGGAGATAACCTTAAGCCTTAAAGGCCTATATTAAACTTTTATGAGGAATCAGAAAAATGAGAGCATAAATTGTCTAAATTAATAGAGGAATACAATGGAATTTTAAAGTTGCACAAGGAGGGGAGAGTCTCTGACCTTAAGGATTTCAGAGTCTGGTAAAAGAGACAAATAAATAAGTACAGAATTCTACTGACCATATTTTAAATACGTAAGATCAAATTTTGAGGAGGATCTTGGGAGGTGGGTTGTGATACACAGTCACAACTCTCAAGAGTGAAAGTGGTGCAAGTGCTACAGAGGATGACCAGCCATTAGCTTCCTGACTGCTTTGGTTACTTTTCTTATTGCTGAAGTAAAATAACTGACATTGAAAATTAAAAGAGGAAAGGCTTGTTTGGCTCGCAGTTTGTAGAGGTTTCAGTCTATAGTTGGTTGACTCCAAGTCAGGGTGGCATGAAGAGGGGCATCAGAGGGGAGAAACAGTTCATGGCAAGCAGAAGGCAACAAGCAGCAATTGAAGCTTCCCTTTATACCTGCCACTAGGGTGGATAGCACCCATACCCAGAACTATGCCAAACCTATCAGCCAATCAGTGGACTAATTTAGTAATCAGACACACTTAATCTCAGCATCATACACTCTAGATCCAGCCCTCACTAAAAAAAAAAAAAAAAAAAAAAAAAAAAAAAAAAGCCCACTTGTGACCATAAAGCTTTGGGGTATCTAAGCATAAACCATAACACCAGCCTTCCTGTCACTGTGGGGCCCTTGGAGTCACTGAACCACATACAGACCTGTGCACAGGGCACACAGGCACAGGCAGACATGCTATAATAGAAGTGTTGTGTAAATATCACAGACCCAATAATAATCTAAATGCTCATTAATAGAAAAATCACTAGTATGAATATTTTTCTGGAGTAAGAAGGAAAACAGTCAAGCTAGTAACTCACCAAACACACATGCATGCAGGCTTGCACACAGGTACACTTCTCCATAGAAAGGTCTTCCAGGCCTAGGACAGGACAGAGCAGGGCTCTGGTGCCTTAACAGTGAACAATGAAAGTCAGCTGAACTGATGTGGCAGATTGACAACTGGTGGTCAACTTGTAAAACCCAGCTGGAATGAATGAGTGTGGTTCTGGGTGTTAGAGAACCAGCTACAGAGTACTGCTGGCAGCATAGGAGGCAGAACTGGACAGGAAGAAGTTGAGAAGATGTAGGGAGCTGTCAGTTTTCCTGGAGGAGCTTGTCATGCTGGCTTTCCAAATGAACTCAGCTGCTCTCATTGTCAAAGGAGCTCAGGACCTTACTGTCACTGAGAATGGCTGTTTTACTCTGGGGGAGCTCTGGCCCTCACTGTGAGCATCAATTCCTGGCTCTGGAAGGGAAGATGGTGCAGTGCTTGGTCTCCGTGAGAAGCTTGTTGCATTGACTTTCCTCATGCGAACTTGGATTTTCTCATTGTTAGAGGAGCTCAGGACCTCACTGTCACTGAAAACAACTGTGGTATTCTTTGGGGAAGCTCTGGTTCTTACTTTGTCACTTCCTGGCTCCACTAAAGATCCCTCAGGGGCCCAGGAGATGGCTCAGTAGGATAAATGCTTCTCTGGCAAGCGCAAGGGCCTGAGTTCAATCCCCAGTTCT
>NW_004524584.1:1623715-1635314 GCF_000260255.1 Octodon degus
AAAAAAAAAAAAAAAAAAAAAAAATTCCCTCAGCCTGCTGGTACAGATCCTTCGTCCTGCTGGCAGACTTTCTACATTCCACCACCGACCTTTGGGCCTTCCCAGCACAGATCCGTGAAACAGTCCTGCATGAGACACTATCATGGACTCCTGGCCCCCAGTTGGACTCATGAGGGGCACTGTTATGGGCTCTGGGCCTTCAGCTGGACTCATGCAGGATACTGCCACAAGATCCATGCCCTCAGCTGGGTTGGAGGACCAGCACACAAAGAACTCCTGCGCCCTCTTTTATTTGACTCTTGGGGTGACTATTACAAAATAATCTTATAAGGGGCTGGGAAGATGGCTCAGTAGGATAAGCGCTTGACTGGCAAATGCAAGGATCTGAGTTCAATCCCCAGTTCCACAAAAAAAAAAAAAAATCTTACAATTAAGTGTCTTGTATTGTGTTGTTCCCCTTGAAAAAACCCAAACTACAACTGAATTGTGTACTCACTTCAGCAGCACATAGACTAAAACAACTCAACTGAGCAAATTACTCCAGAGTGATGTCAGGAGGAACAGAGGCATCCAGAATTTGTAAGTTAAGAGATGCTTCTAGCAAAAAGGCTGAAAGAAGAAAGACTGAACAATAAGCACTGTGGTGCAGTCCTGTAGTTACAGCACTCAGGAAGCTGAGGCAGGGGGACTGCCAAGTTCTTGGTCAGCCTAGGCTACACAGCAAATTCAAGGCCATCCTATGCTGCATGGTGAGACTCTGTCTCAAAAATCTAAAATCAAAATACAGCAATAAAACAAAACAAAATGTCCTAAAAGAAAAGAAAGTCCCCAGCTGACACTGGAAATGTTTCATCTGCATGCAAAGGGGCAGAGGGGGAGCCCACAAGCCCTCCCCAGGAACATCTGGTGCAGAGGTGCACACCTCCTCTCAATCCTGCATGCATGGAGCCCTGAGAGTTAAGGACAGACCAGAGAAGGTCTGAGGGAGGAAAGACAGGAAAGGGCCCAGGCAATGAGTCCTAGCCCTCACCTCCTTCCCACACTATCAGCTATTGACTTCCTGTTTGACTAAGCTTGTCAAGTATGTTTTTGAAAGCTTCTATCTTTGAAAAAGAGTTATGAAAGCTGAGGGTCTGGATCTCTCAGGTGGCCAGAGTGACTATCCAGCCCACACCTCCACCTCTGCCCTGAAACCTAGAAAGGGAAGATCTATGGTGCCTGGGGCTGGGCTCACTTCCTGCCCGGCTTCTCTCCCTTCTGTAGGCTGCAGTGCAAAATACACATGTGTGTGGGTCTGTGCCTCTGTCTCTCCAACTGACTGCGACTTGGTCATATATGAAACTGTCTCCCAATAGATGCTGAACATACTTTTGAACATAGGGGATGAATCCACTCCTCAAGTATCTCTCCCACATCTCCATCTCTTTAAGCAAGGTATGAGTACATCTCTCCACACGGCAGCTATTTCTTACTTCTGAGTCTTTACTCAGCATGGTTCCTTCTGTCTGGGTCTCCTCTCCTCTCTGACCTAGTTGATAGTTACTTGTTTTTTAGGTTTGACTCAGGAGTCCCAGCTCCACGAAGTCTTCATGGACATCCTGTCTCAGCCATATTCTCATCCCTAGGACAAAACATCTGACACTCACACTTAAAGGAGGACAGGTTTTCCTGGGTTTCTGGTTTCAGCCCCTGGTCCAAGTTGGATACAGCACGGTAGAGGGGCAGAGCAGAGGAAAAGACACTCAACCATGGCTGCCAGGAAACAGACTAGGGAGCAGCTGGAACAAGAATCCACCTCTCCAGGTCCCCCAGTCAGTGACCCACCTTCCATCAGGACCTACTTAGCAGCACTTCAGCTACTGAATGCATCCAAAAATGATGTCATTGTTGGGTGTGACAACCCAATCATGTTCCACACACATGAGACTTTTCTGGAGACATTTGATACACCCCTACATTCCATGTTGGGCTAAGCAGCTCTTTCCAGAATTCCTCAAATGCCCTGAGCTTATGTCTGTTGTGAAATGTACAGCAATAAGCCAACATCCATAGAGTACTTGTCTTCTAGGAGTGGCATCTAGCAGTACTACATATTCACATTTTATCTTTGCAGTTTGATTATGAAATGGGATGATTTGGGCTTCCTGCTTCAGAGCCATTTTCCTTCCTTTTGTACTACTTCACTCTAATTCTGATGGATAATAGGAATGGGCCAGCTTAATAATTATGTATTACTCATAACCTCACAATTAAATTCAGATCAAATGTCAGTGAAAATTGTTAGGTATGAATATGGAAAAAAATCTTTAAAGGGTGGCTGATGCCACTGGAAAGCACATCCCATCCTCCATCTTCTTTCTAGCCCATCATCATGATGTGATGGTGGCAGCTGCATTAGACAGCTAACAGCCATGAGGTAGTCTTCAAACGATAGGAGGGGGGAAGGAAGAAAGGAAGGGAAAAGAAAAAATGATTTTTAAAAAGGATAAAAAGGAAACAAAGCTTTATAAAATAGGGATGGGAAGAGGGGTTGAAGGGAGAGAAGGAGATTGGGAAAAAAAGGAATCAAAATATATCACATGTAGGTACAAATTCCCTATAATGAATATGATTTTATGTATATCTAAATTGCACCAATAAACTTAATTTAAAATAAAAATTAAAAAGGAATGCTGTACTCTAAAAATGATGAAATTTTTAAAAGTAGGAGCTTCATGTCTGATATGGTTAAGTAAATTATTGTACCAAATCTCTCAGCAATATAACCATTAACTCTAAGGAAGAAAATCCAACTACCTAAAAGCTTTAGAAAATGAAAAAAGGAGGTATCTTTTTATTTGTTAAAATTTTTTTATTTATTTGGTACAGGGTCTTGCTACACAGCTCAGACTCATAGTGATCCTCCTGTCTCAGCATTCCCAGCACTGGGATTACAGGCATGCACCACCACATCCTGTTTTAGAGGCCTGCATCACACAACCAGGGTGCCAGAGTCAGCACAGCATGTGGTACCAGAGATCAAACCTGGGTCCTTCCACTTACCAGGCAGGTGCTTTAGACCACCAAGCTATCTCCCCAGCCCAAAAGAAGGTATCTTTTGAAGAAGAGCTGAGATTTGGAAGGAGGAATGAGAGGCTGGGTTTTGCCATGTTAATGGCTTTGAGCTTGAAGATGGTTCAAAATTCTCTTGAGAAAACCCTTCTAGTGAGCATTATGTAAGGTGACTAAAGCTCTCTTAGGATACCAAGTTTTTTCAGCTTGAAGAACCACAGAATAAAGCTCAGGGAAACTTTGGGTGCTGAAGAGCAAAAGGGTTACTTTAGGAAGTCGTAAGTCAACAATGAAGAGCTCTGAGTCCTTCATATATACTCTGCCAGAGCTCTGGCTGATGTATAAACTCTAGAGTCACACAGCAGGCTAGAACTAGCTAATGGTGAAAGCTCAGCAGAGGTCTGCACTGCTGCTCAGAACACAGCAACAGTTTGTCAGCTTAAGTAAAAGCAACCCTCTCCATAAGAATCAAGGGCTTCCACAATGATACTCACAATGTCCTGGGTACAAAAAATTGTACATATTGGTTTCAGCAAACTGAAACCAATCTCTGAAGGGGACAGTTTTTACCTACTTTGTAAAATGGGAGAGAAGAATGTGCAATCAATCCTGTAGAACCCTTATGAGGATCATAAGTCAGCTGTGAAGGGGTCTGGGGATGGCAACCAAGAAGTCCAACTTCTTGCCTACAGCTCCATCCCACAAACCAGTAAGGCAGTTCTCTCCCCACCTACTATTGTTTGTGATACAGGCAAGCCCATCTCCATCAGCTACATGCTCTTGGAAGGCAGGGACTATGTCCTTTCACTTCTGTGTCTCCAACAGTCATTTTGAACAACTGCCAAGCCCCTTCCCAGCATAGCTCCTAGCTGCCTTCCACATGGTAGTCTCAGCCTATGGGCAGAATTGTAGCCGATGGCTCCTGGGAGGATTCTGTCCAGACAGCTGGTTTACCAGTTCACACTGCCCAACTTCACCTTCATATTGAAGTGCAGCAGAGCTTAGCCCGAGTTAAGAATGCTCTTAGGATTCTGGAAGCACTCTGATCACTTGCTGAAAAACAAACTCAAGACTTGCTTTCTCCAAGTGCAGTGCTTGAAGCAATAGCACTTTGTTCACTGGAAGCACCAAAGAGGACACTGATAAACATCAGTATGTGAGCTCCTTGGTTGCCATCCCCAGACACCTTCACATCTGACTTATGCTCCTCATAAGCGTTCTATAGTATTGACGGCACATTCTTCTCTCCCACTTTACAAAGTAGGTAAAAACAAAAAAAAACTTCAAAAATATGCAGGCAAAGTGATCAGTTCAGAACCTGGGGAACTGGAATGAATTTAGGGTCTCCAACACTGCCCAGCCAGAACTTGCACAGAGACCCCCATCTCATTGCTGAGCTCTCATGAGCTAATTGAGGCTTGACAGAAAGAATAACTAGCTGGTGATTGCAAACTAACCAGTGTTAGTTTATTATTCAGGGAGGAAGCTGTCAAGAATAGACCTTGGAGTGCCTGGGGCCGCTGGTTCCTATTTTTCCCTTTGTAGGTAGGAAGATGGTGGTGGATGGGAGTCCTTACTGTTGTCCTCACTCAACTGGACATCAAAATCAGATGTCATCAGTCCAACCTCTCTGCATTTCCAACTCCTCAAGTCTTCAGACAAGAGGGACAGGAACCACTTAATGCTATTTTTCCCTAGCATTTTCTTCAAAACAAACTGTTTTATTATTTTTAATTGTAACTTATTATAGTTTGAACACTACACATGAGCTCTATCCTTTTAAATTTTATATGTACAACACAGCATTGTAGACAATAGCTATAATGTTGTATAGAAGATCTCCAGAATTTATTTATGTTGCTTTCCTGAAGCCTTATGCTCATTGATCAATAACTCCCCATTCTACTTTCCACCTCCTACCCTATAGGAATATCACAAATCTACTTCCTATGATTCTAATCTCTAAGGTTTTGACTACTTTAGGTATTTTTTACACCAGGGTTTGAATGTGTCCCTGAAATTTCACGTGTTGTAAACTCAATCCCCAAATAATGGTACTTGGAGGTGGGTTCCTTGGAAAGTAGTTAGGGTTAAATGAGGTCAAAATGTGGGGCCTCTAGGATATAGCTGGAAGGGGATGAACAACCCCAGCAAGAAGCTTGCTCTGCCTTACTATGTGATGTTCTCTGCAAGGTAAATCTAGAAAGAAGACCCTCACAGCATGCCTGGGTCATGCTCTTGGGCTTACCCACTCCAGAACTAGGAGCTAAATAAACCTCTATTCTGAGCAGCTTAGCTGCCTAGTCTGTGGTAGCCAACCTCCTCATCTGTGTAGCTGCTTAAAAAAAAACACTAAGACATCATACAAATAGAATCACACAGTATTTGTCTTTTCCTGGCTCACTTATTTCATTTAGCTTAATGTACTACTTTCACTCATGTTCATGTATCAATTTCCTTCATTTTTAAGACTGAATAATATTCCCTTTCAAATATGTCATTTATTTATATAATATACCATATCACCCTATCCTTTACTTATCTATTGGTGAACATCTGGGTTTTTCCACATCTTGGCTACCGTGAATAGTTCTATAATCAACTATTGGGAGTCCTAAATAGCCCTCCAGTGTCCTGACTTCCATGGTTTTAGACAGCCAGAAGTAGAACTGCTGTTATACATTTAACAGTATAACAGCAGTCCTAATTTTAATTTTTTGAGACCCTATCCCATGCTGCTGAAATTTTCTACAATGATTTCCAAGACCAATGTCATAAAGCATTTTCCTTGTCTTCTCCTAAGAATTTTATAGCTTCAGCTCTCACTTTTTTTTCTTGTGAAACTGTCTTCAAGTTTATTGATCATTGTTTTTTATGTTTCAACCTACTATACATAAATAAGCCCAAGTATAATAAAAATTTTACTTCATAACAATAATTTAATGTACAGAAAAGAAATATTAAAACAACAAATCCAAAACAATATTTAGTAATTTTACCTTGTTACCCCATGATATTTGCCATTCCTTGATTTTTATTTACTCAGCAAATAAATAGGAGACTTAAATGAAAATATTGTCTAACTGGTACTAAATAATGTTTATAGGTTTTATGTCAAGAAAGTTTTATCTAAATCCAGAAGCAAGGCAAAGTGCCATCAAGAACATAGTAGCTGAATGCTGGTGATCAAAGTGGTGCTGTGTTCATTAAGTGGCAAACTGCTTAGCAAAAGCAACAACAGCAAAAATACAAAGGTCTAAAGAAAACATCCGATGCAATCAAAACATTAGCTGCCATTAGAAGAAGTGAGAAAAGCCAGAACCATAGCAGTACAGATTATGAGTTTGGCATGGTGGCTCAGGCCTATAATCCCAACACTTTAAGAGGCTGATGCAGGAGAATCTCAACTTGCAGCCTATCATGGGCTATGTAGGAACTGAGTGATTCCCTGTTTTAGAATAAAAATGGGCTGGTAAGGTAGCTCACTGAAACAGAAGGGTTGTATTTTTTTGTTGTTGTTTTTGTTTTTGTTTTTTAAGAACCGGGGATTAAACTCAGGCCCTTGCACTTGCCAGGCAAGTGCTTATTCTACTGAGCCATCTCCCTGGCCCTCACTTTTTAATTCTTTACCCCATCTTGAGGTGATTTTCACTTATGGCATAAGAGTCCAATTTCACTCTTCTACAGTTGTCCCTCACAGTTTTTCAGATACCATTTGTTGAAAAGAGTGTCCTTTCTCTACTGTTCATTCTTGGAACTCTTAGCTAAAATCAGTTGACTAGCCTGTACTTCAGTCAGGCCCTCATCCTTGATTTGCTCTGCTTCCACCTGTCATCACCCATCTCGCACATGTATACACAGTCTTTTCTACAGACCCTCATACACATCCTCCAGATGGGCCTGAAAGCTCCTTCTCCTAGCGAGACCATTGGTCTGTATAACCCTTGTCTTGTTCAGGCCCTGGCTTTTCAGAATCCTATCACAGTCCATACAAGACTGATTCTAAACAACCATTAATTGGCAACTGCTGCTCTTCTCCTCACCCCGGTATGAAACAGTTCCCCAAAGTTTTCCTTCTCACTAGGTTGCCCACTCAGCCTATGGGCCATGCAGAAGCAGTCATGAGAAATGGTGCCCCTCTCCCTTTTTCTTCTTTTTTTAAATTTATTTTTTCCCATAATTTTATTGAGAAACAAAGAGCAATGAGACAGTTTCAAACCAAATTGGCACCTTTTTGTTCTTCTACTTTTTCCTTTTTGTTTATAATAACAAAAAGACAAAAATGTAAGGTTCAATTCAGACACGACTGTCGAATACCCAACCTGCCCACTAGCAAAGTCATTTGCTCTTAGCTCAGCACTTGGGCTCCTAGCCAAACACAGGAAGTCATAAAAGAGATAAAATAGAACACGGACTACATCTAAAGACACCCAAGCATTCACACCAGCCTTTGCCCACTGAGACATGAAACATCCAGACAACTTTGACCACTGATATTTACTAAGACCTTCCTGACTAATATCCCTTACCTTTTCTTAAGCCCTATTAAAAAATTCTGCTTCTCTTTGTTCTCTATAGATGGCCTTTTTCACTCTCTGTCTCCCTGCACCCAGGCATAATAAATTCCATGAGCCTGATAGTCTTGACAGGCCCTTGCCTCATGTTGTTCCTTGCAGATGTCAACTGGGGCCTGTAAGAAAGTACAGGACAACAAAGTACACAGGCTATCAGTGTAGGCACTACATGTGTACAGAACACACAGCTGTGAAGTGTGAAGACTGCCATAGGTGTGAGAAACTTATTTCTACAGTAGACTTGTGTTTACATTGTGGTTCACATAGATTTTATGTTTGATATTATCTTTCAGGTTTTGTAAACAAGTAAAAGCTGATGTGAAAATGTTGATGTCTATTTTAAGTACTCATTACACATTTGATATTTTATTATTTTAATAATTAATTTTATTTATAACTTCGGGTTTTTCTTAGTACAGGGTCTACAGAGTCTCACTACATAGACCAGACTCAAAATGATCCTCTTCTTCTCAACTTCCCAAGCACTGGGATTACAGGCAAGCATCACCACTCCCAACCTCAATCGTTATCTCAGCGCACCCTTGGGGTGGGGCCAGCATGGCATGCCAGGGACAGAACCCTAGCCACTATGCTCTGCCTAAACAGGCCCTTCAGTCCACTGAGCTACCTGGCCAGCTCTGGCTCCACTTTTTTTTCCTGGATCCTTTTTAAAAAGGCTTGTCCTTGATATTTTCCCAGCAACACAGTTAACCCCAGTGCACCTATAATTTTAAAAAAAGCAAAGAAGGGCTGAGGATGTTTCTCAGCAGCACAGCGCCTGCATGGCAATCACAAGGTCCTTAGTTCAATTCCCAGGAGAAAAAAGAAAGAATGAACAAATAAAAGAAAGAAAAAGAGAAAGACAAAAAGTCTTTTTTTGCAATGTTGTCTTAAACTGAGCCATGCTGAGTTGAAGATAGCCTAAAGAATTTATTTAAAAAATGGAATTTTCCTTAACTACCAAGAGATTTGGGAATACCAAGTAGAAACCTATCATGGTTATCAAAAAAGGACTAGTAATTTATTATCATGGGGTTAAATAAAAGAACAAGAATTATTTTTATTCACAATCCAATCTTGTAGCTGAAAGAAAAAGTCTTTGGATAGTAGAAAGAATCCTGGGGTCTGAAGAGTCCAGCTCTCTGAGCCTTGCTTGCCATCAGGCTTCCACACCATGACCAAAGCACAGAAAGTCTTGTTTTTGATTGCTTTACTCACCTCCTAGAGAAAAACAATTGAAAACCTTTTTTTGTTTTTAAACTAAAAACAGGAAAATGTGTGTTATAAAAGATAGCCCGAAGAGCCAGCTTCCGCTCAATCCTCAGCCCTCACTATCAGTTTTGAATTCACCTGGCTGGTCAGGCTAGTTTTCAGGGCAGTCAAGTTCTCCTGTTTTCTTTTCCTTACACCAGCTCAGGGCATGAAGGCCGTGGTTGTCAAGGGTTCCTGGAGAGGCCCCACTGATGGGAAGCAAACAGCAGCAATGGAATGGTACAGATACCAATTACGCCACCTAGGATGAGTGAGTCTCACCATTTCCTAAGGTTGATGCTCTGGATTAGGCTGCTCACAGCAGGCCAACAATTGGCCAAGGTGCTTATTTTGCTTTGATTTGACTTCAATATTCCTTTCTGTGAAGTCATATTTTCTCTTGTTGCCATAGCAAGGCATATCATTTCTGCAATTAGACAATCTGAGCTTCAAAGATGTTCATGTCCTTTCAATAATAGTTCTCTTGCTTACTCCAGACCCACTTGTGTATGACTCAGTATCTTTGCATGCTGATCCCATGAGATTCTCCCTCCCTTATATTTCTTATACTGCCACAAAGTTTGATTTGTTTTTATAAAATTCATTTGTTGATTCCATAATATATCTCTGTGTCACTGTAACAAATGCATCAATACTGCATTCAAGGAAGGGATACCCTTGTAAGCCTTGCCGAAAGTATTCAATCTCAATTGCCACTGTCTCAAACATTCTGTCTTGGCTTGATCCATTTAAAACGGGTGCTGTGTCAGAACTATACCTGCCACATCTTCCATCTATGGTGCTGCTGTGACCATAACCTGTACAAAATTTACTGAAGGAAACTAGTTTCAGGCCAAATTTATTTTCCAAGTGTTGGGCCTGTTTCCCAAGATCTTCCCAGTAATTGCTCATTGCAATCACCATCTTTATTGCCCAATGTCAGAGGATATAGGTTGACATTTTATTGATACCCAATTTCCCTGCTAAGTGCATGTTGTAAAATATAGCAGGAACTTCTTACAAAACAGGAAGAGACATCCAGTCCTACCACAGGCCCAGTGAGTGTGTGGGAGAGCTTCTGGCTACCCTGCACCTGCAGGACCTACCGGGACCAGCACAGGTACAGCATGGGTGAGAGACTCCTTTACCCCCTTGGGACACCGCCCCCCACTCCATAGTAACCCCCCAAGCCGCCCAAAGAGGAGGAATTTTTGTCACGTTCCAAAAACCCCAGATCCAGTCCTAGACCAGGCCCAGTGAGTGTGTGGGAGAGCTGTCTCTCCCCCCTACTCTACTTTCTCCCCTCCAGACTCAGCTCAGGCCTGGCATACAGGCCTGGGTGAAAGCCTGCAGCTGCAATCCCTGCAGAGAGTGTAGGGGACAGAACGATCCAGCTAGTCCAGGAGCAGAACATCTTGCCAGAGGGGAGCAACAGGTTCACCCCAAAGGGTAGCAGCAGGAAGAAGATGAGCACAACAGCCAGACCCAACGCACACACAACTGGAAAAATCCAAACTTTGTAGATCTGCACCTGAACTTCAGTACATGCTGAGGTTATAACTGCACCAAAGATCTACAACAAAGGTCAGAAGACAGTGCTACACAAAATGAAAACAAGAAGAAGCAAAATGAAAATGCATAACCAAGCCCACCCATAACAAGTGCAGAAGACACTAACACAGAACAAAGTGGGAATCACACAACTAAAATCAATGAATCAACGGCTTCTGAAATAAAGTAACAGCTGCAGAAAGGTATACAGGAACTCAGATTGGAAATGAAAAAAGAAATCCCTGAATTAATAACATCTGCAGTAAAGAATTAAATGCAGAAACATATGGAGGAAACCCAATGCCCACTCAGAACAAGTGCAGAGGACACTAGCTCAGCTCAAATGTATGAATTAGCATCGATAGTAAATAAGCAACAGCAGAAAGTCATAGAGGAACTCAGAGTGGAATTTTCTAAAATAAGAAAAGAATTCTCAAAATTCATAGCATCTGAAGTAAAGAATCAACTACAGAAACATAGGAAGAAAACCCAATCTGAAAAAAAACACTGCAATAAAAGAATTAATAACTGCTTCTAAGAAGACATTGATAAAAAAAAATAGAGGAGGTTACAAAAATGATGGATTCCTTGAATGAGCAATACAGGAAAGAAATAGATTACATGAAACAGAATCAAAGAGATATAGAGGAATTTAAAATCTCAATCACAAGCTTGAAAAACCATTTAAGTGAAAGTGAAGACAGAGTTTCAGATCTTGAAGATGCTGGTGCAGCTAGTGAAAAGTTAAGAAACGACTTCTTAAAAACAACTATAATGCAGGAAAAGAAATAATCCATTACCTGCAAGATGATGCAAAGATGAATAATATGAGACTAATAGGCATCAATGAGAAAGAAGGAGTCAATACAAATCACATTAAAAAATATGGGCAGAAGTAATAGAAGAAAAGTTCCCAAATATGAGGAAACAATCTGACATTCAGGTAATCGAAGCATACAGAATGCCAAGTAACCTCAATCCCATTAAAAAAACACCGAGACATATAATGGTCAAGATCCGAGAAATTCAGCACAAGAATAATCTACTTAAAGCTGCTAGAGAAAAGAAACAGATCACATTCAAAGGAAAACCCATCAGAATTACGGCCGACTTCTCTTCACAAACCATGAAGGCAAGAAGAGCATGGAGCAGAGTTCTTCAAGTTCTCTAAG
>NW_004524584.1:1650731-1653852 GCF_000260255.1 Octodon degus
AACTAGGAAGAATGTACGAAATGTGTTAATTATTGAATCTGTCCTAACATTTGGTTTGAAACTGTCTCACTGCTATTTGTTTCTCAATAAAATTATGGGAAAAAAGGAAGTACTTACTAAAATAAAATTAAATTAAAAAAAAAAAAAACAGTAAGAGAGGTGACCGGATTGCCACATAGGAAAGCTAAGCATATGTGCTGCCAGTGTAAGTGAGATGTATGCATGGAACATGAACTTTTATGTGTAAAGATTACCTTCATTTACATTTGAAGAAAAGCATATTTGAGGCAGAATTCTATGGGTATTTTCAATGTATTTTACACAGGAATTTATTTCTGATGTTATCTTTTAGTTTTTGTAAAGAAGTACACAGCTAATGTTTTTCACTTTGATGTCTATTCTACATGCATAATCCATATTAAGAATTTAATAATTTGTTTTACTGATAGTTTATGTTTCTGTTAACTATACACTGTATAATGTAAAAACCTCCTGAAAAAAACAGCAAAACAAATGAGATGTCACGTATGTCCTACAAAAACACCAGGAAGGGCCAGTGAGACAGCTCACTGGCATAAACACCTGCTTGGCACGCATGAGGTTGTGATTTTGATCCCTGGTACCAGGAAGTAAAACAAAACACACATGCTGTCAGTGTCAGTGATATGTGTGCAAGAAACATGCTGTTATCATGTGTGAAGACTGCCTTAGTATGATAATTGAAGTATTCTTTTTTCTGTAGAGTGATACTGGTATTTTCATTGTAGTTATATTGAAATTTCTTTCCTGTGTTCTTTTTTAAGCTTTTTATACCAAAAATCAGTCAGTGTTGCAAATTATGATGCTTTTTTATAAACAATATTAAAAACTCAAAATAAATAAAATCACTTGATTGTATATGCATGGGTTTATTTCTGGGTTCTCCATTCTGTTCTATTAGTCTAAATGTCTGTCTTTATGGCAGTACCATACTGCTTTGACTGTTGTTATTTTGTAATGTATTTTGAAGATACCTCAACATAATAAAGACTATATATGAAAATCTCATACTAACATCATACTCAATGGTGAAAATCTGCACAATTTTTCTCTAAGATCAGGAATAAGAGAAGGATCCTTCTTCTGACACTTCTGTTTAATATTGTGCTGGAAGCCCTGGGAAGAACAATAGACAAGAACAAGAAATAAAAGGCATAAAATCAGAAGAAAGGAATGAAAGAAGGAAGGAAGGAAGGAAAGAAGGGAAAAAGGAAGGAAGGTGAAAGGAAGGAAAAGCAATTCTCTCATAATATATATATGATATGTATCACCTGAAAAATATGTATATATATATTAAAAACTATAAGGAAACTGTTGAATAAATGAACTTGGAAAAGTTGGAAGATTAAAATATCAAAATATAAAAGCTACCTTTGTTTCTACATACTAATAATGAACTATCTAAAAGGGAAATTATGCAAACAACTCCATTTATAGTACCATAAATTTAACAAATACCTAAGAATAAGCTCAGCTAAGGAGTTAAAGGCTTTTATCATGAAAGGTATAAAACACTGTTGAAAAAAAGGAGAGAAAACACAATAGAAAAACATACCAATGTGATAAGTTAGAAGAATTAGTATTGCTAACATGTCAGCAAATGATCTACAGATTAAATACAATCCCTATTAAAATCCCAATAATATTTTTGCATAGATAAGTTCATTTATAATCTCAAGAGATTCCCTAAAAAAGCCAAAACAATTTTGAAAAATAACAAAACTGGAAGCATCATACTATATAACTTGAAAATATATTGTGAAGCTATGGTAACCAAAGCAGTGTAGTACTGGCATAAAGACAGACATATCAACTCGTGCAATGGAATAGAAAGCCCAATAAGTTGAACTAAATTCAGAAATTTTAAATCTTAAAAAAATGCTTAAAACTATTGTTTGAAGCAAGGTACAATTCCCCTATGATGAATGCTATCTATCTATCTATCTATCTATCTATCTATCTATCTATATATAATGTACCAATAAAAAAATTCAAGGAAAAAAAAAGGAATAGAAAGCCCAGAAATAAATGTCTTACAACAAGTTAGTTTCAACAAAGGTAGCAAGATCATTCAATGGGGAAAGGACAGTATTTTGAAAAAATGGGAAAACTCTAAAGCCTGAATTTGGACATTTCTAGAACAACTGTTACAGTGAACTTTGTTTTTCTCCTATTAATAAAAATATACTTTGACTGAGATTAAACTTATTTTATTGAGGATAGCATAAAACAGAGTGCAAAAATATTAAGTGTACATTTCAGTGAATTTTTTATTATGCACACACATTGAACCCCATAGAGCTAAGGGTATAAACCATCATCTATATCACCGGAAATTGTCTCACACATTGTAGTCAGTACTCCTCCCACTAAAGCTAAAAATATTTATGCTTCTATCATCATAGCCTGTTTTCTGTTTTCCTGGTTTTTAACGTTCATAAAAATCATACCATATGTGTCCCCTTACATCTGATTTCTTTGGCTCAAAATAATATATATGACATTTGCTCAAGTTTTTATGTCTATTAGAAGTTCGTTCTTTTATGTTGTATAGAACTTCATTGTACAAACGCAATAATGTGTCTATTCTCTTATAGGTGTACATTTAGACTGCTTGGAGATTTGAACTATTATGAATACAACTGTTATGGATATTCACATACTTTCCTCTATCATGCCATTAAATATTTTTCAGTTCATTTACATGTATTACCCAGAGTAAAATTGTTGGCTATGAGATATCCTATGTTTAGCTCTTGTGGATAATACTAAACAATTTTTCAAAGTTGTTTAACTACTAACCATTATTATCAAGCAAAAAATGTAGGAAAGTTTCAGCTGCTTTACAGCCCTGCTAACACTTTGAATTACTGAGTTGTTGATACTGTTTGCTTCTGTGTCTATTTATTTCCCATAGGTAAGACATAGAGAGATTTCTCATTTTGGTTTAAACTAACATTTCTCTCATGAATAATGGCATTGAGATGTTTTTCATATGGTTATGGTCATTTAGAGTATTTTGGGGTGAAAATATATGCCCAATGTTGCTCGTTTCTTAAATTGGATTTTCTTATTGACTCAA
>NW_004524584.1:1653952-1676420 GCF_000260255.1 Octodon degus
TAGATGTATTATAAATATCTTTCACCAATTTTTGGCTTTGTCATTTGCATTTTAATTGATTTTTTACAGATATGCTGATCTGTGATTTTAGTCTTCTGTTTAAGAAATTTTTTCCTATTCCAGGATCTCCAAAATATTGTTTTCTTTTACAAGACTGTTTTTGGTAGTACTGTGATTGAGCCCAGGGCCTAGTACCTGCCAGGCAGGCACTTTACCACTGAGCTATTATCCTAACCATCTTCTAAATGATTTATTGCTAAACATAAAGTTTTATGCTCCATTTTGAATAACTCTTTACAGTATATGGTAGGAAGTTTTCTTTGTTATATATATGGATTCAGCATAATATTTTGCAATTATCCTTTCTCTCACTGAACTGTGGACATACATCATGGGTCTTTCTACTCTGTTTCATTACTTTTTTCTCCTTATACTAATTATATACTCTCCTAATTTCTGGATCTTTATAGTAAGTTTTGAAATCTGATAGTGCAAATACTCTAAATCTTTTCTTATTTTTTTAATCTTTCATTCTTCAACATTGCTAGGCTACTCTTGGTCTTTTGCTGGGTCTTGTACATATACAAAACTTAAAATTAATTTGTCATTATTCAACTCCCCAAGTATCTGCTGAGCTGAGGTGAATCTATAGATCAATTTATCAAAGATGGATGTCTTAACAGCATTGACCTTTCCATTTTCCATATATAAAGCAATTCTCCATTTATTTAGGTCTTCTTAAATTTCTCTAAACTTGGGGGCCTGGCCCTAGCTCAGGCCTTTAAGTGGCTGCTTCCACAAAGCTGTCAGCCTCAGGTTGCTGGAGTTCGAAACTCACACCTCTCGTGCTGGCCAAAAGTGCCCTGAAGGCATTCGAGGAACACAAAAAAAAAAAAAAAAAAAAAAAAAAAAAAAAAAAAAATTCTCTAAACTCTGTTGTGTAGTTTTCAGCTTTGTGTATCTTTCATCAGAGGACCCCCCTCACTCCAGTACCAGGAACCTAAACTCTGCCTCTCCTGGGATCCTTCCACAGGTTAGGGAAGTTAAAATGACCTAATTGGCAGTCCTAATAATTATATATAAAACTAACAAATATCCTAAAACTTTAAGAGATTGCAATATGGACACAAACTGTCACAGGACAGGCCAAAGAGCATCTATAGAACTTGAAGGACAAAGCCTCTTACCCATATGCAGAGCTGAGCTCTCTTCTATGCTTTGCTAGCTAAAGAAAACCACCAGTTCCTTAATAAGGAGAGTCAGGCATCAATAAAAACTCACTTTGAGCTATTGGGAATGATTCCCATAGCACATGAGATATCTTCAGTAAACTCACTTTTTTTTCATGTATCAGTTCTTTTATTAGGTTCTTAGCAAGAAATTTAGAACACTAATTTATGAGGATAAATTCCATTTGTCAGAGCAAAAAAGGATTGCAGGTAGCCCCAGAACTGAGGAACAGCTTTGATTTTCGCTAAAATCTTTGAGCCCACTGCTTTGTGATCCACCTTGTGCTGCTCTGAAATCTGATCTCTCTCTTTCTCGGTGCCAAAGATCTCACCCTCCTGGTGTCTAGGTTTCTGTAGCTTCTTCTTGAAGTAAGCATTAGTGAGATATTTGGGGATTTTCATTTTGCTGATATCAATTTTGTAGAGGTGGTAATGACAAATTTCTGGTGTTTTCTTTGTAGAGAAACACAGTTAAGACTAAGAGGCCCAGTCACAAGTAGCAAGCCACTAGCCGACTACTTCAGGAAGATTACTCTCTTGCCTCTGTGACACCCAATGAGGATGATCAAGATGGTGCCAGGAGTGATGCTAGCTCGAAGTTTCCTCACATGCTGATGGAAGGGTTTCTTGCTGTGGCTCAAGAGCTTTTGGGGCACATCTTCAGTAGGGTAGTGTCTAGGCATTTTTCGAAGCTTAACACCTGGGTACCACCATTCTTGTACTCACTGACTGGTTTTGTGATCGTAGCAAGAACTTTCTCCTTCTTTTTCTTCTCCACCTTTGATTTAGCAGCTGCATACTTCCTCTTGTACAAAGCCTTTCTGGAATACATAGCCAATCAAGAGTATCTACCAATTCCTCTAACCAGGACAGGATTTTGGCTGCAGTGGGGATGCCACTTCTTGGATGTTTTTGCCTTCACCTTACCCTTTTTGCCAGTACCACTGACAGCAGCCTTCTTGGCTTCAAGTTTCTTCTCTCTAGTGTCTGGCTTCTCAGGTTTTTTTGCCCACCATCTTGCAAGACAGGAAAGACAGTAAACTCATTTGTGATCTCTCTTAGGTCTCTATTTAAAGAGTGTCTCCCTCCAAATAGTGATAAATAAGATGCCTGGACCAGGTGGGCCCTGCTTACTGCACAAAAGATTCTTGTGTTCAACTGAATCAACATAGAGAAGCTACTGGTGCTTGTTGGGAACTTTGAGTTCTACATTTCTCCATTCATGATTTTGGGCTGAAAATTCTCTTCCCTTTTTCACAGATCCAAACTTCATACATTTACTGGGCCAAGTCTTTCAATTATTTCCTGTGCATCCTCAGCAATTGTGTCTTATATCTTCACCATGACATTGGAAAGTGGCCCATTCTTCAGATGCCCCTGTTCTCCACAGTGCCTTCTCTGGTAGCCTCAACAGGAGTGCCAATTCACTTTCTGAATTTAGGGAAATGCTGTTATCATATATCAGTCACTGTTATGTTACTGACCTCAAGTTGTTTTCTTTTTATTTTCCTAACTGGTTCCTTGAGATGAGAGACCAAGATTTACCATTGTTAGCAGCAACTTCTGCTTCTTGAACATTTCTGGGACCATCATGAGCAGATGAAGTGACTAAATGCTTCCTTCTGGATCATTCCTGGCCCCCTCACCATGCTTGGGATATCCTGTGGTTAAGCATCTTGAGTACTCATCATTACTGTAGCAGGATTGTTCAACTAACAGTTCTATCACAAGCAGTTAAAAGGTGTTAGTCCAATTCTGAGTGATAAACAACTGCCCTACAAACACACTGAACTCCAGGAATGACAATTTGGATTGGACTTTGCCTAGATGTACTCTTAGGGTTACAGTTTTCAGGAAATCCCACAGGGCTGTGTGTTGTAGACACTGTATCTGGCATGCAGCATGCTAGCAAAATACAGCCAGCAAGACAGCTGCCTGCTTGCTCACTAACCACTTTTTCCTAAGTCCAGAACATTTGCAGAGCCAGGAGCTTTGGCCCAAGGCTGCTCCCATCCTTGACGGCATGGGTTTATGGATATTAAAAATGTGCTGATGTGAATCACCATGCAAACACGCTTCACTAGAAGTACTGCATGCAGAAACACTGCTTCTTTTATCATCTCCTCTACCTCTGTTGGAAATGTACACCCACAGATGATGTGGAGATTAGTGGGGCATCAGACTGCTCTGAATTTTTAGGCCTCCTGTCAGCTCCCATCAGCTATGGCTAGGGCTATGGAGGAGGCTGGGACAAACCTCAGGGACTTGGGCCAAGGCCCATGGGCAGAGTCTGGGGCAGGAGAGTAGCTTGGGAGTGGGAGAAGAAAGAGGCCACTCCCTAGTTCTAGCTGAACCCAGTACCTAAACCACAGCTATGGCCCGTATTACCATGGCAGCCAGCACCTCTGAGGCTTATTCTCCCAAGCCAGCCAATGGTACTAGCAAAAGTACAAACCCCTCCTGCTCCAGAGGAGAAAACCATATTCTCCTCCACGCCCAATCCTCTCATTTGCCTCCTTATGGGATTAACTAATAAAATACAGTCACAGAGTACAGGAGGAGGGCTAGACAGCCCCTATCCTCTCAGAGGTGTCAGAATACACAGCAAGGTGCCATATCTCAGAATACCTGTGTGGAGAGCGAAGCTTCTGTGTGGGCTGAGGGTCCCTCTGCTGGAAGATCAAGGATGGCAGCACAAGAGAGTACTGGAGTTGAACCTTGAACCACAGAGACTTTAAACAAACTGGTTCTGGAAAATGGTACCCCAAGAAGGAGAAGATGTAGAGAATTGGGAAGGCATGACACCAAGGACCAGGGGCTGCCCACTCCCTCACCTATTGGCTGTATCACCCGGTCTCACCTTGGCTGGCCAGGTGGCTGCCCCCACATAGGCACCATATTTAAACCCAGTCATGACAAGAAGCACAAGAGACTTTCTCCTCAGGAGCTGGAGGGCTGGGAGCTCCTGCCAATGCTAGAAAGAAAGACAGTCTGGAGGAGGAGGAACAGGCTGGAGGAATGAGCCTTCTCAGGCCAGCTTTGACCAGTTGCTTCTGTCATTGCCCAAGACATCCAGCACCAACAGTGAGATCTGGCCCACTGTGGCCATGCTTCACCTAATCCTTCAATACTCCCAATGTGCTCTACATACCTAGCTCTGTGGAGGGCAAAGATGACATCAAATATATGTTGGCCCATGTTCCAGTGTGCTTGTTTGGTCCCTACTAGATTCAAAGGACTTCACTGGGGAAAATGGGGAATCATGGTATCTGTCCTCATGGTGTGACTCTAGGAAGCTCCATCTACTTGGGGACAAGTAGCCCTGGGCAGAGCTGGTGTCCCATGTTCTTTATGTAGCTCACAGTAATGCAGTTAGTAAGCCAATAGCTATGGGAATAAACCCACATTGTGTCCCTCTGAATTATCTCAGTCCTTACAGCAGGGCAGGGCAACATTCCATCTCCTAATAGAGAACTTAAGGCAGAGTGGTAAGTAACATGGTCAGTGTCCCCGTAGCAGCAAACATAGGAAATATATCTTATCAGTAGACCACAGAGCCTATGTTCTAAACCTTTGTTGTCCTTTGCCTCTGAGAAGACCCCAGGGTTTCCTTCTACAAGAAGGGCCTACAGGACCCAAAGCTTCAGAAAAGACTCCAGATTCTGACTATATAGCATGGCAGAGCCAAGAAGGACTTTGGCACCTAAGCAGATTGGCCTTGTGGCCGTTGGCCCTGGATAGAACTGGGGAGAACATGGGCTTCTCCTTGCAAAGTCAGCCTATAAGAAATGCCAGTATTCCTTATTCACCCACCCTGCTACTCTGCCTCTTGAAGAGCCCACCCTCTTAATGAAGGGTTCCCTGACAATCTGGTCCAAGCTCCCAGCAACAGGTCCCATTCTCTTGTCCCATCTCCCTCTGCCTTCTAAAAGAGATCTGTCATCTATAAGATAGACAGACATTATATAGATATATCAGAGAGGCACCTGCAGGTTGATCCAACTCTGGGCATGAATCCAGTCAGTTCTCGTTCTCTCTCTCTTTCTCTCTCTCTCTCTCTCTCTCTCTCTCTCTGTACTGGGGATTAAACTCAGGAGTTTGTGCTTTCTAGGCAGGCGCTTACACCACTGAGCTATCTCCCTGGCTCCCAGTCAGTTCTCTTTTGCTCATGATTCATTACAGTCAGCATGGAAGGGCTCCTGGGGTTTCTCATATAGAGCATTGGCCAGGCCCCAAGTGTCATTAGGTACATGAATCTCTCTATCATCACCTAAAAGGGGCAAAGAGGAGGGGCCAAGCCTCAGAGCCTATATGGTCACTAGATATCCAGAACTCTCTCTACCCAGGGCATGGAATTGGGCCAGAGACCACCTAGAAAACAGAAGCATCCAACTTCCTCTTTGGTGACGCCAGGTTGGTCTGCACTGAGAAAGTGCTGAGAGCCTGAAATTCTTCCATATAATTTCTTTTTTCTTTTGAGACTGGGCATGGTGGCACACACCTGTAAACCCAGCACTTGGAGGCTGAAAACAAGAGGATTACTACAAGTCCAGTCTGCATAATGAGACCCTGTAGAACCTGTAGTAAGTACATATTTTCTTTCCCTTTGGATTAAATCCAATGTGAATTAGGTAAATTCTTTTTTTTTTCTTTAGAGTAATTTATTTATGGTTGTTACAGGGTCTCATTATGTAGCTCAGACTCATAGTGATCCTCCTGTTTTCAGCCTCCCCAGCATGAGGATTACAGTCATTCACCACTAAGATTCCAGAGTCTGTGATGGGCTCAGCCCACCCTAGGGGTGGGGCTGGCACTGAATGTGCTGCCAGAGATCTAACCACAGTCCCTGGGCTTACCTAAGCAGGTGCTTTAGTCCACTCAGCGATCTTACCAGCCCCTAGAGTACTTTAAAGTAGTTAGGGAAAAGGTAAAAAAATCAGTACATTAGAAAAGGAGGACAAGGTCCTCAAACAAATTGAAGACAGAACTCGGGATAAGTTTAAGTAGAAAAAATGTTTTAAATTATGTTCTAATTGATTAACTTTCAACCAAACACCCCCAGGTAGAGATGATACTGCAGGCAGGTGAGTCACGCTACTTCTTGGTGCTCAGTGCTCTTGTATGTTCAAGTGCGCCTCGGGCTGCACAGTCAGAGCTCAGAGGGGTGTCAGACAGAAAGAACTCAGACTTCACTCCAAGGATCACCCACTGTCACAGCAAGGACCTCACTTATCTTCCCAACAGCCTAATAATGTTGATCCTATCATTAAGGCCAGTTAGCATCAGGGGCTGGAATGAGCTAAACCTCCAGGATCATGCAGAGCTAATGCTGTCTCAGCCAAAGGCTGAACTCCTCAGATAACCTGGAACTCATTGTTCCAGTTAAGCACTGATATCCTGATGTTTTCAAGAGGCCCTCAACAGTTTCATACATTTATGTCCATTCATATTGGACCTGGCCCAACCAACTTCAGGGACTGTCCTGGAACCCTGCATCAGTGTTCTGAGTCCACACCCTATGTGGCTGCATGCCCCTCAAAAGTAGACTGGTCTTGTGGCCATCAACCCTGGGTAGGGTGGGAGAAGACACAGGCTTCCCCAAAGCTGTCTCCCTACACAGTCAGCCTATCAGCAAAGGGCATCAAGTGGGTCAGGAGCTGTGACATTAGATTCATGCCTTTAAGCTGATAGCTGCCCACTTTCACTGGTTTCCCAGTCAGGCCACTGAAAAAAGCAAGGTAATAGGATTCTTGTATTGTCATCTAAACCAACAAAGGCCAGGTGTATAGCTCAGCAGCATAAGCACCTGCCTAGCAAGTGCAAGTCCTGAGTTCAATCCCTGGTACTTCAAAGAAAAAAAAAGCCTTAGTAAACCAACAAAAGGTGGCTGCTTGGGCTGAGCTCCAAAGAATAGGATGTGGGTAAGAAAAGTCAGCGACAACTTCTGATCAAGTATAGTAAGGAGCATGCCTTTTTGTTTGGGGGGAAATCAGGTCTCAGAAGGCTGGAAGACACATGTCTTCCCCAGAAAGGGATACCTAAAGCTGAGAGGGTGCAGAGGGAAACTTAATCAGCTTCCTTATTTACACGTTTTGTGTTCAGGGAATTTGCTGGGGTATTCTGGGTCTTTTTCTAAAGGCAGTTGTGGAGATAGCTCAGTGGTCTAAGCACCTGCCTGGCAAGTGCAAGGACCCTGTCTCATTCCCCAGTATCGCATGCCTTGCCAGCCCAGTGCCACTGAAATGGGTGTGGTGGTGCACACCTGTAATTTCACAGCTGGGGAGGCTGAGACAGAAGGACCACTACAAGTCTGAGTTGCAAAGTGAGACCCTGTACCAAATGAATAAATAAATAAAAGATTAAAAAATTATCTTTAGAAGGCAGAAAATCTGCCTCACAACTGAGATTTACCCCACTCTCACTATACAATTTACAAAATTCTCTTTTATTTTCTAGGCCTTAGATTTCTAATCTACCTGATACAAGAGAATGAAGCAGGAAGATGCACGTGTTGTACACGTGCCATGCGCCTGTCACTTCAGGTTCATTTCTTTTGATCTGCACAACTTTAATAGAATCTGATACTTTATTAAGGGTTAGTCACAGTCAGATTCTGTGCTGGGTTCTTTACATGTGTGAATTCACCTATTCCTCCCAACAGTCCTATAACGTAGACTCTTTATTTTACAGAGGCAGCTGAGGCTCACTCAGAGTACCATCACTACTCTGTAAGTCTTCATGCTAACAAGTGAGGAACCTGGACCCAGGCTGCACAACTCAAGAGCACTTGGCCTCAAGAAGGTTAGCATTTGGACAGAGAACTTTCCTCTTGGTGTTTTAGGGCAAGAACGTAATTCAATATGTAGATGTACTCAATGAACGGTACCTATTGCCCTCATTATTATTATTTCTCCTCTTTCTATTGAATGAGGCTCAAAGGTAAAGCACAAACACAAGTCTCCCAACTCTGATGACAGTGCCCACCCCCCCTACCCTACCCACTACTCCCTCTACTCATTAGATCCTGGAACCCTCAACCAAATCTTGAAGGACAACCTGTTACCTGCCTGATTTCCTTCTTTCTACTAAGGAAGTTTATCTGCTTCCACCTTAGAGACTCCTCAAGCCCACACTGCCTCTTCCCAAAGTAAGATACCTATATCTCTCAGACAGACTCTAACTCCCTCTTAGCAGAACATTTGACACAACATTTTATAAAACTTTCCAGTGGAGCCCTTCTATCCCATGGACACAGGTACAGGGCTGAAGTTCTAAGTATGAGCTCCCTGCAGAAGCCTGGGGAAGAGGCAAAGAGAAGCTTGCTAGAAATCCTACATCACATGTTATTCATTCTGTTACTGTTTAAATATAAAATGTTCCCAGGAGTCTGAGTCTGAAGAGTCAGATTAGAACAGGTGGGTCACCAAGGGCATGACCAGGATGGGTATATTCTTGGCCCTGGATCCTCCCTTCTCTTTCTGCTTCCTAACCACCATGGGTTGGACAGCTTTCCCCTGCCTGGCTCTTCTACTATGCCATTTCCGAACCAGGAACTAGGGGCTGAAGTCATGAGTCAAAATCAACATCTCCACCCTTAAGTTGTGAGAATTGAGTACTGTGTTTCAGATACTGGAAGATGATAGATTTGAGTATCAGAGAAGTGGGGTCATTGCGGTGACTATACACATCCATGTAGACCAGAAGCCTTTGGAGCTGGTTTGTGGGAAGAGTATAGAAAGGTCTACAGACACTGACTAGAGAAGCCCAAGGAGGCTGTGAGCTGATCTTGATGGAAGAGTCTGGTCCGAGCTTGGAAGACCAGAATATTGATAGAAATACAGACCACAAAGGCCAGGCTCAAGAGATTCAAGTTTACACGAAGTTCTTCACTGAAAGTTGCTTTATGTGTGTTACACCCTGGCAGAAAATGTATCTTCCTTTTTGTCATGTCCTAAGACTTTGCTGGAGACTCAGATTAAAGGCAGTGAACTAATTTATCTGACACGAAATTTCAAGGCAGTCAAACAGTCAGGCTATGGCATGGGTGCTTATGGCTACTTTTAGCAATACCTGCAGTGAGGATCAGGAACAAAAAGCCAATGTGAAAGCTTGAAGTTTTATCAGAAAGCAGGTACCTGCAAAGTTGGAGCAGAGAGTGTTGTTGCTAAAAATATTCACATTAAAAGGAAGCCAAGTACTTTGCATCAGGACAAGAGGAAGGACAATATAAAAGCATCTCAGGAATGAACCAGACACTAATCATCACAGGTTCAAAGGTACAGAAGTATAAATTTTCATGTGAAATTGTACCCTGTTCATCTAGACACTCATAGAGGAATGCTTCCTTAGTGTCTACTCAGTCATGCAGGCTCTCAGGGGCTCTTGCAGCCATGGTCCAAGGAGGCCCAGCTACTGCCCAAGATGGCAGAAAACCTTGGCTTCATCTATGTGGTGATGGTTTTGCAGACATATTGAATGCAAGAGTTATGGGGTTACAGGGTTTTCACCAAGATTTCAGAAGATAGCCTGAGAGGCCAGGCAAAACTGTGACAGAATCATAGCCCTTACAAGGACTCCATGAGAAGGCAGTATACAAAGCTGTGAGAGTGAATCCAAAGGGCTCAGTGAAAACCCCAGGAAGCTGGAGATGGCAGGAACACAGCCTGTGCACTGAGGAAAGCTATAGGCAGGGAACAGGGCCACCACAAAAGATAAGCCATGGGATCCCACCAGTAATGCCACAGGGACAGGGTCACCCAAGGAGCCACCTTGGAGCATATACCTCACCACAACCTGCCCTGGGTGTTAGACATGGAACCACAGGATTTAACATTTGTCCTGTAGGATTTCAGTCCTGCTTTGTCTGCCTTCCTTTCTGTCCGCTTATTTTCCCCTTTTGAAATGGAGATGACTACTCTGTGTCACTGTATGTTTGCTGAAAGCATTTGGCTTCCTCTTTCATGTTTATAGTAGCTCACAGTTAAGAATTGCCCTTGAGTCTCGGAGGAGACTTTGGACTTGGGTTTTTCACCAATGCTGGAACTGCTAAGACTTTGAAAATGGACTAAATGCATTTTGCATAATGAAATTTTCTACTTACACTGTTACTATAAACAAAATTGCCATGAATATCTCTGAAGATCAATTTTTATATATTTCTCTAATTACTTACTTTAGCTCTAGTCCTAAAAAAGAATCATAAGGCCACATGGCAGGTGGTTTTAAGAATTTTAATTTATTTGTTTGTCATACTTTGTTTTTTACCTCAGTGCATCTTCCAAATGGCAATCCAGGCATATTGTGTCACATTTCCATCAACTATAAGTAAATCAGGAGTTAAGTATGCTTCTTAAAATATGAGCTAAGTATAGTCACCATTAAGGGTGACTATCTCCAGGACTGCCCCATAAGGAGGCTTAGTTGTGATTTGAGCTTTACCAAAACCTTAAGGAGGGAAAGTGACTGCCACAGAAGGGCCTGATGCTACCCCTGCCTCTATGGCTTTGGCTGGCACCACCCATCCCCTTGGGGGTACACACTCCAACACAGTCTATTGACTTCTACACTGATGAAGTTTCAAATGGACACTTCTTTATTACAGGGGACCATCCTATACACTGTACATTGTTTGGAAGCATTCCAAATTTTACCCACCTGATGCTGATAATATCTGACAATTATGACAGTCAAAAACATCTCATGACAAATGTCTCTGAGAGAAAAAGAATAAAATCAGTTAAGAACCACTGGTCAGACCAGGCATGATGGTACATGACTGTAATCCCAGGATAAGGCAGAAGGATGGCTCTGAGTTCAAGGCCAGCCTCAGCTACATAGTGAGAACTTGTCTCACCTCCCCTAAAGAACTTCACAGGTCTAACCCATAATCTGCTTAAGGAATACCTCAATTTAAAAAAAAGAGAAAAGACTTTGATTTTGTTCTGAATTGGATAGGTTTATGACTAAAGATAGAAAGAGCAGTAAGTGATACGATGGTTGTCAGGTAGGCTATCACAGAAGAAAGATAAAGCAGCCATTGATACCTACAAAATGTGGATCTATGACTAAGGGGCCCTACTGGGGCAGTGAGTACACCAGTAAAATTTTGGGCATAGGGCATTAAGAGCAGTCTGTTCTGGGGGCTTTACAGACATACTAGAAAACCCCATAGTGACTAGTGTGGTTCCTGCTGGCTTATTCAAGATTGTTTTGAATCTTTTAACATCATTAGCATGCTATCAACAATTCTTTTGTTGGAAAGTATATCATGCTGAAAACCACAATTACAGCATGAACGCTATAAACACCCCTCTGTAATAAAATGATGGGTTTTTAAATTTTTCTTTGTTTTTTAATTTAGAGAATGAACAAACTCAAAAATTTCAGCCCCAATGTAGGTACTGAGTTTGGCATTTAGGCTGGGTTAATCAGCAAACTGGGTAAGATCTCTGCCATACCAGAGCCCACAGTCAGTTGAGAAGTCAGACTATTAAAGAATAGACTCCTATATTAGGAGAGATTAACTGGGGATCTTGATCACTTTTCTTTCATTCCTGGGACAAAATACCCATAATCCCAAATTAAGGAAGCAAAGGTTATTTAGCTCACAGTTAGTGGATGTTTCAGTCCATACTCAGCTGACTCCAAGGCTGAGTGGCACATGGAGAGGGCAGCCATTCATGGTGTTGGAAAACAGCAAAGAGCAAAGGGAGGGGCAGCAGCTGTGCTAGCTAGCCTCTTTTTCCTTCTTACATTTGTTTGTTTTTCCCATAATTTTATTGATAAACAAATAGCAATGAGACAGTTTCAAATCAAATTGATAACACAGTTTCAATAATTAACACATTGTATACATTCTTCCTAGTGGTTAATTCCTGTACAAGATGTGGACATGATATCCTATTTACAAACACCATTAGAACAAATCCCTCTATTCATTAAGAGAATGTAACTATATATCTATCGTAACCATTTTGAATACACAGATACAAAATGGACATTCTTCTGTATCCCCTTTTTTTGTTAAGTTCTGTTATTTGAATATTATAGGTGTGTAAACTCAGAAAAATATTCTAAAAGAGTCCAGTAGCCCATAATAGTATTGGGTCTTCCACTTGACTGGCAATGTCAGGAATTGTTGACCTGAGTCCCCTACAGCTCAACATAACAGCATGACTTTGCTTCTTATATTTCGTTTTTATACTTTTCTGCTGGATGGTTAAGACCAAGGTAAAGCAGGACCTATACAACAAGAGTTGTAGCTTTTGGGTCTGAGAAGGTCAGTGAAATCCCGTCAGGATTTATCCTGAGATCCTGTACCTCAGATTGTAGAGCCTTTGTCAGTGTCAACCATGTGGATGAGTCACGGTCATTCCTTCTTACATTTGCATGCAGATAATCCAACCTGGTGTGAATGTAGCATTCACACCCATCATCCCAGAATTGAATCAAGAATTAATCATAAACTCTAGAAGCCACTCCAATGACTGCATGAGGCTTTGAGGGGACTTGTTCCTCTTTCAAGTGGCAAGAACAGTTCTCATCATTCAGTCTCCAGGGTTGCAAGATGATCATGAATGGTTTGTGGAATATTACACACTACAAGGAAATGAAAAAAGACAACAACTGAACTCTGGCACAAAGAAAAGGTCAAGCCCATTCTCTTCATGAAGCAAAATCAGGCCAAACTATGATCATTTGCCTCTGTTATCTAAGATGTGACCAATAGGGTCTAGACCTTCAGATCTCTTTTTTTTTTTTTCAAAATTTTATTGATAAACAGATAGCAATGAGACAGTTTCAAATCAAATCGGAAGTACAGTTTCAACAAATAATACACTGCATATATTCTTCTTAGTGGTTAATTGCTGTACAAGATGCGGACTTGAGATCCTATTTACAAACACCATTAGAACAAATCATTCTATTCATTAAGAGAATGCAACTATATATCTATCCTAACCACTTTGAATACACAGATACAAAATGGACGTTCATCGGTCAGATCTCTCTTGAAACCCAACACCTAGTGGAGAGATGGACTACAAGCAATGTGGACAGCAGGACTAACCAAAAGAGAAAGTCCATGTTTTCTTCTTTCTTCCCCATGCTGGGCATTTAGCCTGGTGTCCCTTCCTGTCCTCAGAAGAGGTATATATTACCAGGCAGGAAACAGAGCTACTTAACAATACCTTTTTATTTTTATGGCCTGCTGAGTAAATTAAATTTTACTGATTCGGTTGTATATGGCAGAAACTCTAAACAAGATTGACATTTATTCCGCTATCCTATAAAGGTATAAACAATAATGGTCTCAAAATATTCCCAAAGGCCCTGGTGTCTAAGCTCCTTTTCCCTGGTCTATCCCCCATACAGTAGTGCTCTAATCTGCTTGACGCACAGAGACGCTCCACCATGTCTGTATATCAGTCAGCACGGAGGAAAGAAATATGTTGTGGCCATCTACAGGCAGGAGCCAGAACTCCTGGATCCCAGTGGCTGGAAAACGTGATTATGTATATCTTCTCTCTACTCATTCTTGTAGCTTAAAATCAGCCATAATGAGAGCATTCATACCAAGAAAATTGGCAAACACTACAGTCAGGACTTCATTTTCTTTGCTGTTAAATAATTACCAGTATGTCCTTTATATTAGAAGCCACTGATAAGAACTTAGTGGCAAGGGCATCCCCTAGCTATAAGGGAAGCCAAGAAATATAGTCCCCAGCTATATAGCTGTGTGTGTAGCCACAAAGATTACTGCTGTGGAATAGGTTTTAGAGACTCCTTCTGTGCAGACTTCTCAGGAAACTGTCCCAGTAGCATTATCCCACAGCACAATCAGGTCCACAGGGAGTGCTCAGAAATCCTTTTTTAAAATTTTATTTCATTTTATTGAGAAACAAATATCAATGAGACAGTTTCAAGGTTGATTAATAGGACAGTTTCAATAATTAATACATTGCACATTGTTATCTTCTTAGTGGTTATCCATAATACAAGAAGCAGACAGGATATCCTGTCCAAATAATATTAGTACAAATCTTTCTTCTCAATGAATTAAGTGAAAGTAGCTGTAAATCTATCCTAACTATTCTGTATATACAAATACAAAATGGTCCTTCCTTTGTATTCCCTTTTTTTTGTTTAGTCCTGTCAGAGATGGATATTCTATTGACATCTAAATACTATAGGTGCTTGAACTCAGCAAAACAATCCAACACAGTCCCACAGTCCACAATAGTAGTGAGTTATCCACAGAAGCTGACTTGATCCTTTTACAGCTCAGCATATTAATATGGCTTTACCTTTTACACCTCATTTTTATATTTTTCTGCTGGATGATCAAGACCAAGATAAAGCAAAACCTATATAACAAGAAATATAACTTTTGTATCTGGTAAGGTCACTCAAATCCCCTCAGGATTTATCCTGTAACCCTGTACTGCACTTTGTAGATCTTCTGTCGGTGTCAGCCATGTGGATGAGTCACGGCCATTGCTTGACCCATTTGTTCCTGTGAAAACCTGAGAGAATGTTTTCTCTCCATGTGACTCTCCTTAGGCACACTCTACATCATCGATTACTTTCCTCTGTGGCCCCATAATCTATTTGATCAGAAAATTTAGGGCACAACTGAGTTACGTGGTGTTATAGTACAGGTTCTCCTGTGTCCTGAGTCTTCACTGACCTTGAAGGGCTAGGGCCAAAATGCTGGCTGACCTTGTAGCCCTTCCTTTTCTCCAATTTTTGATCTGCAAACTTAGGTTGTTAACCCTCCAGAAAAGAAGCTTATTATTACCCTGCAACATATGCAGTTTGGTTTACCCTAACTGTCTAAATAGCAAACATTTTAGGCATAACCTGGGACAGGTATTTTCCATCAAGTATTGATGTGTTGAACTTTAAGTCCTTACAGAATATGAAGAAAAAAAATTTAAATAGGAGTAAACACTTCAGAAATCCTAAGAGTGCAAAACACATTACCTGCTTGCTGATATAGGCCACATGATCTAGGCACTCAGAGTGAACCATAAGACCCCTTGCACCAACCTGAGGTTAGGGCAGACAAGCCTCAATCACTGTACTCCACTGACTTTCTCCAAAATGCTCCCAGTCAAAATCTTTTTTATTCAACTCCTTCTACGAAGATTTTTTTTAAGTCAATGGGTTTTGCTATTTGACTCTTACTGCTTTTTTTTTTGGGGGGGGGCTGGCATGGCATGTGGTGCTGGGAATTGAACCATGATCCCTGTGATTGCCTAAACTTGCCTAAGCAGGTGCTTTAGGCTGCTGAGCTATCTCACCAGCCCTGGGCTTTACTATTTGATCTCCATCATATCTTCACAGTTCAGCTGAAACCTCCTTCTATTATCCTATTATTCTGACTATCATTAGCAACTGGCTAAGACTCAGCTACTGTGGATGAGTGCAAATACATGATCCAGACCCTAGATGCACCTGGTAACACTGCATGGTAACCCTGATAGCCAACTAGTATGGAGGAGGTGAACCAAATTGACAGTTACTGTAGTTCCTGAGTCTCCATTTAAGAGTATCTGCTTCTGAGGGGCCTATCTTCAAGAACGCCATAGCCATCCGTACTCACTTGAGAAGCACTGCTGTTAGATCACACAGAAGAGAGCCTGCTGTGGACCCCATACTTTAGATGGTTCTACTCTGGTCCTTCGCTCTCTGTAGTCCTGCTCCCAGGTGGGGGGTTCACAGTTCAGCAAGACATGCCAAGCCATGCATGACCCTTCTCTAGAACACATTCCTCATATTCAGGACTAGAATTCTTGAGCATCTTGTCAGGTCTGAATTAGTTTTTTCTTTTGTTCTTATGGATCACTGCTAGGTGCACCACAGGCTTGAGAGACAGCCAAGGGTGACTGTTTGGTGAGCGGTAACTAGAGAACATAGTAAGGCACCAGAGTGTCTATGAGCTTGCATACAAGACTCCTCATAGAGCAGGGTGGGAAGAGAGTAATTGTGGGCAATAAGCTGAGGGCCAGCTTACCCTACGCTTCCACACTGCAGTGCAGAGCTGTGGGGAATTTGAGAATTCTGTTTAAACTCAGTCTTCTAAAATACATTTCTTTCATCCTACATTAACAGATATACACACAGGTATACACACAGGTATATCTGTTAAAGTAGGATGAAAGAAATATATTTTACTTTGCTTTGTTAGCTTGATTTCTAAGAAACATACACACTCATGATTTGAGGACCTCCATTGATACCCTTAGCCTACACTCCTCAAGCCCATCTCTAAGAGTGCTTTTTTTAAAATTTGCATTTATTTTATGCTTAATTTATTCCCATGCTATAAATTTTTGTTTCTTCAGTTGTTTCTGGGATATCTTTTTCTTCTGTGTTGCTTCCTCATCTGGTTTAGGAACAATTTGTTCCTTTTCACTAAGGATCATCTCAGTATGGCAGGGGAAGCTCATGTATGGATTAATGTGGCCATTAAGTACAGCAGCACCTCTTGGGTGCTTTGTTCACCTGGATATATTCAATAACCAGAGAATCTATATCTAAACCCTTAAGTTCAACATTACTCTGCATTTTTAAGCATGTGCAGCATTCAGCACTCTTTTTGAGCCACCGACCCTGCTGCATCCAGCCCCACTGTTTGGCCTGGGCACAGACTGCTTCTTTAATGTGGCATCCTTAAGATACTTGGTGGCCTTTCAGATATGCACACCCTTGGCCTGGGCAGTTTCATGGGTGTTCTTAAAATGAACATGAAGATTTGAGCCTTTTGATGTGCAAGATTTTGTGGGGTTTTCTGGGTCAAGAGAGTAGCAAAACCATTTTCACATGTCACCTCAGGCCACTAATGGGAAGAGGAAGAGTGATGGTTTCTGAGAGTGCCTTCCTTTTGGTCCCTGTTTTTCCAATCACAGAATGGCATTTATGGAATACCTCTGTCTCTAAGTAACTTGGCAGACAATTCTGAAAGCAAAAACCAGCACAGGGTTATACTAAATGTCATCTCCTTTCACATTTGTAAGGTTATTTGCAAAGCATGAAACAGGTGTGCCTTTGAGGTTGGTGGTGGCTCTAGCTGGACAGAGATGTTAATGAAGCCAGCAGGATGGTTTGAAAGAAGGGACAAGCAGAGAGTGGGCTGAGCTGGGACTGAAGATTTACTATTTAACATGTGCTCTTAATTAAACAAAATTGTTCTCTTTGACATATGACCCACTAGAACATTCTAAATGGAAGCCTTAGATATCATCTATTCCAATGGTTTCCAAGCCCTTTTATATCAGCAAAATTAAAGAGATTTATCAAAAAGAAATAAATTCCTCAGACCATTTAAGTCATTATTGGTTTTTGGAAAATATTTCATTATTTATAGATATTCCTGAAATGCTTCCTTGGAGGTCTGGGTTCTCCAGAGCAGAGATTAAAAATCACTAACCTAGCACTGTAGGGGGCATCACTGGGGTCTGGCCAGCACAGAGCTTCCTGTTTTCTACTAACAGCCCTCCCACCACTCAGGGTTCAAGCTGCATGGTCTGGATGGAGTAAGACTCCGCACCTCCCTGCTCCCAGTTAATAGAGGTCACATGACCTGGCTGGTCAATCAGCACATTCCATCCCCAGCCACAGAGAACAAAGGTGACAAAGTAGGACCCAATCAGAGACCTGCTGGAATGACAGCCAGAGCTCTGTCTCTTTGCTATTAAGTCTTCTAAGAGAGCTGGAGTTCTGAGGGCATGTGGGAAGAGGCCCTTGGGTCCATTCTGCATGCAGCCAGAGCCATCAGAGTGTCCTGCTCACATGAACCAATACAATTTCATTCCATAGCCAGGTTGGCTGGGTTAGTGAAATATGTCACTGAGAGCCCTGATTGGTCCAATTCACACATTTTATACATGAAAATACTAAAACTGGAGAGGAGACAAGCACTACCCAAGGCTTCCAGGAGCTTAGTCAGGAGCCAGACTAGCATCTAGCTCTCACAGAAATGAACACTTTTAGATCTTTAACTTTTCATATCCTTTTTGATGGTGAGTAAGAATTACAGGTAAGAAAGAGACAGTGGTAAGAAGTATCTTTGAGCTCAGCCAAATCTAGCCAGTCCACACTCAAAGGAAGACCAGTTTCCTGTAAAGGTGGGGTGTATGAATCTCATCTGAGAGCCTGAGAAAATCACTTTCTCTGAATCACTTTCTTCTACCTCCTCTGAGGACTGAACTTCCACCATGAAATCATATTTTGCTGACATTAAGAATTTTCTTCTTTAGTTTTTTCTTTTAAAATTCAGCCTTTCTGGCTGAATATAGAGTGATACCCTATAACCCTAACTCCATTGTGGGAATTAGTTGATCAGTCCTTTCCTTCAGAACAGAGCATCCCACGAAAGCTTGAGACAGTATACACAGGAGGAGAGGACGTGCTGCAGCAGGTACTTAAAGAGCTCTGACGGAGAAGCCAAAGACACGAGGGGAGAAGACAGAAGCTCTACGAGTAAATGCCTGATCATACTGTAGCGAATCCCAAAGCAGCAGTAAGACATGAAGGGAGACAGAGATACCTTCTTCAGTCTCTGTTACAGCCAATTTCTGCTTGGATGATGCCAGGCTCAGAGCCTCTGCTTTATTACCCATCCATGTAGTCGGGGTTTTTTGTTTGTTTTGTTTTGTTTTGTTTTGTTTTGTTTTGTTTTGTTTCTCATTGTGGAGACACAATATCCAGCACCTGCCACTTAAAGAAGGAGAGGTTTATGCTGGCTCACATTTCATTTGTCGCAAACTTTTGCATGGTTTGCTGGCTCCAAGGTAGGAAGCCATGGCAGAGGGGCATAGCAGAGAAGACCTGCTCACACTGTTGTCATGAAGAGAGGAATGTGGAGGGAGATGGACCCTCCCAGGGGTCCATCCTCCACTCTGACCCACTTCCTTCCTCCTAGCTCTGCTTCCTATGGCACACTGAGCTATGAATTCATCAGTATATTAATCCATGAATCAGTATCACTGATCAGAACAAGCCACCTCCCCAAAGCCTGACCTACGAGCACATGAGGCTTTGGGGGGACATCTAGGTATAAGCCGTTGCTCCTGTAAACTACAAAGCACAAATACCCACATTTTCAAGAGGATAAAATAAACACAGAAATAACTCGGCAGCAAGTGTTTAATAAACAAGTTCCCTTTGCTCAAAAGAAAAAAAACAACCATCTCTACTGTTATGAATCATTCCCAGAGTTCTGACTCTTCTATTATCCAATAGACAATGAGTTTAGGAGGAAGGATGTGCCTCCCTAGATTGGGAAGTACTATGCCTACTGGAAGCAATCAGACTCTCCATAACCAGCCCCAGCTTTGCTCACCTCCTGGCTCAGTCCAGCTCACAGCTCACAGCTGGGCTGAGCTAGGCTGGCACTCACCATCATTTTTACGTCAGCACCAGAGCACGCATATCAGGCACCATGCATTTCTTCAGCCTAGTAGGTAGCAGGTTCCAAACAACAGGCAATATATGAGCCTTGTGCCCAGGATATGAGTAACTGGGGTTTGGAGAGCTTAATGAACATGATGACTGTCGCTCAGAAAATAATAACCAGACTGGGGCTACAATCAGATAAATCTATTCTAACGCAGGATCCTTTCCTCGGCTACCTTGTCTGGGTTGCCATTTCCAATACTTTAAAGGAGAGAATCTGGAAAGGACTTTTTGTAGACATGACTATTTAAGTCAGAACTAGGGACCAGGTTAGATGATGGAAAAGGAAAAACAAACAAAAATCAAAGAGGGCAACACTAATTTCACACTTTCCAAAGTGTTTCATCTTGCTCAAGAGCCCAATATTGGAGATAAAAAAAAGTCTCCTCTGTACAGTTATCAGGAACCTCATATGGCTGGTTGAGGTGGTACATGCCTGTAATCCCAGCAGTACGGAAAGCTGAAACAGGAGGGACACGAGCTTTGAGACAAGTCTAGGCTATTTAGTGATTTACAATACCCTGTCTCAAAATAAAAACTTTAAAAGGATTCAGGGTGTACCTCAGTGCAAAGACCATGGGATCAGTCCCTGTCTGTTATGGTTTCTGTCTAGATGTCTCCCCAAAGCCTCAGGCCGCCATGGGGTGGGCTTCTACAGTTTCTGATTGATTCATGGTCCAATGCTGGGATTATGGGTGTTACTGCTACACCAGCCCCGGGGTGGGCAGCCTGCATACCATGTAAGGGAGGGAAGGAGGCTTGCTCTTGGCTGCACCTCCCTTTTTTGCTCATTCTGCTTTTGCTATTTTCCACTGCCATGAACTGTTGTCCTCTGCCATCTACCAATCTGCCTTGGAGTCAGTTGATTATGGACTAAAACCTCCACAAACTGTAACCTGAATACACCTTTCATTTTTTAACACTTGGCATTGGTATTTTATCTCAGCAACAAGAGAAAAGTAGCCAAGACATGGTCTCAGTCTCTTGGTCTCTCAGTCTCTTGGTCTTTTGGTCTCTCTCTTGCTCTCTCTCTTGCTCTCTCTCTCTCTCTCTCTCTCTCTCTCTGTCTCTGTCTGTCTCTAACACACACATGCAAACACAAGAATCTCACTTGTCACTTCTTGAGGGAAATTTGTATTTGAAAAGAAGAACTGCTGCTTGAGGAAAATCTTGCAGATCATCGACTTGTATCAGTACCTCTTAGCTCTACCTAGGAACCAGGTTGGGCTTTCAGAGGGATAAGGAAGCCAAATGGGGAGGTGAGGCAGGCCCAGCCCTGCAGCTGAGACAGGGCCTGAACTAGGGATGAAGAAACTGCAGTATGTTGAAAGATATGTCACTGGAATAATGGAATGCTCTAGCTACGGGCCAGGCTGACCTCCAAAGTATGTGTTTGGGAGTTTGCGGCTGAAGCCCAACTGCTTGAAGAGAGCCAGGCCCACCCAGATGCAGGCAGGGTGGAAGCCCTCCCTACCTCCAGTCCTAGGCCCAGAGTAAAGCCACGTACCAAGCCCCGCCCACAAGCCATCTCAGGGAGGTAGCCAGGGCCTATGGCAGGCCAGGACTGCCCTTGAGAGACACTCTCATAGTAAACTCCAGACAGGCAGCCACAGATCCTGAGCCAAGTAGACTGGCCAAGAGCAGGATACAGGAAGTGCATTGGCTCGCTTCGTAGACTGAGGAAGGATTGATGAAGCAGGAGAGAGTTGCACCTAGAGTGCTCTGGAGGGGAAGACCCCCAGCTTAACACAGCCTACTCTGGATCACTCTTCCTCAGGCATCTTCCATCCTACCTTCTGTTTCCCCACAAGATGACTTTACGTGAGGCTTCCAAGCACTCTGCTGAATAATGGGGTACTCTTGTCTTAGGAAGCAATTGTGGTAGCTAGGCATTACAGAAATCTGTCAGTCTTTGGCCCTGGTGGCCTCCAAGTGAAACAGAGATTTGTTAGAGGTGACCTCAGGGGTCAGTGACCTTTATACAGTCAGGGCCAAGACTAAGAATGATTGTGGAGGGGTTACCAATATGCCGTTCACTATGCCCAGGAGCACTGGCATTGCCACACCTATTTCATGGCTCCCATCTGACATAAAGGCCACACAATTACACTCACCACAGCCAGCTATGTTAAGCCAGAAGGATGGATGGGTTGCAATACAAGATGGTGAGTATGAGCTTCTAGGCTTGCTTCTGACACTTTCTTGGAGTCTCCTAGGTTTCTGCCAATCACCAACTAGGCCAAGGCCATGGGACTCCCACATAACAGACAGAATGGGGAGCTCACATGAAGATCCTTCCTGTCTCCATGTCCCTTCCCCATATCAAGGACTAGGAAGGCACCCTATTAAGTGGCAGAGGGTAGGGCTCTCAGCTCTCGTCCCTAGAGCATCAGCCCTCTTACCCTTCTCTGTGCCCAATCATAGTTCCTCTTGCTCTTCCTGCAAGGATAAAAACTTAAGATGGTCCAGGGCCTCACAGCATACAAATAAACACATCTACACACAACAACAAAGACCAAGAGACACATGTTACTATAACCACATATAGCCACTGAGATTCGCTTAGCTCCATTTCCTTCAAATACACCAATTTTGGGCTGGCGCGATAGCTCAGTGGACTCAGTGCCTGCTTAAACAAGCTCAGAGACTAGAGTTCAATACACATGCCATGCCAGCCCTGTCCCTGGGCACACTGAGCCAGCTACCAAGACCCAGCATGATGATGCATGCCTGTAATCCCAGCCTGGGGGAGCCTGAAAACAGAATCACTGTGAGTC
>NW_004524584.1:1684835-1688180 GCF_000260255.1 Octodon degus
TGGTTTGATGTTTTTAATTTTTCCAGGAAGATACCAAAAAAGGAAACAGCAGACTTGAATGGGACCACTAATCCTATCTCCATACTTATTTCACAATGGCTACACCAGTCTACACCCAACAACAGTGGAAAAGTGTTTCTTTTTCTCTACAGCCCTACCAGCATTCATTATTGGTTGATTTTGCAATGATAGCCATTCTTTCTAGATTGAGATGATATCTTAATGTTTTAATTTGCATCTCTTGAATGATCAATGATGTTGAACATTTTTTCATATATTTATTTGCCATTTGTATTTCTTCATCTGAGAAGTATGTGTTCATTTCAGATGGCCATTTTTGGATTAGGTCTTTGAATTTGGGGGGGTGTCTGATTTTTTTCAATTCTCTATATGTTCCAGATATAAAATGATATGTATATATGTATGCATGTACAAAGATATCAGGAAGAATCTCAATCATCTATAAAATCAACATATATATGAAAATGTACGCTAAAGACTAAAAGTAATGTCTATCACCATGCAATAAACTAAAACCAAAATGGATCAAAGATCTAAGTATTAAAGAAGAAACACTAAATTTACTGGAAGAGAAAATAGAAATCTGCAAGACATAAGTGTAGGCAGAGGGATAGTTGGTTAAAATTTTTTCCTACTTTGTGGGATGTCTTTTCACTGTTAGTCTTTTGCAATACAAAAGCTTAATGAGATTGCAGCTGTTGACTTTTTAAAGTATTTCCCGTGCAGTCTCGTTTTTGTTCATGAACTCTCTGCCTACACCTATGTCTTCAAGAGTTCCATCCAGTTATTTATATCACCAGATTTATGCATGCAAAATTGGAAAAAGAAAGAAATGTATAAGAAATTAAGAAGAGAAAAGGGACAATTGAAAAAAAGGAGATGAAACCAATTAAAGTGTTATCTTCTCCTTTCCACAGACCAGCAGAAACGCACAGTACAGTTGTCCAAAGACAAAGTTGCAGCACCTATCAAGCCCATTAATCCAGAAATCCCACTCTACCCCAAAGAACTGTGCACAAAAGGACACAAGAAGGCACATACAAAGTACTTGCAATGGCAATTTGTGATAACATTGAAAACTTGGCAACTTGTGTAAATGAGGAAAGGAATGACTAACATAATGTGGTATATTGATATAAATAATAAAAAGATGCCCATGGATACTACTTAATCACATTCTAAAAAGTGCAAAATTATATGACCCTGTACATTTTAAGTTAAAATAACATGCTCTCATATGGTTGCATGTGCCATTAAAAAGAAAGAGAAAAAAAGACCTGAAAAATTAAAGTGCAAATTATTAACACTAGTTACTCCTGGGAATACAATGGAAGGTGGGAGTGAGGAAGTTGAGGATAGTGGAGGTGTGGAATCATTTTCCTGTTTATAAAGTTGCATTTGAGTTCTAACTGTAATCATGTGTGAATTTATTTATTGATTGATTGATTGATTGATTGGTGGTACCAGGGATCAAACTCAGGACGTTGCACTTGCCAGGCAAGCACTTATTCCACAGAGCAACCTCCCTAGCCCCTGAATTTTATAATTTTAAAAACTTGTTTTAAGCAGACTCCAAAATAGAAAGGGTTCATGTTATACATATACATAGCACATGTACGTGTAAAATCAGCAAATTTCACCAACCTCAGTTTATCTTTGTCATTTTTTTCCAAAGGCCATACAATAGAGAGTAGCATGTACAGTGATACATGGAACAGGTCACTCACTCACTTACACAGAAAGCAGATGCCTTCCAGGTAAAGCAAACTGAGTCACATGATTTGAGCAAAAACCAGTGTGGTCAAAGTCTCGGCCACAGGCTAGAGATATATGCTGGGCAAGGGATATGTTTTCTCAGCAGTTTCCTGAAATGATCTGAGAAGGAGTTTGCCAAGTTCAAAACCCACCTTTATTTTCATTTTTACTACATAAAACCCATGGACCTCCCCAGGCTCTTCAGTTGCTACCCTTGTTCCCTTTGACCACATGTTCTGTTTACAAATCCCTGGGTACTTTCCCATTTCCCACCACAGCAAATTCTCTGCAAACACAAAGAAAACAGAGGTTCTGGAATTTGGGGTTATTTTGAATTTCTCTTTATACAGTATATTTGATCAATAGATTAAAAATAGTAAGTCTAAAGTATAAGCTTATAACCAATGAAAATGCAAGTTTTAGGACAAATTTAGAACAGCAATGAGGTACAGGGATCATGACAAACATATGGTTGACCTTGGGACCCACTATACACCCATGATAGCTACAAGGGCCAGAGCTCTGCTGCTCCAACTACATCTAGTGAAGTGGCATCTCCTTTAAAATAGCTAGCTTGAGCAAAAATGAGTTTTATTTCAGTGGAGTCATAGATAAGCATGCAAAATAAAAGTATGAGACCATGTCTACCACAGTGAGATGGAAACCATAAAGTATGCAATCTCAAATTTAAAAATCACAGACTAATTTGACAACATAAAACAGAAGAGTCAACTAAGGGAAATACACAATATCAAAAAGCAAGTGAAAAGATTTAAGTCTGTTTCAGAAAAAGCTCCCAGGTTGGAACTTGACTAGAAGGGGAAGTGTCAGCATAAGTAGGGCCATGCCCCACTTGGCACACAGAAGAAGCAGATGATATGAATAAGGTATCATTAATGAACTATATTGCCCAGCAATGTGTTTCAATAGGTTACAAAAGCAAAACAAAAGCAAACAAGCAAAAAACCTAGGCTTTAATGACTCAGGAAAGAGATTTTATGATAATAATGAAAACAAATATTCATGATTTGGTCCTTTTTATGGTCTGTAGTCACCATAACTTGAATAAATATCTGTCAAGATGGCAGTTTTGAAGGTTATTGCTGGACAAATTGCAAGTGAAAATTTTTTCACAGAAGAAGTAGGCTTGCAAGGGTCATCATCCACCAGGAAGATGCACAACAGATCCTCTTGAACAGGGAAGGCAAAGCTCTAAAGACAGTGGATTTTTTAAAAATAATTTTATTGTACCTATGTTTATAGCAGCACAACTTGTGATAACCAAATCTTGGAAACAACCACGATGTCCGTCACCTGAGGAATGGATGAAAAAGATGTGGCATTTTTCAATGGAGAATTACCCAGCTATAAATAATGATAAACTTGAAGCATTTATATTTAAGTGGGTGCCATTTGAGGATATACTCATATGTGAAATAAACCAGACCCACATGTGTAAATATCTTAGAGTCTCCCTAGTATAAGAACTCAAAAGAAGAAATACAAATAGAAAGGTATAACACAATTAAAAGGAAAGTGAAAACTTGAGGATTAGACAATGAAGAGAGG
>NW_004524584.1:1688280-1694169 GCF_000260255.1 Octodon degus
ACACATATATAAATATATATATACTTATTTCACACCCACACATACTCATTCTAATATACATACACATAAGACATTCTCATTCATATACTTTTTCAAATACTTGCATACAAGCTCATATCCAAATACAGTCCCACAAATATTATATATATCTGTATATATATACATATATATAGTTACACACATAATCATATTCAAGCATGCACACACATGTACACATGCACATTCTCACTTCGTTCTCACTGGATCATTAACCAGCTAGCCTCAATGGCTTCGCTGGGGTCAGAAAAGGGTTATGGAGGGTGACGTCCAATTCTATAAGGGGCCCTCCTTGTACCCTTACCTGGCTGCCTCCCCCCAGGACTCCATCCTTCTCCCAACAGCACACAGTCTAGGCTCTTCTTTGCTATCCTGCTCAATAAACTATAGTAATTTCTGATCCTTTTCACCTTAGGTTGTTTTCCTTCTTCAAATGTCCCCCCCACATACTTCATCTCTCCAATTCTCCAATTCTACCCAATCCATAAGCCAAGTCCTTGCCACCAGTGAAGCACCCATAGGCCCTGAGATACTGGCTTTCTGGGAACAAACTTGTGCTTTATGAAGGGTGATCACCCTTGCAGATAAGCCCAAAGCCCAAGGTTTCTCAAGTATGAATCTCATCTCATTCATGAGATAGCAAAAATCTCAAGGTCCAAGAACAGAACTGTGACCTCCTCCACCTCCTCCTGTGGCCCCAGAACACATACTGGGCACTCAGCTCTGCTGAGAGTTGCTGCCCTTTACTCATTCTATGCTCATTTGGGCCTTCCCAGTTGAAAGCTGCCCACCCTAGGTTCAGACATAGGTTCAAATTCCCACCCATTTAGAACAATGTAGCTTGGGCAATCTCTTTAACGTTTACTAGCCTCAGTTTCCTTGTGTAAAAATAAAACAATAGTCCCTCTCATAGAGCTAAAATAAGAGTATGGGGGCCAGCCAAATAGTTCAGAGGATTAAAGTGCCTGCAAGCAGGTGCAGGGGTGGGGGGTTTGAGTCCCAGGCCTGCCATGCTGGCCCCGCCCTCAGGGCACACTGAGATGGCAATTGAGACTGGGCGTGGTGACACATAATCCCAGCTTTTGGGAAGCTGTAAACAGGTGGATCACTACAAATCTAATCTAGTAATGAGACACTGAACACCCTATAGACCCTTCTCTAAAATACTAAATAAATAAATAAATAAAATGAGAGTATGGATACAAAGTACCCTACACAATTCCTGGCACACAATGGGTTTCCAACCCAACATGGAACCCCTTCCTTTGTCCCTGTCATCCCCATACCCACAGTCCAAGGGGATTTGTCCTTCAGGATGGAGCAGAGTGGAGCAGGTTCAAGAGAAGCTTAGGACACCTGGATCCAACACACACACACACACACACACACACACACACACACACAGCTGCATCTAGGTCTGTTCCCCTCATGTGAAGCTCCCTAGTTCCCAGACATCTTTTATTAATAAGAAGCAGAAGGATAAGCCTCACAATAATTAATAAATCATCAACAGCATTACTTTTCATCAGATAAGCCCATTAATTGTTTTAATTTCCTTACACAAAGCCCAGGCCTGGGGGCTTTTCATAGCAAGTTGATTTTATGAGAAATCTAAGTTCATGAAGGAAAGCAGGGCCCTAGTGGGGTGAGCAGCATTTACTTGCCGAGGAGCTTGGAGAGTAGATGCTCAGCCATACCTCAGTCCTTCGAGAATGAAGACTCAGAGTCTCCTTTGAAACCACAACTCACAAGACAATCTCTGTTTGGCAGGGTTCCCCCATGAGAACTCAGACACTCCTACCCCAGAGCTAGCCAAAAGGTTTCTTCCCTGATATCAACACCAAGCCACTGTCCATGTCTGCTATAGCCATACTAAGAAAAAGGCATATTTGAATTGAGAGGGGGAAAGGTCCTAAATGATCAGGAATGCCTGGAAAGGGCATGGCACAAGACCTAAAGGCACAGGGCATGCCTGTTCACTCCTTTGTTCATTTACCCATCCTGCAAATGATCACAGAGTGCCAAATGTATGCGACGAGCTGGAGAAAACATGTGAAACAAAAAGAGACCAGTTCCTGCTTTCATGGAGCTTACATCTGTCATCATCCCTAAGGTCCTGTTTCTATTCAGAGGAGGAAACTACAACAGAGAACAGCTCCCCAGGCCATCTTGAGTCAGTGGCAAAACTGGCAAGAGCTCCTTCCCTGTCTTTGCAAGTGCCTCCTTCTCTCCAAGGAAAGCAAAGCGACCCCAGCTCCCCATAGCTACTACCCGAACTCACACACGCAGCTCTTCTGCCACCTTCTCATGCATCCGCCCTGTACTCTGGCAACAGCAACGCCTCTTCATTCACTTTGAAGCAAAGCTTTTGAACACTGGTTGTCTTTGTACACAATGAACACAATAGACACAAGGGATGACAAAGTGGGGCACACAGAAACTGCTCCCCCTCTCCCGAAGCTGGCCCACTGATTAGACTGGAAGGCTGAGTTTAAAAAATAACACATACAAGGGTTGGGTTTCAACACCAACCCCTCATGCTAGCCTCTCATGCTGTGCCATGACAGCCCCATCCCTGGGTCGCACTGAGATGGGCGACTGAGACTGGGCATGGTGGTGTGCACCTGTAACCCCAGTGCTTGGGAGGATGAAAACAGGAGGATCACTATGAGTCCGATATATGCAGTGAGACACTTTAGACCCTGTACTAAATTCATTAAAAATAATAATAATAACACAAAACAATTAGGAAGAATAAGAAGAATGGCTTTTTAAAGTGCACTGAGAGGCTAAAGGTAAAATGCATCCTTGCCAGCCAAGGAATCCAGGAAGGCTTTTTGAAGGAACAGAAAGAAGAATCACACAGGGCTTCCATGCACCATTAGGGAGTTTTGACTTGTCCTTTGACTTTACTTGTTCTCCCAGGTATACTCAGGGTACCACTGTATTAACTTCTCTTATACTTAATTTGAATGGGAAAGGGTTTTGGAGATTCTTAAAGTTTCATTGAATCTACACAAAAATAAATTCCATGCATACAAAAGGCCTAATGGAAACAAATACAACTACTGAAATACTAGGGGAAAAAAACAGAATATTTACATATACTTGGGGTGAAGAAAGCCTTCTGAGCAAAAATAACATGCTCCTACCCTCAAATAAACAGGCAGAACTATGAATTCAGCCTTCAGGATCACCCAATTGACATGCTAGCACCTCAGACCCTAGGTTCATCCTGGAGACCCAGGATCCAGGTTCACTATTGCAGACTCAGCTTCTAGACAATGCCAGGCCAGTCCTGCAAGCCCAGATCTAGGCCAAACCCACAGACCCAGGTACTGCACCCGCCAACAGGACTCAAGCTCCATGCCAGTACTGAAGGAATGAGATCAGCACCAGAGAACCCAGCTAAAAGTTGCACCCACATACTGATTCAATTACCATGCCACACTGTATGAGGACTCTATATTATCTGCTGGTCAGTGAACACAGACCCACCAACTGTCCCATCTAAAAATCACTGCACAAGCTAGCTAGTGAAGGCCTTACCTTGCTGAAGCCAATCTAATTGGCAGGAAGAGACACATACATCTTTACCTTCATAGACAACAAAGCGAGGCCAAAATATGGATAAAAGACTTCGAAGATGACACCAATAAGTGCAAAAATACCCTCCTTCATAGATTAGAAGAATATTATAAAAGTCTTGTCATACTATTCCCAGTCTATAGATTCTATATAATCTTTACTAAATTTTGATGATATTTTACACAGAAATAAAAAATACAATCACAAAATTTGTGTGGAACCACAAAAGATCTAGAATATCCAAAGAACTTCTAAACAGGATGAATAATGCTGAAGCATTACATTACTTGATTTCAAAATATACTATAAAGCTACAGTAACCACAACAGTACCGTATTACAGAAAAATAGATATACAGGCAAATGAAATGGAATAGAAGACTATGATGGCTTGAGTTTAGACATCTCCCCAAAGCTTCATGTAGTCACAAGTGGGGATTTTTCAGAGGTAGCTGAAGCTAGAGTGTGTGGTTGGTTCATGGTGCAATGCTAAAATTAAGGGTGCCAGAATTAATAGTGGATGATTACTAAATCTTTCCACTGATTGCTTTGATGCCACCCTAATTCCAATAAAAGAAACAATTTTAGAAAGGATTTAAAAGGGGCAGGAAAAAGCAGCTAAGATCTCTCGCTTGCTTTGCTACCTTCTGCCCATCATGAATTGTTTCTCCTCTGTGATGCCTGTATACTGTGCTTACCTGTCATACCACCCTGCCTTGAAGCCAGCTGATTATGGACTGAAAACTCTATGAACTGCAAGCCAAATAAACGTTTCCTCCTTTAACTTGTCGGTGTTGAGTATTTTGTCATCACAATGAAGAAAATAACTAACACAAGGACCAAGAAATAAATCCATATATTTATGGTCAATTGATCTTTGGCAAAGTTGTCAAGAACATATAATGAGAAAAGAATAGTATCTTCAAGACACAGTGTTGGGGAAACTGAACATCCACATCTAGAATAAAATTACACCCTTATATTATATTATATACAAAAAATAACTCAAAATGGATTAGTGACATAAGATGCAAAAATGTAACATTCCTAGGTGAAAACAGATTGAAAGCTTCCTGATATTGATCTTGGCAATGATTTTTTGATATAACCCCAAATGCACAGCAGAAAAAGCAAAAACTGCAATAGCAACACACTAGAAAGTTCTGCACTGCAAAAGATAGCAACAATGGAGTGAAGAGATAACCTCACTCTATAGAATGAGAGATATTATTTGCAAACTATACATCTGATAAAGAACTAAAATCCAAAATATGTAAGAAATTCCCTTAACTCAACACTAAAAAAAAAGCCCAGTTTAAAAATTTTTCCCAAAGCTGACATAAATGTCTAACAGGTATATGAAAAAATGCTCAATGCCTATAATATTCAGGTAAATTCAAATTAAAAAATCAAAGAACTATCACCTCGTATCTTTTAGAATGGTTGTTACAGAAAGACAAAAAGTAGCCAATGTTGGCAAGGGTTTAGAAAAAACATTGTAACCCTTGTAGGTTGTTGGCTGGAATGTCAACTGGCCTAGATCACTCAGGAAAACAGTATGAATGTTCCTAAAAATATTAAAAATAAAATGTTTATAAAATCTAGCAATCTTAGCCTATTCCAATATTCAAAGGAAATAAATTCTGTGGCTTGAACAAATAGCTATATTGTCATGTGTACTGTAACACTATTCACAATAGTCATAATGTGGAAGAACTCAGGTATCCACTGATAAATGGTTTCGGTTTTCGGTTTTTTTGTTTGTTTGGTTGGTTGGTTTTTTGGTACCAGGAATCAAACTCATGACCTTGAGCTTGCCAGGCAGGCGCTGTACCACTGAGCTATATCCCCAGCACCCTATCCACTGATAAATGAAGTGATAATATTATTCAATCTTAAGAAGGAAATTCTGTCACTTATAACCACATGAATGAAGCCAGAGGACATTATGCTGTGTGAAATAAGCCAAGTACAGAAAGAACTTCCATGAAGTTCACACCTATATAGTGAAACTTTAAAAAGCCAACTCCAAAACTCCAATGCAGAGAGTAAGACTGTGTGGTGAGAGGCTAGGGCTGAGGGAGATTTTGGGAGAAGGATGAAGGAAATTCTAGAGATTTAATATATAGCACTATGTCTAGTTTAATAATACTGTAAGAGTATAGATCCTAAATGTTCTCACCACCTGAAAAACACATAATAATATGAAGTAATGTATATGGTAATTATTTTAGTTCTGCTAATTTCAGGTTGCATACATATACTT
>NW_004524584.1:1700894-1709693 GCF_000260255.1 Octodon degus
ATATTTTTATTTTAATTTTTTTCTTCATATTCTGTAGGGACTCAAAGTTTAACATATCAATACTTGATGGAAAATGCCTGTTCCATGTTATGCCTAAGATGTTTGATATTCAGACAGATAGTTAGGTCAACCCAACTGCATATGTTGTAGGGTAATAATAAGCTTCTCTTCTGGAGAATTAACAACCTAAGTTTGCAAATCAAAAATTAAAGAAAAAGACTGCAAGGTCAGCCACCATTTTGGCCCTAGCCTTTCAAGGTCAGTGAAGACTCAGGACTCAGGAAAACCTGTACTGTAACATCATGTAACTCAGTTGTATCCCAGATTTTCTGATTGATCAAGGAGAGTATGGGGCCACAGAGGAAAGTGATCGATGATGTAGAGTGTGCCTAAGGAGAGTCACATGGAGAGAAAACATTCTCTCAGGCTTTCACAAGAGCAAATGGGTCAAGCAATGGCCGTGACTCATTCACATGGCTGACACTGACAGAAGATCTACAAAGTGTAGTACAGGGTTACAGGATAAATCCTGAGGGGACTTGACCGACCTTATCAGATACAAAAGTTGTATTTCTTGTTATATAGGCCTGATCTTATCTTGGTCTTAACCAACCAGCAGAAAGGTATAAAAATGAGGTATAAGGGGTAAAGCCATGTTGGTATGCTGGGCAGTAAAGGGCTCAAGTCAACAACCTCTGACACTGCCAGTCCTGCGCATGACCCAGTACTATCATGGACTACTGGACTATATTGGAATATTTTGCTGAATTCACACACCTACAATATTTAAATGACAATGGAATACCCATCTCTGACAAAACTAAACAAAAAAAGGGGATACATATGAATGACCATATTGTATCTGTATATTTGTGTTAGTTGATACATTGTGTCAACTTGGCTGAATCAACTCCGGTAGATCTCAGCATGGGGGCCTAGCCCTGCAGGTGGGCAGGGCCCAGGAATTGAGAAAGGCAGGAAGCCACCCTTCCTGGTTTCCTGCTGCCCGACCCTGCTTCCTTAGAGAAGTCTCAGATTTTGGAGGAGCTTGATCTCGGAAGCTACGCCACTTTGGAGGAGCTCCGATCTTCACTGTGAAGCGCTGGTCTTCGCAGTCAGCACAGAAGGAAGAGAGAGGCTTGATGGACGCTGCTGCAGATGCTGCTCCTCCTCTGCTCTTCATTGTTTTCTGCCGCATGAACTGCTGTCGTTTGCCTTGGAGCCAGCAGAATATGGACTGAAGCCTCCAGTAACTGTGAGCTAAATAAACCTTTCCTTCCTTCATTTTGAGTGTAGGGTATTTGTCCCAGCAACGAGTAAAAAGTAACTAAGACAATATTCAAAACAGGATAGACAACTACATTACAACTACATTCTCTTAATTCAATGAATAAGAAGATTTGTTCTAATAGTGTTTGTGGACGGGATGTCATGTCTGCATCTTGTACAATGAATAACCACTGAGACAGCAATGTGCTACGTATTTATTATTGGAACTGTCCTACTGATCGGTTTTGAAACTGTCTCACTGCTATTTGTTTCTGTCTCAGAGGTTATTCATTGTACAAGATGCAGACATGATATCCCGTCCACAAACACTATTAGACTAAATCTCTCTATTCATTGAATTAAGAGAATGCAGCTATATATCTATCCTATTTTGAATATACAGATACAAAATGGTCCTTCATTTGTATCCCTCTTTTTTGTTCCACTGTCATTTAAATATTGTAGGTGCATGAATTCCGCACAGGAACAGCAGGGGTCCGATCCTGCTGTGCGGCCTCATGCTGAGACAGCAACTGAGACCAGTAGTGGTGGCATGCCCCTGTAATCCCAGTGCTTGAGAGGCTGAAAAACAGGCAGGATCACTACAAGTCCGATCTGTGTAGCGAGACACTGTAGACCCTGTACTAAATACATTTTTAAAAAGTTCTGAAGGCAAATGGTAGAAAGGTGACACTTGTGTACTACTGCACCCACTGAACATTCCTAGAATCACTCCATACATGACATACACTGTCTGATCTGCTCTTACATAATTAATTTTTATTTGCAATTTAGAGCAGAAAACTTAGCATTTTACATACTTATCTCTTAGGGTGGTGTATTAGTTACTCTTCTCTCATTGCAGGGACAAATACCCGACACTCAAACTTAGGGAAGGAAAGGTTAATTATTTAGCTCAGAGTTACTGGAGGTTTCATAGTTTAAAGCTGCCTGAATTACGTGGCAAGATCTCGAGATACTGGTGTCCTGTGCTACAGTGTCTGGAAGAGAGGCTGGGACACCACAATGTCCAGGTTGATATGCTCCATACCTTGAAGAGTGGCCACCAGGTCTGGGGTGGGGGTAGGGACGTGCATGCTGTCAGTTTAAAGGTTCCTGTTTCTCTGGCCCCGCCCCTCAACCCGCCCTAGTCTTCTGGCCCCGCCCCTCGAGCCACATTCTGCTCCTGAAGCAGCGACTGCCCCGCGATTTACATGAAGCTTTGGGGGGACAACTAGATATAAACCATAACAGGTGGATTTATTAAAAAACGAAAAGTTTATTGAAAGCTTGCTTTATTGTGTATAGGCTTAATAGGAGGAAGGTAATGGTCTAGGTTTTCAAACTTGATGATTTTCATAGAGGGAAAATATCAACAGTACCATGACTAAGGGCAGAAAATTCACTAAGGTGAATAAATTCTTTATTCTGGTAGCTTTCCAGTTGTTTTATGTAGAATTTTTTTCACTACTTAACCCTCTTAATAAACAGCTGGAAGAAAAAACAGATAAATGATCTTACTGCCATGATGGCTATCATAAAAATGCAGAGTTGGATGACCAAACTCGATCAGGAAACTAAGTATGTTTGATGTTCTTGGCCCATTTGCACATGTCAGTTCTCGTCAGTTGATGTTTTCAAAGCTAATACTTTTTTCTCAGTAGTATCCTTGCCATTAGCCAACTGGGCACACAGAAATTTTTATCTTTCCTGATGGCAATAACTTAAAAAGTTAACTTGTACTTCTGACACCACCCCCCTATCTTGGATGCCTCATTCTGATGATCCTGGACCTTCTTCCTGTCAAGACCTGGGCCAGTCACGACTCCAAGGTAAGCTGGATTCCCCATGAGAAGAATCTTCTCAGAGACCACAATCATGGCGCTTGTGAGTGGTACTGTTCACTGATGGTGTAATCACTGTTGCTGCACCTTTTCAGAGGACAGAGGCAGAAAATTCTTCTTCTTAACATGTGATAACTTCTAAGCACACACTGATACCTCCAATTCAAATAACTGTAGAGATCCACTCAGCATCATTTTTCTTTCTCCCATGTATCACCTTTTTCCCTTGTTAGACTCAAAGCTCCCAAAAGCAGCATGTAATTTATTTACTTTATCCACCAAAACACATGCAAAATGTTTGAGTTAGCAATACTAAGCATGCTAGAAGGCTGGGGCAGACAATTACAAGTTCAAGCCCAACTTGGGTAACTTAAATTAGGGAGACCCTGTCTCAAAATAAAAAATGTAAAAATCTAGGGAAGTAGCTCAGTGTGAAGGTCCTAGGCTCAAACCCTAGTACTGAGGGGGAAAAAAAAAAAAAAAGCAATTCTAATAGATTTTAATAATACCAGTAATTATATAACTGTTAATAATTTAAAGTTTTTTATGTTGGACTTTAATCCTTTCTACCTGAAGGCAGGCCCTGCTAGCACAGGCCTGTCCCTCTCCGAAGTCCATGCTTAGCAGCTGAGAGTCAGCTGGAACTCACTGAGATGGAAAGGGCTGAGGGAGATGGGTGTGGTACAGAGCCTGCTACCCTCACAGAGGGAAGTCCAGGCGTGTGCTGCAGCCAGCCAACAGGGCTCTACACATCCTCCCCACCTCTTTTCATCCTATTGAACATCAGCGCTTACAGCAGGCCTCTTCAATCCTCTCAAGGACAGCATCCCATCATCTATCCAGAAAATCTTTGCTTTTCTGTTGTTTCATGTTCAAATAAAATGGTGATTCCCAATCTATGCCATCTGTGGCCCCACCCATCCACCACAGTGAGACTGTCAGTAGTCAAATTATCCTTTCAAATATATTCATTTATCCTCTCGACTATTTCTTCTGAGTACCTGCTATAAGCCTGGTACCTGCTGGTCACCTACAAATAAGCAATGCTTCAAAACTAAAATGAGACAAGGGTGTGAACATGAGAAAGTCACTGAAGTTCTCTGTGCCTTAGTTTTCTTAGAAAGGGCACACTTCTGCCCAGAAGCCTGCATGCCACTATAGTGACTGGTGGAACAAGATGCCAGAATTAATCACTTATTTAATATGCATAAGCATCTATGAGGAGAGGGTGGTCATTCTTTCTGAGCACACAGTAGGTACTCAGGAAAAACATTATTATAATTTAATTCTGTAATTTGAGTAATCAGTATGATATGTTACTTTGTTCCTTGCTTATATCTTAGATGACACAGAGTTACAGACTCTTACTGTCAAAACCCTGCCAGGTTAGTGCGGAAGACAGAGGTCCACTCAAGTCTGTATAATGGCTGGAAGGATAAGATTTTATCAACCGATAAGGCAACTTTGCTGGTGCCTAGGAAAGGGGTCACATCACTGCCCAAGTGGTAAGAAGGACTCTTGAGGAGCAGGAAATGTGGACTGGGCCTAGCAAATGAACCTATTTGCCTTTCCTTCCTCCATAGTGAAAAGCTCAGTTGAAGGCAGAAGCTGTGGAACAGTTTCACAGGCAGAGGGAATCATGGGTAGTGGCTAGAATGCCCGGCATGGGTGGAGCACGGAGGGCATGGGCAGGGTCAGGCTGTGGCATATGCACACTGGTCTGAAGGAAATCCTTAGTAGTTGCTTGCATTACACAACAGGGTGCCCAACCTCTGGCACAGGACAGCTCCTACCTCCAACAAGCTACGTGAACATGAAAAAATTTCCCTGCCTCAGTTGTCTGAGCTGGAAAAAATACAATTACAGTACTTACCTCAAAGCCTTATAAGATGAGTTAATTTTTTATGAAGCGTTTAGGACTGTATCTGATACAGAGCAAACAGTCAAATGTTGGTATTGGCATTAGTATTGGCACTTCTTTATATTTTCTATGCTACTGTCAGTCTATGACAGCAAGAAATCCTCTTCCTTATCCCATAATCCCAGTGTCTAGAAAAGGGCCTGACAAGTAGTAGGCATCCAATTAACATCAACTGAATTAAAACAATTGGGAAGCCAGATGTGCTGTCCTCCTGTGCCATAGGATTCCTAAACCCCAGGAGCTCCAAAGGCAGCAAGTGGCCTACTGTCCTACCTGGGTCTTGGGATCAGGCCCAGGGAGACTTGCTCAAGAGTCCAGGGTCACCTGCTTATCCGCCATTCTCAGATGCAGGCACCCTCATCCTCGGCAAGGCTGCCTCAGGATACAGCCTCCTGCTGTGCCTCGGAAGTTGACCCCTCATCACCCTGACAGGCCATCCCTTGGCCAGCACACCTGAACCCAAGGATCTCAAAATGCATCAGTCTGAAAGCCAACAGTTCTCAACCACCTCAGACCCTTCCAGCCCACCCTGTAGCTCTGGCCCAAATGATCTGTCCACATTCAAACCTCATTAGGCCATGGCTATGCCTAATTCTTTTTTTTTTCCCCCAGTACTGGGGAATGAACTCAGGACCCGTATTCTACTAAGCCATCTCCCCAGCCCAATGGCTATGCTTAAAACCGAGCCATGCTTTCACTTGTCCTAGGGTCCAGAGCCAAGTGTTGAGCACAGCAGCTCACTAGTCCTAAGCTCAGCCCCAGGCCCAAACCTCCTGCCTCATCCTGCAGCTGCATCATACCAAAGGCTCCAGCTCTTTGTTTCCAATCCCTTCAAACCTTTGTTTCCAATCCCTTCTACCCTTGTGCCCTGAAAAATGGTTTGGAATCCTATGAATGCTGCTTCAATTATGGCTGGCTCCAGGGCATACCTGCCCACATACCCTGATATGGCTTGATAAATCTATTACAGCAGCTTATAATTGTTTATATTTTTGTCTCTATTACAAGAGTGGCTTTCAGGGCTAAAACATCTGTTTCATAAGCTTTTTCCTGCTGTATGCCCAGCATCCAATCCAGAATGTGGGACATTGTATCATTTAGAAAATGATTGGTTAATCCATAACCAGAATAACTGAATGAATGAGTGAATGAATGAATGAATGACCACTATTTTTCCAGGATCCTGGCATGTGGTAGGGCACAGTGGCTGTTTCTTATGTGAATGAGTGAATAAGGTGCCCCTCCACTAGCTACCAGCGCTGCCCAATCCACACACACACAGAAACAAAAACCTAAATATACAGATCTCTTCCAACCTCCACCTTTCCTTTTTTCCCCGTTATCAAGCACCAACTCACTGCATTCTAGTATAATAGTATTTAGTTTTTATGTTAGAATAAAAATATTCTCATTGGTAATGTTTCCAGAAGTTCTCAAAAACACCTGCCAGAACTGGCAAGTGGTCCTACAAAATACAGTGTAACGAAAGCCCATGAATAGATGTATCCTCTTTCTGGGGACACCCAAGTGCCTTTTCCCTGTTCCCCTTTCCAACTTTGTGACTCTGAGGCCCCAGCCTCCCTTTCCCAGCACTTCAGGACACCTGTGTCTGTGCTGTAATCCCCAGTAAGCCACCCACGCATAGCTCTGCACCTCTCCCCTCATCATACTGGTCACGATGACATCAATAGCCAGGTGCACCTGCAGGCCAGTGGTCACTGATCCATGGGTGGAGACCAGCAGGGCTGGGGTCTCTGCTTTTGAAGCACTGACAAGGCTGCCCCTCCAAGCCTGACCCCTGACCTACAGGTGGGTACAACCATTGTTTCTACATGTCCCAACCACTGTCTGACTCCCTGCAGAAAGCCGTGAAGGAATCCATTTCAGGTCAGTGCAAAGCAAAACAAATAGAGGGGCCAAAGGGAAGGGTTTTGTGTAGAAAACTTTACTGGAAGGGAAAGCCATTGTCGCAAGCATGAGTATAATCCGCACCAGGCAGGTCCCATGGGCCAGCAAGGCTCCACCTGCCATAAGATTGTTTATAAACTCACGGCCCAGGTTAGATCTCCAGAGCAGGAAGCTCTGGAGGTCAGGGGCTCTGCAGGGACTGGAAGATGCCTCAGCAGCAGAAAGCAGCATGGCTATCTCCTTGAGCTAGTAAAAAGACATCAACTCTCTCCTGGCTGCAGACCAAAAGCTGGAGTCAGGCCCAGCCCTGGCAGAGAACAGCTGGCAGAGCCCCTGCAGGGCCCAAAGCTGCAGACCACTATTCCACTGCAGATCACCTGCGATTAGCACAGGATGTGTCACCTGAAGTCATGACCTTGTTGGTAACTATCAGTGTGCTACTGACAAAAATTAGAGAACTGAGGAATGCAGAGGCCCTGGAACAACCGTGCTGTTTCACAGAATAGGCTAAGCCTATATCCCAATTCTAATTCTGACTCAACACAACTAGCTGGGAAAACTCAGAGAAGTAAGTTACCTTCTAGCATCTCAGTTAACTCACATATAAGACAAGCATGCCAAGACCCAATTTAAAGAAATATCATAGGGTCAACTGTGTGCAAAATTCCCAGACCCCACCTTCAGCTTCTCACGCTCTACAATCTGTCTGGCTCAGCAGACCCAGAAGTGTTTCTAACATATGAAGAGGGATTTTATCTTCAGTAAGATTTTATTGGTACATTCTAGATATCCATAATTATCACATTCATTATACAGAATGCCTGTACCTGGTATAATTTGATTTTCCCCTCTCTCCCCTCCCCTCAATCACTCATCCTCTCCCCACTTATTTTTGTTTCCATTTTTTCCTTTTTTCACTTTTTTTTCAACTTTCCCTTCTTCCCCTCTCCTTCCTTATTCCCCTCTCCATGTGAACATGTGCTTCTTATTTCACAATATCTAATATATATCTGGTCCTTATATACACTTTGATTTCTCACACCAGAGAAACAATGCCGTATTTACACCCTGTGTGTGTCCAATTTATTGCACTTAACAGTACGGTTTCAAATGTCTCATGTTTATACCCCACTGCATAAAAAGTCCTCTCAAGGATCCACTACCTCTCCAGAGTGCCACATGCTGGTGACAAAGCCTTTAATACATGGGCCTTTGGAAGATACTTTCAAGCCATAGCAATTTGATATGTCCAACTAAACCCTTATTAATAGTTCATTTGTAGATTATTTTGGCTATTCTACATATACAATCCTATCTCTTTTAAATATTAAGATTTTCGTTTACTTTATAAATTCTATTTATTTTCTTTTTAAAATAATTTTATTAAGAAACAAATAGCAATGAGACAGTTTCAAAACTGATTACTAGCACAGTTTCAATTATTAATACATTGTATATTGTCGTCTTAGTGGTTATTCTTTTTTTACATTTAATTATTTTATTTATGTACAAAAGACCTCTATGTTTTTTCCATAATTTTATTGATAAATAAATAGCAATGAGACAGTTTCAAATCAAATTGGTACGACAGTTTCAATAATTAACACATTGCATACATTCTTCCTACTGGTTAATTGCTGTTCAAGATGCCGACATGATATCCTATTTACAAACACCATTAGAACAAATCACTCTATTCATTAAGAGAATGTAACTATATATCTATAGTTATCTATAGTATCTATATACACAGATACAAAATGGACATTCATCTGTATATGGTTTTCTTGTTAAGTTCCATTATTTGAATATTATAGGTATGTAAATTCAGCAAAATATTCTAAAAGAGTCCAGTAG
>NW_004524584.1:1709793-1710657 GCF_000260255.1 Octodon degus
TACACACACAAATTTTTCAGTTATACCTCAATAAAGTGAGGGGAATAAAACTAGGAGTAAATATGGATGATTCTTTATGCTTTGCATTTTCCAAGTTTTCTGCTTCACCATTGTTAATATTTTAAGTGTCCAACAAAGGCTCATGATTCTAACAGTAAGGCTTAGTTACTGTGATAAGTTAAATGATTATGTGCAGTTCAGTAAGAAATGGCCAATTAAACTGTATCAGCATAGCAGCATAGTTCTGGGTGTGGCTGAAGAGATTTACTGAAGACAGAGGACCCACCCTGGGTGTAAGTGACACCAACCAACAGGCTTGCCACCTGAGTGGACTAAAGTGGAAATGAAGAAGGAAGGCTCCTTCTGTTTCTTTGAAAAGCACCAATCTTCCCTTTCATCTTGGGTGCTGTCCCCCAGCTTCCAGTACAGACCCTTCAGTCTTCCACCACAGACCTGCACAGGACACTTCAGTGGGAACCAGGCCTCTGACTAGATCCCGCAGATCTCTAGAAGGACAGCCCTTTTGTACTTCTCCATACCTACCCCTACAGGTGTAAGCCAATCTTGTAAGTTCTTATATATTTGATTACATTTTTTTTTTTTTTGTGGTACCAGGGTTTGAACTTGGGACCTTGCACATGCCAGTCAAGATAATTCTTATATATTTGAAAATCTTGCATTAAATCTGTTTTCTCTAGTAAACACTAATACAGTTACAAAGCCTGTGACAGTATTGGAAGATGATGTGATTTTAGGAGATGGGGCCTACTAGCAGAAAGGTAGCTCACTAGGTGACTATTGGGATCTAGCATGTGTTCTCTCTCTCTCTCTCTCTCTCTCTCTCTCTCTCTCTCTCTCTCTCTC
>NW_004524584.1:1714272-1718335 GCF_000260255.1 Octodon degus
AAACATTTACTTGAGACAGTATGGCAGTAATTGGTATCTTATGACAAGCAGTACGTATTTAGAAGACCAGAATGACAGGCATTCCAAGCATGGCCCTAGTATTACACATTGCTATCTTCAGTGCAGCTGCTTAGTTCATAGGTATCAGCATATATAGTTAGTCAGGGTGGGAATCCTACCAATTAACTGTTAGTTTCCAAAAACCTGCTGAAGATTCTCAGGATCATTGCCTTAACCATGTTGTGCATATAAATGTATGGCTTTGCCCCTGTCATGTTTCCTAGCTTTTCTCCATGCCTTCTCTTCATAGTCTAATCCTCAAGTTCTCGTTTTCCTTTTAATTTTGTTATACCTATTTTTATTTCTTCTTCTGAGTTATTATACTAGGGAGACTATATGATACTTACACATGTGGGCCTGGATTATTTCATCTATGAGTATATCTTCATGGCATCCACTTAAATATATAAGCTTTGAGTTTATCATTGTTTATAGATGAGTAATACTCTATTGTATAAAAATACCACATCTTTTTCATCCATTCCTCAGGTGATGGGCATCTTGGTTGTTTCCAAGGTTTGGCTATCACAAATTTTACTGCTACAAACATAGGTACACATATATCACTATGATATGACATTTTCAGTTCCTCTGGGAAAGTTCCCAATGGGAGGATAGTGGGTTTGAATGGGATTTCCAGTCCTACTTTTTTAAGGAGTCTCCACACTGATTTCCATAATGGTTGTACCAGTCTACATTCCCACCAGCAGTGGAAAAGGGTTCCTTTTTCCCCACAGCCTCTCCAACATTTGTTGTTGGGTGATTTATGATAGCCATTCTTTCTGGGGTGAGATGGTATCTCAGTGCTGTTTTAATTTACATTTCATGGATGGCTAGTGATGTAGAGCATTTTCTTCATATATTTATTCACTTCTATAATTTCGTCCTCTGAGAATTATGTGTTCATCTCAGATGCCCATTTCTGGATTGGGTCTTTAAATTTTGGAGCCCTAATGTTTTTTAGTTCTTTATAAATTCTAGAGAGCAGACCTTTGTCTGAGTGCTTATTAGTCAAGATTCTATTTCTTTTCTTTTCTCTTCTTTTCTCTTTCTTTCTTTCTTTCTTTCTTTCTTTCTTTCTTTCTTTCTTTCTTTCTTTCTTTCTTTCTTTCTTTCTTTTTGTGGAACTGGGGATTGAACTTGCCAGGAAAGCACTTATTCCACTGAGCCATCTCCCCAGCTCCTCTATTTATTTTCTTATCTTATTGCTCTACCTTCTAGAGCAATGTTGATTAGACAGGGGGTTCCAAATCTATTGGAAAAGGGGGTACGTTCCAAATTGCCACGTTCCAAATCTATTGGAAAAGGGGGTAAAAGAATTTGGCATTTCAGCATTAGGTATTAGAGTATGTTTATAGTGACAGCTAACTGTGTCAATTGAGCAGAAATGCTCAACTAAATTGATCTGTGTAGTTCTGGGCATGGCTGGTGGGATTTAAGGAAGACAGAAGACCCACTCTGGGCATGAGTGGCACCAACCAATATGTTTGCTGCCTGAATGGAATAAAAAGGAAACAAAGGGGGAAAAAAAAAAGGCTGGTTTGTGTTTCTTTTGAGAAGCTCCAGTCTATCTCCCTTTATGCCAGACATCATCTGTGAGCCTGAGCACAGACTTTTCCACCTCCAGCACAGACCCTTCAACCTCCTAACACAGACCCACACTGGGTGCACTCCAGGCCTTCACGCAGACTTTCAGCTTTCCAGCACCCAGACAGTCCTTTGGCACTCTTCCACTCTGACTCCATGGGCAGCCGCTGTAAGCCAAACTGAAGTTCTTATATATTTGTATATTTTGTATCAAATCTGTTTCTCTAGTAAGCACTGGCTGATACAGCTCTTGAATGGCTGCCTTTCCTGCTAGTCCTCCTTGGATGAAAATGTTTTTTTTTTTTTTTTTGTATCAGAATGGAATTTTATCAAATAGTTTTCCTGTATCTACTGAAATGATCAAATGGTTATTCTCTTTCCTTTTAATTTGATGAATCAGATCAACTGCTAGTAAGATCCTGCGTTGTTGGAATAAATCCATCTCAACGTAGTTTGACCTATGCCATATTTTACCAAATTGCTTACTAATACTGTGTAATTTGTTTTAAATTTTATATTCCTAATGAAATTAGCCTGTTATTTTCATTTCTAATAGTCTATAATGTTTTATTTATTAAGGTTAAAACAAATTTGAGAGTCCCTTCTTTTTCTTTTTTTTTTTTTTTTTTTTTTTTTGGAGAACCGGGGATTGAACTCAGACCCTTGCGCTTACTAGGGAAGCGCTTATTCCACTGAGCCATCTCCCCGGCCCCCCTCCCTTCTTTTTCTATCCTCTGAAAGTTTGTATAAAATGTATGCAATTTCATATGTCTGTGGAAGTAGAATTACCTGCAGTTTTTTGTGGCAAACTTTTCATTTGAGATTCAATTTTTTCTAATTATAGGATCATTAGAATTTCTACTTCTCATATCCATTTTGGAAAGTTATATTCTTATGAAGTCATCCATTCTACATAAACTCTTTCTTTTTCTCCTGTGTCTATGGCTCTGAAGGTGATATCCCTTTTTTCATTTCTAATAGTCATTACTTGAGCTTCTTAAAAACCAAGGCAGTAATTTTATTCATCTTTTCAATAAACTATATTTAACTTTACCAGTGTCTCTTCTATTTTCTGCTTAGTTTCTCTTTCATTAATTTATACTTATATCTGTAATATTCAAGATTTTTCTTCTACTTTTATGTTGCCATTGATGATATTTACCTAATTTCCTGAGGTGGGCCCTGAGTTCATTGATTTCCATCTTATGTTTCTGATGGTAGAAGTTTCTCTGTAAGTATAAGTCTAGCTGCCTTCCACAGTTTTGAATGAAGAATTTTTCTAATTCATTTCAAAATATCATGCTTAATTTCAATTGTGGATTTTGACAATATTATTTTATTTAGAAACACAGCTATCCTTTTGCCATTGACTTCTAGCTTAGTTATATTATGCTTGAAACATAACCTGCAGGATTCTGTTATGGTTTGCATCTAAATGTCCCCCAAAGCCTCATGTAGTCATGGGGGCAGGCTGCTAGAGTTTGTCATTGGTTCATAGTCCAGTGCTGGGATAATGGGTGTGAGAGCTATACCTGCCCTGGGGCGGGTCCCCCGCATACAATATAAAGGACGGAAAGAGTCTTGGTATGTCTCTTCTTCCCTTTTTTGCTCTTGTTGCTTTTGCTGCCATGAATTGTCACCCTCTGCCATGCAACCCTGCCTTGGAGCCATCTGATAATGGACTGAAACCGCTACAAACTGTGAGGTAGATAAATGTATCTCTCTTTAGTTTGGGTGTTGGGTATTTTCTCTCAACAACAAGAGAAAGATAACCAACACAGATTCTAATCCTTTTAAAATTCTAACTTGCTTTAAGCCTAGGTGCATACAATTTTTACAGATTTCTTGTATATACTTGAAAATAATATATATTCTACAAATTTGGGGTACAGATTTTAGACAAACACTACTTCCCTTTTTTACAAAAATGCTGAGAAACCTCCAGAGGATGCCATTACTTGTTTCTTCTGTCCATGTTCAAAGCTATGAACTTACATAGCTTGCCCAGGCTACATAGCTAGTACATATGATTCCAATCCAGGGGTTCCAATACCAAAACAGGGGGCCTGGCCCTAGCTCAGTCCTTTAAGTGGCTGCTTCCAATACCAAAACATATGCCCATTATTTTCCTTTAGTCTACTTTTTCCCAAGGCCTTGTTTGGGCCAGGCATGGTGGTGCACCCCTATAATCCCAGCATTCAGGATGCTGCAGCAGAAGGATTTCTGGGAGTCTGAGGCCAGTCTGACCTACATAGTGAGTTCGAGACCCACTTGAACTTTATGGCAAGACCCCATCTCAAAAAAACAAACAATGGGGGCTGGGGAGATAGCTCAGTAGAATAAGTGCTATCCTGGCAAGCGTAAGGGTCTGAGTTCAACCTCCCATTCCGAAAGAAAGAAAGAAAGAAAGAAAGAG
>NW_004524584.1:1735069-1740403 GCF_000260255.1 Octodon degus
AAAAAAAAAAAAAGATCTGTGGTCAGATCTTTTTTTGAGAAATGCTCCATGAAGCCAAGTAAGTTTTGTTCATCATAGGACTTTGTAGACTTTACTATAATATGTTGCCCTGTAGATTCCAAATGAGAGATACAGCATAGCTTCTCAAAATTATTTGACACTGTAGCATTTTTCCTTTTATACGATTACTGCTAGAACTTCCACAGTGTGAAACGTGCTATAAGATGCATGCTGCTTCCCGTGGGTGTGCATCTGAGTGTGCAGATGTGTGTCTGCGTGTCACAGTTTATGCTGTCATGATGGTAATGAATCACCACTGGTGCAGGCTTTAGTCCCTGGCCATCAAATTACTGCAGAACCTCTCAATGAGCTGACTATATCACCAGATGGCTTTTGTATATTTGTGTATTTAAAAACCTGGAGAAAGCAAAAAACAAAAATGTGACTATGGTTCTAAATGAAAAGAAAATAGTTTTTATGATGTTGGAAGTATTCAGGTGCAAAAATTGTATAGTCTTACGTGCATATACATACACAAATGAATACAAATAAAACCAAAGATACTGAATAATATTTATGGAGTATATAGACATCAGTATCTTCATTGAGGTATTACATGATACCACTGCACTGGGGGAAACTAGGACAAGTATTTTGTGATTCTCCTGTTATTATTTCTTATAACTACATGTAAATCTACAATTACCTTAATAAATTTTGAGTTTACAAAGAAATAGAAATGATCAGGTAAGTGGCTCAATCCTGTAGTCCCAGCTACTTGAGAGGCAGAGGCCAGAGAATTTTTTAATACCAGGAATTTGAGTCCAGCCTGGGCAACATAATAAATCTGCCATCTCTAAACAAAACTTGAAAAAGATGTTACATTTTGAATGTCCCCCCCAAAAAAACATTAAGAAGTATTTGAAGCATTTTCAAGTTTCTAATGGGAAAAATCTAACAAAAGCAGAGTAAAGTAGTGATTACTATGAGCTACAGAGACTTTGATCAAAGGAAATCAAATTTCAGGTAGACTAAAGAAATAAGTTTAAGATCTCTACTGTACAACACAGTGACTATAATTTATAGCAATGTATACATGAAAAATCACTTTTTTGTTTGTATTTTGGGGAAGGGTCTACAGGGTGTTCAGGGTCTCACTACAAGACCGGACTCATAGTGATCTGCCTGTTTACAGCCTCCCAAGAGCTGGGATTACAGGTGCATGCCACCACGCCCAGTCTCCATTGCTGTCTCAGCACACCCTGGGGATCAAACCCTGGCCCCTGCACCTGCTTGCAAGCTCTTTAATCTACTGAGCTATTTGGTTGGCCCTGAGAAAATCACCTTAAAAGTACATTTCAAGTATTCTCAACACAAAAAAATTGAAGTAGTGCTGGGGAGATAGCTCGGCAGTTTAAGCACCTGCCTGGCAAACACAAGGGCCTGGTGTCAATCCCGGGTACTGTATGCAGTGCCGCAATGCCAGTACCAAAACTGGGCATGGTGGCGCATGCCTGTAATCACAGCACTAAGGATGTTGAAGCAGAAGGATCACTATGAGTCTAAGCTGTGTAGTGAGACCCTATACCAAATAAATAGTTTAAAAAATTGAAAATATATGAGGTAATGTGTATTAATTAGTTCAATGGGTACCGCTACGGTTTAAGCACTCCTTCAAAATTCATGTTGCATTTAATTAGAATTTTAACAGTATGAAGAGGTGGGACTTAAAGGGCAAGTCATAAAGTCTTCACCTTCAGGAACAGATTAATGTCATCATTTTGGGATTGGCTTATCAAGGGAGTGGGTTCCTGATTTAAAAAAAAAGTTCTGGCCAATTTCCTTTCTCTACTTCAATTTTGCTTGCTTGCCTTTTACACTATGTTATGATACAGCAAGAAGGCCTTCACCAGACGTAGACATCATGCTCTTGGATTTTTCAGTCTCTAGTGAGTGAGTGTGTCAAACAAACTTCTATAAGTTATAAATTGCCAGATCTGTGGCTTTCTGTTATAACAATAGAAAACAAACTAAGATCTGTTATAAATACTTCAAATTTCATCAATGTTATGCCTGTAGACCATAAACATATAAATTTTAATTTGACAATCTAAAATTAATTTAATTTTTGTCAAAAATGACTAAATATTTTGGTCCCAAGAGTGAGCTTCATTTCTCTGGGAAATAAGCCCTAAATAAATATGCAGAATAAATTTTGCCCTCACTATGGTGGAAACACATAGTCCTGTAATATGGCCGCTAGGATACCCTCCTCAACCTCCAGGGCCTAGAAGGATTATACAAAAATACCCAGAACTTGTACTAGAAATTAGCAAATTCTTTAAAATGTATGGTGATCACACTGGTGTGATTTTGCTTGCTCATCTGCTTCTTAGGTTTTTCAAGGATATAGCTTCAAGGGTAAGAATACAGGCTCTGAATCAGACAAATTGTGGTTCAGTTCCCAGTTCCCCCAGTTATAGACTACCTGGTCATGGATTACTGTTTCCTGCTTTCCCATTTTGAAAATAGAAATTATATTAGTTCTTACACTGTTGGGTTATGGTGACGCATAAATAAGATCATGCATTCATACCACTTCATTCAGTCTCAGACACACAGTAGGTACTTATAAAAAGTAGCTATTGGTATTACTAGAATTTAAAATCACATTTCTAACAACAAATACAGGCAACATGAGAGAATGTACACAATTATAAAATAAAAAGGAAAAAATACATAGTTGGTCTAGTAAAATACATAAAACTTCAATAGGCTAATATCCATTGTAGGTAAAGATCATAATATATCCTACCCCCACCCTCACACCCCAGAAAAGACATAGGCCAAGATGATACATATGGACAAATTGTACTAAACCTTCAACAAATAGATTACAGTGGTACCGTGGTCCATAAACTTAATTCATTCCACAATTCTGGAAAAGATGGCCACATTCATGTTTGTGAGGGAAAGATGGCCATGGCTGTGTTTGGCACCCAACGCAGTTTGCAAATAAAAACAAAATTTTGCCAAATGCTTCTGTTTGTAAACCAGATTGTTTGCAAAAGCATTCATGAACCAGGGTGCCACTGCATTCTCAAGCTACTCAGGCAGAATATCAGAGCACAGAAAATAAAGTTCCTCCACATCTTTTACAAAAACAGATACAACTTTTATACCACATCTGCCCACAAATAACGTGGGTACAAACACACACACACACTTCAACATAAAAATGGAAACCCTCTACCATATTATCAAATTAAATTTTGTCAAGTGTTAAGAAAATAATAAATAGGGGACTCTTGATGCAGGTATCTGAACTGAAGGGAGCAGAAATGAGCTCATTTGCCATAAGATTTCCCAGTGCCCTGGGCATTGGCTGATTTCTTTACAGAAGAAATAGCAAGTTTCAGTTAGCTCACATACTCAGTTTAATCACTTGCCAGTTAACAGGAGAGGGTATATTAAAACGGATTTACTACAGATGTGAATATGTGGGGTGGGGTGGGTAGGAGCTAAGCTATTCTATAATATCAAGAACTAATAAATTAGACTATATAAGTGAAAATTTTTCTGCAAGACAAAAAGAATGAAAAGAAAACCCATGAACCAGAAGAAAATCTTTGCTAGTTACTCTTCTGACAGAGCAGTAATACCTAGAATACATACAGTACTAAAAGTACTTTACTATAAGTCAACCCCCATAAAATAAGGAACCCAATGAAAAAGTGAGAAGGAAACTAAAAAGTTCAAATGGCCAAAAATATATGTTCAACATCTCTAATCATCAGAAAAACATAAACTAAAACTATAGTGAGATTTTATCTGGTCCAAGTCAGAATATCATAACTATCATCAAGAGTACAAAACAAAAACAGTGAATGCTGGTGAGAATTTGGGCTAAAGGAATGCTCCTACATTGCTGCTAGGATGTAAATCACTGTTACAACCACTATGGAAATTAGTATGGAGATTTCTTAAAAGACTAACTATAGAAATACCATTTGACCCAGTTAGATCACTCTTAGGCATACTCCCAAAAGAATTAAGAACGCTATACTATGTTTATAGAAGTGCAATTCACGGTCTCTAAGCTGTGAAAACAGCCTAGATGCCCATCAGCAAATGAACGGATAAAGAAAACATGATACATTTACACAGCGGACTACTATTTAGCCACAAAGAAGAATGAAGGCCAGGAAGACAGTTTAGTGACATACGAGCCTGCCTGGCAAGTGCAAGGTCCCGAGTTCCAGCTCCAGGACCACACACACACACACACATACAGAGAGAGAGAGAGAGAGAGAGAGAGAGAGAGAGAGAGAGAGAATAAAATCACGTAATTTTCAGGAAAATTAGTGGACTAGAAACTTAAGTGAAATTAGCCACATTCAAAAAGTTAAACATCACATGATTTCTCTTACATGTGAAGCCTAAAAATAAGTAAAAGATTAAAATAAGGAAAGAGGACAGACTGGAACTGAAGAGTGGGACTGAAATGGGATTGAAATTGATTAAAATATATTAAATGCATGTGCCAATCTCCATGAATAAGCCCCATCATCATTTTGATATAATTAATCCTGCTCTTAATGTTGTGCTTTGAAGGCCAGGGATCTAGCTCAGTGGCATAAGTGCCTGCCTGGCACACAGAAGGTCAAAAAAAAAAGTTATGCTTTGAAGTTGTTTCTTGGAGCCAGAGAGATAGTTCAGTGGCATAAGTACCTGCCTGGCAAGTGCAAGGTCCAGAGTTCAATTCCTGGTTCTGCAAAAAAAGAAAGAAAGAAAGAAAGAAAGAAAGAAAGAAAGAAAGAAAGAAAGAAAGAAGCAGGAAGAAGCAGGAGAAGGAGAAGGAGAAGGAGAAGGAGGAGGAGGAGGAGGAGGAGGAGGAGGAGAAGGAGAAGGAGAAGGAGAAGGAGAAGGAGAAGGAGAAGGAGAAGGAGAAGGAGAAGGAGAAGGAGGAGAAGTTGCTTCTCTTTTTTTTCTTTTAAAAAATAATTTTATTGAAAAACAAATAGCAATGAGACAGTTTCAAAACCGCTTACTAGGACAGTTTCAATAATTAATACATAGCATATTGTTGTCTTCTTAGTGGTTATGCATAGTACAAGATGCAGACATGATATCCTGTGCACACACACTATTAATACAAATCTTTCTATTCCTTGAATTAAGAGAAAGTAACTGTATATCTATCCCATTTTGAATGTAGAGATACAAAATGGTAGTTCATTTGTTTTTTTCCCATAATTTTATTGATAAACAAATAGCAATGAGACAGTTTCAAATCAAATTGGTAGGACAGTTTCAATAATTAACACATTGCAT
>NW_004524584.1:1741623-1745153 GCF_000260255.1 Octodon degus
ATTCCTTTTCCTGTCTCTTGCTTTCATTCACCACCCCCTTCTTTTTGAACAACCATCTACCCAAGAGACATCATAGCAGCAACTGGCATGTCATGGCAAGCAGCCCATATTCAGAAGACCAGAATGACAGGCACTCCAAGCCTTGCTTCTCTTTTTTAATACTAGAAATTACATTGTAATATGCATATTCTTGCCCAGTTCCTTTTTTTTTTTTTTTTTTTTTTTTGGAACCAGGGATTGAACTCAGGCCCTTGCACTTGCCAGGCAAGCACTTATTCAACTGAGCTATCTTCCCGGTCCCTCTTGCCCAATTCCTTGTCCATATTTCTGGTAATTATTTTTAGAAGCAGAATTAGTATACCAACTTTTGCAACATTTTTTGAGTTTTTAATACACATTAAAAATACTGACACAAGGAGCCAGGGAGATAGCTCAGTAGAATAAGTGCTTGCCTGGCAGGTGTAAGGGCCTGAGTTCAATCCCCGGTTCTGAAAAAAAAAAAAAAAAAAGAATATTATTGACACAGGTGGGCTAAATGCTACCCAAAATATTAGCATCTTCCTGTACTTGCAACAGTAATGCACACTGATGCCCTGCTTACTACACCCTAGGCAGTGTTGTGTTCTCTTTAGCTTTTTAATCCAATGAGCTAAAATGGCACTATGCTGTTCTTCTGTGTTAGCACCATTTGATCAACAGTAGAGGTGAACTGTCTTGTCAGCCAGTCCCTTTGCCATGCATTATCTTTACTTGAGTAAACACAGACCTTGAAATCCACTGCCGTGTAGAAATCTCTCTACAGGGTGATTTTTCTCAGTACAAAGTCTCTGGAGCACATGTGCTATGAGACACGCAGTTTTGGGCCATCAGCCAAGTACCTGGGCTGGCCTAATGATAGAGAGCTGGAAACCCGAGTACCTCTTTGCAAAACCACTTTCATAATGACCAACCCCTGAATGGATGCAGATGCAGGATAAGCCAAGAGAAGGATAAACTGAAAAGGCCATATGTGAGGTCTCTTAATTGCCACAGGACTGGAAACACTATTACACTTGTTTTTAATCTCCCCACTCTGTGTTCCTCTCTTACCTTTTAATTTTCCTAAATGGCCCAGCCACTGCTGTTGAGAGGGTATTTAATATGGGTGAGGATTTAGCTGTTCCTCCAGGAACAAGCCAAGCCACCGTTTTTGAAATGTCATCTTGATTTGCTGCTTCCTCACTAAGTAAGAGACTTAATAGGGCTTAGGAGATGAATCTGGAAACAAACCACCCTAATGAAATGGGCCAGGCCCTGACCCACTGCTACAGCTCAAGGGACAGCTGCCTGACAGCAGGAGCTACTAATAGGAAGGACTCTAGAGCCTAAGGACTATCCTCCCAGCAAACCATCCCCACCTTGGTGCTAGCCTCTCAGAACCACATCAAGCTCCCCTAGTTTGCTCCACCTATCTCCCCCCACCACCTCACCTCCTCATCCTGGATCAGGGGAGCCTCCTCCAAGTTTACCCAATATCCTACACTTATGCCCACTTATCCCACAATGTTGTAATTATCTATTGACTCTCTTCCACTTTCCCTTCCTCTTACACCGACACCAAGCCTGAGTACTATGAGAATGGAAGTGCCTAGTTTTCCAAGACACCTCAGTGCCACAGTGGCCATTCCCAAAGAAGTCTCAGTGAGCCCCTGGTGACGGCAGAAATGAATGACTCACTGGATGAGCCATATCAAGACTATTAACATTTTTCTATTACGAGTCAGCACACCTGAGCTTTCCACTTTCCTTACTACTGACAGGAAAACATCTCTGAGGGAGATCCCTCACAAAGGCATGGAGAGTGGGATCTAGGACAAGGCTGGAGCTCTGCCTACTAAGCCATGTGCTTATGGTGGTATCAGGCTCAGGGTACCAATGAGGTATTAAATAGCCAAGTATCAGAATTAATGGCTATTTTCCATCAGTCAGTCTCTGTCACTGGCTGCCAATTGCTAGCTCTATTGCATCTACCAGCATGGATGATTCAACCAGTAGGCTTCTTACAATACAGTCTGGATCTGCTTCACAGTCTTTTCATGCTCTGGGCCCCACTAGAAATTGTCAACTTTCTTTATTCTCAATAACTGGATCAAGCTAGCATTACCCAATGTGGCATGTGTCACCTGAAGAACTAAGAGAATCCACCAAGCATTATGTCACTTCTACTAGGAGATGCAAAAACCACCTGTTACTCTACAGAAGATGCATTCCAATATGCCTTTGACCACTGAAAATCAAAAATTTTTCTTGTAGAAGAATGCTGTATCTTCATAGGATTTATGTCCAGGTTCCTGGACACATAGCAAACCAACACTTCTCAGCTTTTCTTTGTTCATCTAGTTCAATTACTATGTTGTCACTAATACAGCAAATCAATGTGACATTCTTCAGAATGTCCAAGCTGACTTTGCTTCATTTCACAATTGCCAGACTGGCATTCATATATTATCTACTAGAGACTATGTCAGTCTTCTGCCAATAAGAATAGCATATCTGCTTCAATAGTCATGATGGGTTTTATATTTGGTGATGAAATAAAAATAAGAACTTTAGGCCAAAATTTGATGCCTGAATAAAAAAGTTTTACTGCCAAACAAACTGATCCATCACAAATCTAGGGAGCTCTTGGGATAAAACACCTTAGAAGAGAAACAGGGCAGATCTCTCAAAGCCAACACACAGAAGAGTTTCTGTTCCATGTTAGGAATGCAAATGTTGAATGCCATTGTCTGACTTGTGATATGGAGATTTTCTATTGAGCAAGATTTGGAAATGGCCTGTTGTGTACACATGGAATAGGTTTCAAGATGTTGCCAGTCTGGTGTTTCTGCCAAGGACCTGCAGTCATTGCTGGAGATGATGATTTCCAGTTGCACATGATGTGCTTGGGTCAAGATTATGTCTTCCAATCACATCTAACAAACTTCAGCAGGTCAGGTGGCCTGAATTTACCATGGTTAAATGTCCACTACTTTCCATCAGAATCCAACAAGTTATGGTCAGGCTGCTGCAGACAACAGGGATGTTATATCATTCGGGTCTTGTAAGTTACTTCAAATCTCTACCATTCCTGCCAGATATTGATTGCATGTATGATCTTGACCAGAGAAAAGGATAATTTCAGTTCCACTTGGCTTTTCTCACTCCCAACAGTTAGTACACAGCAGGTTCAAGATTCAATGTGTGGCCAAGCAATGGCCATGACTCATCCACAGGCTGACACTGACAAAGGCTCTACAATCTGAGGTACAGGATCTCAGGATAAATCCTGAGGGTATTTCACTGACCTTATCAGACCCAAAAGCTACAACTCTTGTGGCATAGGTCCTGCTTTACCTTGGTCTTAACCATCCAGCAGAAAAGTATCAAAACAAAATATAAGAAGTAAAGCTGTTCTGCAGCCAGCCCGCGCGCCGCCTCCGCGGCAGCCGCCCTGCCCCTCCGACGCCCGGCGCCCAGGCCCCGACGACAGCACCGGCCCGCTGGCTCGC
>NW_004524584.1:1746013-1749354 GCF_000260255.1 Octodon degus
GATGACGCAGAGTACCAGGATGGTAAAGAGTTTGGCATAGGGGACCTTGTGTGGGAAAAGATCAAGGGCTTCTCTTGGTGGCCTGCCATGGTGGTGTCATGGAAAGCTACCTCCAAACGCCAGGCCGTGGCTGGCATGCGATGGGTGCAGTGGTTTGGTGATGGCAAATTCTCTGAGGTTTCTGCAGACAAACTGGTGGCTCTGGGGCTGTTCAGCCAGCACTTTAACCTGGCTACCTATAACAAGCTGGTTTCTTACAGAAAGGCCATGTACCATGCCCTGGAGAAAGCCAGGGTGCGTGCTGGCAAGAACTTCCCTGGCGGTCCTGGAGACTCACTGGAGGACCAGCTGAAGCCCATGTTGGAGTGGGCCCATGGGGGCTTCAAGCCTACTGGCGTGGAAGGCCTCAAACCCAACAAGAAGCAAACAGTGGTTAATAAGTCGAAGGTGCGTCGTGCAGGCAGTAGGAAATTAGGATCCAGGAAACACGAGAACAAGAGTCGAAGACGCATAGCTGACGACTCTGCCACTTCTGACTACTGTCCCCCACCCAAACGCCTCAAGACCAATTGCTATAACAATGGCAAAGACCGAGGAGATGAAGATCAGAACCGAGAACAAATGGCTTCTGACGTGCTCAGCAACAAGAGCAATCTGGAAGACAGCTGCTTGTCCTGTGGTAGGAAGAACCCTGTGTCTTTCCACCCACTCTTTGAGGGTGGCCTCTGCCAGACGTGCCGGGATCGCTTCTTGGAGCTCTTCTACATGTATGATGATGATGGCTACCAGTCCTACTGCACTGTGTGCTGTGAGGGCCGCGAGCTGCTCCTCTGCAGTAACACAAGCTGTTGTCGGTGCTTCTGTGTGGAGTGTCTGGAGGTGCTGGTGGGCACAGGCACAGCCACAGAGGCCAAGCTGCAAGAGCCCTGGAGCTGCTACATGTGCCTCCCCCAGCGCTGCCACAGTATCCTGCGACGCAGGAAGGATTGGAATGTGCGCCTGCAGGCCTTCTTCACCAGCGATTCAGGCCTTGATTATGAGGCCCCGAAGTTATATCCAGCAATTCCTGCTTCCCGAAGGAGGCCCATTCGAGTCCTGTCACTGTTTGATGGAATTGCGACAGGGTACTTAGTGCTCAAAGAATTGGGCATTAAAGTGGAGAAGTATGTCGCTTCGGAAATATGTGAAGAGTCCATCGCTGTTGGAACAGTAAAGCATGAGGGGAATATTAAATATGTGAATGATGTCAGGAACATCACAAGGAAAAATATTGAAGAGTGGGGCCCATTTGATTTGGTCATTGGTGGAAGCCCATGCAATGATCTCTCCAATGTGAATCCAGCCAGGAAAGGCCTGTATGAGGGCACTGGCCGACTCTTCTTTGAGTTCTACCACCTGCTGAATTACTCACGCCCCAAAGAGGGGGATGACCGGCCATTCTTTTGGATGTTTGAGAATGTGGTGGCCATGAAGGTTGGTGACAAGAGAGACATTTCACGTTTCCTGGAGTGTAATCCAGTGATGATCGATGCCATCAAGGTCTCTGCTGCTCACAGGGCCCGATACTTCTGGGGAAACTTACCTGGGATGAACAGGCCTGTGATAGCATCAAAGAACGATAAACTTGAGCTGCAGGACTGCTTGGAATACAGCAGGACAGCAAAGGATCTTCGGCTTTCCCGTACACTACACGGACGTGTCCAACATGGGCCGTGGTGCCCGCCAGAAGCTGCTCGGGAGGTCCTGGAGTGTGCCCGTCATCAGACACCCCTTCGCCCCCTTGAAGGACTACTTTGCATGTGAATAGTTCTGCCCAGACCTGTGGCACTGGGGCTTGTGGGCAGAGCCAGGGCCACAGAGGCCTTCTGATTCCTGAAGGTGCTGCCCCCAGCTCTGCCCTACCTCAGCTCAGCATATGGGGTCTCACTGTACCTCAGTTCTCTCCTGCTCAGTTTGAGCAGAACCACCTGACCCAAACAGGCAGGATGAGCCCAAGGTGCTGCCTCCTTGTGCACAGTTCACACCTGGCTGCTCAGAGCAGCCAGACATGGTGCTCATTTTTCTCCTCCTAAAACTTTAAAACTTGAAGTAGGTAGTAAGATGTTTTTCTCCTCTCTCCTGGGTATACCACCCAGAATTGATAGCTAAGATACCAAAACTACAGTGCTGACCGCTCTCCAAGACTCAGGTAATGCTGCAAAATAACCCAAGACAGTTATTGTAAAACTTTTTAGAGATGTCTGCAACTCCATGTTTATAGGAGTATTCAGTTGTAGACACATAGTTAAGGGACATTTTAAGGGCCCAGGACGTCTTTTTTAGGGCTAGCGGAAGAGGAAGTGATGTGTATGTCTTTCTTGAATTTTACCCAGCATATTTTCCTGCCTTGCTGCAGGGGCTGGAGTCTGCCTTTAGAATGTTTTCCTTGATGATGATTTCAGCAGGGATGATGTCATCATCACCACATCAGGGCTACTTTCCCCCACAAATCCAAGGGCAAGGGCCACCCCTAGCAAAATCCCTCTCCCTGACTGCAATAGAACCCCCATCAGCTCAGGAAAGGGTGGCGGAATTGGATCATACAAGTTGCCATGTGTTAGGTGCACAAGTTCCACCTTTCACTTCCCTCTTCCCTGTGTGCGGGTACTGAAGGAAGGAAGGCGTTTAGACAAGAGCCCACCCCCTTCCCTCCGAAAGACATACCCTCTGTGGACACAGGCCCTGTGAGAAGCCTAAAACCCTAATGTTCATCTGTCTTCAAGAAGCTGTGACAGTGAGAGGCAGAAGCACATTTCTCACATTGCCCCTGCATCTAAGAGATGGTGGGGAAACTGCCATGAAGGCATGATCCTCCTCCCAGAGATTTTAAAATCCTTTTTTATTCCACAGTACATTTTTTAGGGGGATGGGAGGTCAGACAAGCTGCATTTCAGAAATGCTGTAGTAATGGTTATTAACACCTTTTTTACTCTTCTTGCTGGTGCTATATTGTAGAATAAGGAATAACTTAGACAAGTTTATGGGGCTTTTATACAGCTTTTAAAAATCTCAGACTTCTATTTTTATGTTAATGTTTTCATTAAAATTTTTTGGTAAGTGGAGACATAACAAGTATGGGAAGAATATTGTGCCTTGTCTCAACAGTTTTTGCTAATTGTTAGGCCAAACAATAATGAATAGTTTTCCTTAATCTGTTTCATTAAAATCAGTATTTCTCTATAACAGTGTGGTGTCCCTTTTGTTCTTGTGCAGGTCAGTTGGACAGCACGTGTGGGTTGCAACCGTGGAGTGGTGGTTGGTGGCAGGTGATCCATTTAAGCATAGTAGGATACCCTGGCCAC
>NW_004524584.1:1749554-1762652 GCF_000260255.1 Octodon degus
GTTAATTATTGAAACTGTCCTACCAATTTGATTTGAAACTGTCTCATTGCTATTTGTTTATCAATAAAATTATGGGAAAAAAATAAAAATAAAAATAATTAATACTTTGAAAAAAAAAAAAGATTCAATGTGAAGGTTCTGGAAACTATCAAACAAGTCTACTCCAATAATACATTTGAAGCCTAGGAAGACGACCTTCAGGTCCAAGGGAGCCACTGTGAGCTGCTTCTAGACCAGGACTCCAGTTGTTATAAGAGCTTCATATCACCCCCAGAAAAGGAGCCTTTGTGGCACTTTGGATGCCATTCCGTGGGTACCAATGTTAGTTCAGACACTATGAAAAGCTTCAGATTTCTAAAAAAGTCTGAGTGTTTTTCCCAGGGAATGGTTACCTAAGTAAATGAGCATAAGCCATTTGGGAAATGTTCTGGGTAATCACTATTGAGTACTATATATTGCTCCAGAGTGGCAAGGTCTTTCTTCACAGTGACCCAGCCTTTCCTTCAGTCAGTGGGGTTTGGCAATGGGACTCAGTTTAGGTCTGGAAAATGGTCAATAATCAATTTTATTGGAACAGTTGTTCCAAATCTCTCAATCATCTTTGATTTACTTTGATTATATACATATTAAGCAAAGCTAATTTGTCTTGTGAGGCAGACTGTGGCCTTTAATCATCTCTCTAAGAACTTTAAGCCATTTAGTAACATGTAGGTGTGATCTATTGTGCTAGTCGGGCTTTGCCTCTCCTTACCATTTCTGGTAAAGTACTGGCATCTGGCTGCTAGTATTTGGAATTTCATCATTTCCTCATTGCCATGAAGAATTCTGATGTTGAAATGCTTTCTGTTAACATCATTCTGGCCCACTGGGCTTCTCCTCCATGCCAGTTCTCCCCTCACTATATTCCTGTCACCTTGGTAAATAGAATGTCCTCTTGGCCCTACCACAGAGCATAAGTCAACTTTTTCCAGCCTGTTACACAGTATATCTACCCTATTCTCTAAGCCCTTGAATCTCTTCCATGAAGTCTGCCACAGTGGGTTTTTATGTCTTCTTCACTTAGTGTTGTTACTTTTTGCCAAGTTTCCAAAAGCCATCCTGGCAGCACATTACCACCAGTTCCTGGGGTGTTGCCAGTATATTAAGTTCTTATTGTTACAATATAGACAAAGCTATACAGCTCACTTCATTTAACACTTCCCTTGATACAGCACCTTGATCCAATCCCATGTGCACTCTCTCAGAACCTCCCGCTCATATAATAATTTAGCCAATAGACTCAATGTAATACCTATCAAAATTCTAATGACATTCTTTACAGAGCTAGAAAGTTCAATTCTAAAAATTCCTGTAGTACCACAAAAAGAACTCTGAAAAGAGCTGGGGATATAACTCAGTGGCATAGTACCTGCCTGGCAAGCTCAGGGTTCTGGGTTTTATTCCCAGTGCTAAAATAAAACTCTGAACAGTCAAAACCATATTGAACACAAAGAGCAAAGGCAGAAGAATCACACTACTGGTTTTCAAAATATGGTACAAAACTGTATTAATCAAAACAACATGATGAAAAAAAAAAACATGATGTTACCATAAAAATAGAAATATAGACCAGTAAAACAAAATAGCTCAAAAACAGATCTAGAAATCTACACCAAATTGATATTTAACAAATGTGTAAAGAATACAAATTGGAAATAGGACAGTCTTTTCAATAAATAATACTAATAAAATTGGATATCCACATGCAGAAGAATGAAACTAGACTCCTATCTCTCATTAACCACATTAAAAAACAATTCAAAGTGGATCAAATACTAAAATGTAACACCTGAAATTAGGAAATGACTGAAGAAATCATAGAGGAGATGCTCCAGAATTTTTGAATGGATAAGTTTTTTGGACAAAACTCTAAAACTATAGAAAATAAAAGCACACATAGGCAAGTGGATTACATCAAATGAAAAGCTTTTTTACAACAAAAAAAATAAACATATTGAACATAACATATAGAATGAAAGAAAATATTTATAAAGTTCATATCGGACAAAGGGTTAATGTAGAGAATACAGGGGATCTCAAACAACTCAACAGCAAAAGAGAATGTGATTTCAAAATGAGCAACAGATCTAAATAGACATTCATTAAAAGAAGACATGTCCAACAGCTATATTTTCAAAAAATGAAACATTCCTAATCATTATGGATTTACAAATAAAACCACAATAAGCTATCACATTGCTCCAGTTTAGAATAGCTATCATCAAAAAGGCAAAAGAGGGCTGGGGAGATAGCTCAGTAGAATAAGTGCTCGTCTGGCAAGTGCAAGGTCCTGAGTTCAATTCCTGGTACTGCAAAAAGAAAAAAAAAAGGCAAAAGATAACAAGGGCTGACAAGGATGTTGCAAATAGGGACCCTCTGCACATTTCTGATGGGGATATAAATTAGGACAACTGTCAGGTGGAAAAATATGAAAATTCCTCAAAAAATTAAAAATAGGACTACCATATGATTCAGCAATCTCACTACTAGGTTTATAACCAGAGGAAATAAATTCACATGTTGAAGAGTTATCTTTCCCCTAGGTTTACTGAAATAGCCAAGAAATGGAATCAACTTAAGTGTCCATCAACTGATGAATGGGTAAAGAAAACTTGCTACATACACATAATGTAATGGCAGTTAGCATTTTTTTTTAAAAAGATAAAATCCTTAAAAAGCTAGATTGAAGGTCCCATTCAAACCAGCTATTTCCCACCTGGCTATTTTTTCCTTTCCATAATTTTATTGAGAAACAAATAGCAATGAGACAGTTTCAAACCAAATTGGCAGGACAGTTTCAATAATTAACACATTGCATACATTCTTCCTAGTGGTTAATTGCTGTACAAGATGCGGATTTGATATCCTATTTACAAACACCATTAGAACAAATCCCTCTATTCATTAAGAGAATGTAACTATATATCTATCCTAACCACTTTGAATACACAGATACAAAATGGACATTCACCTGTATCCCCTAACTTACTGGCATGTTCTTTTTTTTTTTTTTTTTTTTTTTTTTTTTGTGGAACTCATCTCAGGCCTTTGCACTTGCCAGAGAAGTGCTTATTCCACTGAGCCATCTCCCCGGCCTCCTCCACCTGGATACTTTTTCAGAAGAACTGAAAACCTCATACCACAGCAATATATGTGCACCCATGTTTATAGCACCTCAATTTGTTATAGCTAGATCCTGGAAACAATTCAGATGTCTAACGACTGAGGAATGGATAAAGAATGTGTGGTATTTTTATGCAATGGAGTATTATTCAGCTATAAAACAGGATAAATTTGAGACTTCTGTCAGTAAATAGATGCAACTAGAGAACATACTCTTAAGTGAAATAAATCAGACCTACATGTGCAAACATCATGTTGTCTCCTTAGTGTGAGAACCTGAAAGAGAAAATGGAATTTGAAGGGTACAATAGACACTGGGAAAAAGTAATGAACTTATTCAAAAGGAAAGAGTTACTCAGTTGAAAAGAACAGGAGACGAAGTGGAGGATAGAAATTTGTCTATGTGTGTACACAGGATGGTTTGGGTAACTGTACTGGGCATTTCTGCTCATCTATGGAAAGGATTTAATGCTTTAATTTGTTTCATCTCTTTTTTTCAACATTTCTCCTTTTACTCTTCTAAATTTCTTATATATTTCTTTTTCTTTTTTCTTCCAATTTTGCATACATATATCTGGTAACATGAACAACTGGTTGGAAGACAACACTATGCATTACAACAAATACTGTGAAATTCATATTACTTTGTTAACTGAAATTCTGTATCACTTGTAATTTTTCTTTTTTAACACTATTTTTGTACTCTCTTTAAAAATATTTTTTAAAAAAAGATAAAATCCTATCATTTGTGATAACATGGGAAGAATTAGAGGTCACTGTGTTATGCTGAATAAATGAAGCACAAGGAGACAAATACTATACGACTAGTCAGATATGGACTCTAAAAGTTGATTTTGGGCTGGGGAGATGGCTCAGTGGAATAAGCACTTGCCTGGCAAGCGCAAGGGCCTGAGTTCAATCCCCGGTTCCACCAAAAAAAAAAAAAAGTGTTGTAAAAGTTGATTTTATATTGAGAAAACAGTAGGTATCAGAGGTTGAGGATAGTAAAGGGAACAGAGTGATGAGGAAGGCTGATCAACAGGTACTAAGTTATACAGGAGTGAGAAGATCTAGTGTACTATGGCACAGTATGGGTAACTATAAATAATGATAACATACTCTGTATTCAAAAGCTAAATGAAATTTGAGTTTTCACCATAACAAAAATGATAAATGTTTAAGCTAAACATATTTAACTTGATTTGAGCATGGCACATGGATATGTAAAAAAAAAATTTAGATTCCATATCTGACTAGTCATGTAGTATTTGTCTCCTTGTGCTTCACTTATTCAACATAACACAAATTATTTAAAAATTAGCCAGATCCTGCTTCTCCATTAATATATAGTTCCCATCCCTGGGTGCCCCAGCACCTCCACACACTAGCTCTTCTAAGAGCTGGCTTTTGCTGTTGGCCTAGTGGTCAGGAGCAGTAGGGATAAACAGCAAGGGTATAAAGCATATTTATGAAGCATTTACCTCCTTTAATTTGAGGCTTCCACATGATCTCCAAGCAAGGTGAGAAAGGGAAAAGAGGATGCAAATGGGTAAGAGAGGAAAGACAACTGTCTTTTAATAATGAGGAAGGGCCCCTGCTGCCCAGCAATTTCAGAAGAATATGAAAGTTCAATGTTCTCACTTGTACCTACCCAGATACTACTACTGCAACTGTCCTAGACTTGCCATATGAGGTTCTCTTCAGTTTAAAGTACAACTGAAGTTTTACTCTTGCAACTGAGTCTCTGCTTATGCTCAGTTTGGTCTCTGCAAAAGATGAGTATTTCCTTAAATACTGCAACAAGGCTCTCTTTCTTTCCCATTTTTCATTAAATTGATAATCAGCTGCCCAGAGCCTGCCATTATCTTTCCTCAACAAATTAGTGGCACTGAGGAATCGCCATCCAATTTTATAGGGTTTTTGTTTGTTTGTTTTGTTTTGTTTTTGTGGTACCTGGGATAGAACTCAGGACCCTACGCTTACCAGGCAAGTGCTTATTCTACTGAGCTATCTCCCTGGCCCCAGTTTTATAGTTACTTATTTTCTACCACCTCTCAGATGCTAGAATTAATAAGTCAGCCCCTATTGCCTCTCAATAGAATTGCACTCAAGTTTACGATAGTAAAGTTTTAGCATCTGTACCTCAACAGCAGCTGCTAAAACAACACACCAGTAGCTGTCAGTGAAGGGGTCCTCCTTATCATCAAGCTGGCAAGCAATCATATTTTAGATTCGCTGAACCACTCTGGCTACCAATTATTAAAACAGAGTTCCCTAAAAAGACCCAGAGATAAAGCTGTGTACAGAGGTTCTTCAGGGATATTCTTGAGATACCAGTAAAGGAGGAAGAAAGCAGAATAGGACAGAGGGACTCACAGTGCAACTGGCAACCAAGGTCTCAGCTGGGACCTTCGTATCTACACATCAGCCAGTTACTGGCCATGGACCACCCTAAGAGGGGACATGACTTTTAGTAAGGCAGTTTTCCACTCCAGAAGGCAAAGCCTAGTGACAGATGTGGCCATGAGCCACCCACAATGATACACCCTGCAGCAGGGGTACAGGTGTGTCAGCCCTGACCAAGAAGATCTAGGCAGAGCTCCATGGTATCCCACAGTGATGCCAGAATAAGTAGATGGCACTATGGGTTTCTATCACAGTTTCAGGGCTCATCCTAGTTCTCAGCTTCCCTCATCACAATCTCTAAAGGCCCCACCACATGTGCAGTCTCTGGCACCCACGGCTTTGGCTTGTCTTTCATAAGGTAACTGCATGCTTGGTGTAGGGATTGATGGGACATTAGGAACGGATCCCTAAGAAGCTGTCACACAGGTACCAGGGCCCACTGCTCCTGAGTTGAATCACTGCATAGAGGGGAGTGAGGACAGGACTGAGATTTTCTCTCTCTCCTCTGCACCTGTGGGTGAACAGAAGCTGCCTCCATTGAACCTTCTCTGCAAATCCTATCATGGTGGGTGGGAAGATAAGACTCCCACCCCTCTTCCAGGCAGCCCTCCACTGCCTGCAACTCTAACACCATCTGGATGTTCCCTGCACTGTCTCCTACAGCATACCAGGTCCTGCCCTTCACACAGCACCTGAGACTGCTGCGTCCTGACAGTGGTCACCCACCTTGTACAAGCCCTGGGCTATGCACCCTGTGTACAACATCTCCTTAAACCCTCCTTACAGTCCCTTGGGAGGGTCAGAAAGGGGAGGTGACTTCAGAACCAGCATTTAAATCCCAGTCTCGCAGTATCTACTCCGAAAAGTGGTCTGGACATGTTATCCCAGAGACTGAGTCATGGTCCCTTTGCTCTCTGCTGGATCTTGCCTGGCTATCTATCGAGCTCAGCAAAGTCCCAGAAGGTGGTTTGAGAGCAGCCCAATAGCTGTGGGAGTTCCTTCTTGGGTGGTCAGACATCCCGAGGACTGAGGATTTTCCTGGGACTTTGAAATTTCTTCCATGTTTTCTTTCCACTTTTGTCCCTATTCTCCATAAATAGAAGGCAAGTAGTCTATGGTTACAGATAGGGTTGGTCTCAGAAGGCAGACCCCTAACCCCTGCAACATTTTCCCTCACTGGAAACCTGCCCAACCCTTGCTCTGCCTTTAACATTCAACTCAAGTGTCACCAGCTGAAAGGCTGTGTCATCCGTGCCTGTGCTTGTGCATACTAGTCATGCATCTAATCCCGCACCCTTTTCTTCAAGTCAATTTTCCCCAGAGCACTAAGCATTAGGAAAGCCTCTACAAAGTGGAAGGCACTTCCTTTCCTCAGGAAACTTTCTCAGATTCTGCAGGGCACAGATAATTAACTATTGCTTTTAAAAATATCTCACCACAGCCTGGTCTTTGCATCAGTGGCTGCTTTTGCGCTCAAGCACACAGCCTGGCTACTCTGTAGGCCAAGGTTATGCCTGATAAAAGAAGTGGTGGGGAAGTGCAGTGGTGCAGACCAAAGGCAATTTCTGTACCACTTACTCTGGCTGGAAGTGGAACACCTACTGGAGACACAGAACCTGCTATTTATGCTGTTCCTCTTTAAATTATGCTGAGGTCTTATATTCTAAATCTAGGTTACTTCCTACCTGCCTGCCTGTTTGTCCTTGGGCACCTCCAGTTCTTGCCCACTCCCCTTCCTACCCATCTTGCTGGCCCTCTGTAGGACCCAGATCCCATCCATATGCACAGAGATAAAGCCAAGGGAGCGGCTGATTTGTTTCGTGGAGCTTGACATTCTAATGGGGAAGGAGATTCATGAATATGCTTAGCTGGGCTGAGAGGTGCTAACAGCCTCCTGGACTTACTGTTCCTGGCAGTTGTTACTGACCTCAGAGCCCATCAGCAAAACCAAATTCTGTCCCCACCTTCTTGGGCATCTTTTGACTTTCAAATTAGGATTTGGAGAAAGAGTTAGGAAATTAATTCAAGGAGAATTTTTGAAGCACTAAAAGTTGTAACAACCCTTGATTCTACCTGTTCAAATGGATTGTTTTTTTAGGGACCACTTCCCAATACACACATATACAACCCACATACACACTGCTTTCCAACACTGTCAGCCTGAGTTCTTTATCCAATCAGCACTCCACACAGCCTCTGACATGCTGCCATGAGCTCACCTATTCAGCTCACATCAGGGGTGCAGCTCAAGGTATTCAAGGGCAATTACATCTAGCTATGACCATCATCCCCAAAAGTACGCCTCTGTTTCTCCAAAATGTTCTTCCTTTACTTACCTGCCTTTTCTGGATTAGAGTACTTGAAATGGGCCAAGCAAGCATGCTGCCCATTTAATTTACACCATGTAATTTTAAGTCTCAAAAATAATCCTCTGTTGTGGTAAAACTAGAGCTGAAACCCAGGTCCATCTTTCTCCATCACTGAGACACAATATGTGACACCCACAGCTTACAGGAGAGGCTTGTTTAGGCTCACTGCAGAGGCTTTAGCTCTTACACAGCAGAAAGGCTGGCTGGGATGAAATCTGCTCATGGCACCCCAGAAGCTGAGAGTGAAGGGCAGATGCCCTTCCAGGCCACGCCCCAGCGCCCTGCCTCTTCCCACCAGGTGTCACCTCCCACCTACAGCACCCCATGACACAATCACATGCCACGAACTCCACCTCTGAACACCTAGGATTTGGGGGGTACTTCTAGAAATAAACCACAATATTGTTCTATTAGCTCCATTCTACAGATTTTTAAAAGTGAGTCTCAGTGGTTAAGTGATTTGTCCAAAGGCACACAAGTGGTAAAACTTGAACTGTTTCTTCTCATTTCAAATCCTGCTCTTTCTGGTAAAGTTCCCTAATTACATTTTAATATAACACAGAAGACCACCATGGTTTTCTTATGCACCAAGACCTCCACTATACACCTTCCTCTACCTTCCTTGTTATCCAGAATCTGGAAGCAGCCTTGACTCGGCTCTCCTGCACCCAGTTATTCACAGAGTCTCTGTGGTCACCTCTCCAGCTCCTTTCCCACCAGTCCCCTTCTCTCCAGTCCCCTTGTCCTTGCCCAGGAAAGTCCTCACAGCTCTCCGTTCTCCATGGACTCCCATCTCCATCTGGCCTCTTTACTCTTCTAGTCTTTCATCTCTTCATACCCCCACCAAACAAAAGCCCAAACCTGCTTCTCTGTGTTCGTCTCTCACCTTCCTGAGCCCACAGTCTCAAGACTGGCAGGACATGGTGCCACCCCTCCTCTGCATGTCACATTTGTGAACATCCTCTAAGACCCAGATTAAATGTATCCTCTTCTGAGAAACCCCAGCTCCAACAGACAGGGAGTAGTGTTCCTCTGTTGACCCCTCTCATTACCCTATACTTAGCCAGCTGTCTCATCCCTTGTTACTCACTAGTACAAGCATATATGTCATCTCCATCATTTTCTGAGCTTCTTTAAAGCAGGAAATCTCTCTTCTGTCTCTGGGGTGTGTGTGTGTGTGTGTGTGTGTGTGTGTGTGTGTGTGTGTGTTTGATCTCTGGCACAGAGGTGTGTGAAGCATACTACTCAGTTTCCTGAACTTCATGGTCATAGTCCATGAAGGTATCTCTCCTTTGTATCCTATTTCTGCTCTCCTGATCCTCCTCCTACCTGGCTCTGTATGTCCAACATCTAACACAGAACACAGAAAGGGCGCTAAGCAAATGTGATTCAGCACAGCAAATGACTAATTAGTCATGGATCCTATTTAATCCCATGCCTTGCAGATGCCATCAGTGAAGGAAATGGTTTAGCTACTGCAGGGAAATAAGTTACTGAAAGAGATCAAATCTTAATTGTTTGAAAGCCAGGCTATTGCAGAAATAAAAAACGATTTATACATCCAAAGCCAGCTTATCATTTGGAGACAGCAAAGTAAGGGTCTCAATACAAATTTAGTTCAATCAAGCTAGCAGGCCTAACACACGACTCTCAGCCCTTTCTCCCTCGTAGTCACTGAAGAGGTGATTCTCTTCCTTCTAAAGATGATCCTGTTGCTTGCAAGTCATTAGGAATCACAGAGAGAGAGAGAGAGAGAGAGAGAGAGAGAGAGAGAGAGAGAGAGAGAGAGATGACAACTATCTGAAATTCTTCTCTAGGACAGCTCACTCATAACCCACAAGATCATTGTCAGGATTATGAGCCCACAATACCTTTTGGAACAACAGTAACAGAAATGTCCCATAATTTAATTACATGATAGACTGACCAAAACAGTCACAGCTCTTCACTCTCTCCTATGTCCTTTAATGGGGACCTGCTGGTTAGCTCAGTTGTTTAAGTGCCTGCTTATGCAAACACAGTCAGGAGCAGGATACTGCAGTTCAATCCCCAGCTCCACATGCCTTACCAGACCCCGCTGTTCAGAGGGGTCTTAAGGCAGCCTGTGTCAGCCAAAAAAAAAAAAACCTCCTATATCCTTTACTATGTGACTTTGGCAGAAATGTTCACAGGCTTGAAATGAACTTGTACACTAGAGTTTCTTTCTCTTCTATCTCTGCCATCACAGGAAGAACACGCCTCAGCTAGCCTACAAAAGGACAGAAAACAAGTAAAACAGAGCCCCACAGATACCCCAGACATGCTCATCCAGCTGCCCCAAGATATCTGAGCAAATTTAGCCAGGGTCAGATGACAGCAGATGCATGAGTGAGCCCAAGCACAATCAGCCAAACCTAGCTCAGAGCAGTTAAATGCTTGTAGACTCATGAGGTAAATAATATTACTAAATATCTCTGAGGTTTTGTGATTGTTTTTATTTCCAGCAATACTGTGGTAGTTGATGTCTAATTACATTAACTATGCATATAATTCATTGATCTGAGTTTTGGGTCTTTTTTAAATATGGCCAAATATTCCCCCTAAGAACTAAGAAGTGCCTTAAGTAAAAGCAATGTAATATGCACCTACTCATATCTGAAAGTAGTAACTTAAGGGAGGCCACCCAGAAGATTGGAGCAATGACAATGTCTCTGGAATAAGTGAAGCACCTCAGGGCAACTACTTGAAAAGAGACGACATGTAAATACTGGCATATTTGCCCTTTGTGATAGTATCTCATATTTGCTGAGTATCCCATAATGTGACTGCTAGATTCACCAATATTGTTTTTGTCTGAACAGGAGATAATCCCATTCATAAGTTATATTACTATAATTAATGGACATTACTATATCTAAACCAGAGGTTATTTTTTTCAGAAATGCCAGATGCCTATTAATATATGCCGAGATCTGCTGTATTAGTGGAAAATTATTGAAAAATCTGTTAACAGACTACCATGACACTCAACCATTATCTTCGAGATTCTGGGCACCAGTGACAAAAACCAAGGCATATGTTTTCCATTCCTACACCCCAACACATAAAAAGGAAGGTCCTTTCGACCTAAAAATATAATTTGCAAATGTTCAAAGACCACTTGTCATTACTTCTCATCTGAAAATGTGCAGAGCTTGCACTTTTAAGTGCAAATGTCTAAAGAGTCTCCAGACTGGGAAGAGCCACAGCTTGGCCAAGCTGCAGCACACTCAGGCCAGTGTCCTTGCCTCCAGATTACTGCCTACATGAGCTTACCTCATAAGAGCTTTATGCTTCTAGCCCAAGACCAGGTGTAGGCGCTAGGAAGAGAGATATGCTGGTCCTGAGGAACACAGGGGAAACCCACTGTACAGAGGACTCATATAGTCTCGTAACCAAACAAATGAACTTTTGAATCACACTCTATTCTACTGTGCCCTGAAACTGCTTCACGTGGGACCTGTGGGAAATCACTACATCTTTGAATCTAATTGTGACATGGCGACTGCAATGCATTCCTTGCAGATGTCATGGCAGTTAAATCAGGAAACCAATGTAGAGTACCTATGCTTCCTGGCACACAGTAGACACTCAAAAAACTTTTATCAATGAATTATAGATGGTAGATTATTGTTTGACTGGTACGACAACTGCCTCAAGTTATAAAATTAGTAAGCCAATGATGTTACTAGAAGGAGAGTGAATGCCACATTTGCCCCCTTAGCTGATGACACACTGGTTGCATCAGTTGACAAGTTCCCCATTCCATTTGCTCATCATTCCTCCAGCTGTCTCTTGTCCATTTCTCAGGAGCCACAGACTGGGAAAATAGCAAAATGAGTAGAAAATATGCTCATTAGAATTGTACCTGAGGTAGGAATAAAACTTTTGACTGAAGGTTTGAACCTGTAAGGGCCATGTCCAGATCTTGGACATGGATTCTTCAGCTCTACCTTTACCTTTTCTTCTTCTGTCTCAAATTCATTACCTGTAACATGCTATGCAGTACACCAGGCAGACTACAGACATCATCACACTTAATTCTCAGAGGACACTGTAAGTTGTGTGGGGATATCCCAGGCTGGCCGATGAGGAAGGGAAACCAAGAAAGTAAGTCATCTGCAGTACAGTCAAAAACTGAATCAAGGCTAGATGTGGTGGAGCATGCCTAGAATCCCAGTACTTGGAGGCTTCGGCAGCCTGGCTTACATAGTTCAAGGCCAGCCTGGACCATATAGAGAGATCTCATCTCAAACCTCTCCCTGTAAATAAGGTTGAATAAAGATCTGTTCATCTCCAAAGCCAACAGTCTCACTCCTGCCTCTTGCTGCCACGATCTCCACACTACACAGACGAAGCCAATGCCACGTACACTCAGAGTGCTCAACATGAATCTTTCCTCAACAGTACCTCAGCGACACATCCAGTGTTTCACCAATCCACTCTCTAGCTGCACATTTGCCATGGCCATATATCTCTTTCACTCATATTATCTTCTTTCATCAAATTAACTTTTCTTATTCAACTTTATTTGAGAGTCGCAACACACAGACGTAATAGCTCTTCAAGTCTGCAGTAAAAAATGGCCTCCAATAAAACTACATTAAAAAAATGGAAAAGAAACATAATGGAAAAAGTAAAAAGTTGAGGAAGCAGAACCTGAAGAGTTTGTGGTAGAAAAAGTACTGGACTGATGTGTAGTGAATGGGAAGGTGGAGCATTTTCTGAAGTGGAAGGCATTTACAGATGCTGACAATACATGGGAACCTGAAGAAAATTTAGATTGTCCAGAGTCAATTGAAGCATTTCTTAATTCACAAAAATGTGGCAATGAAAAAGGTGGTACAAAAAGAAAATCTTTATCTGACAGTGAATCTGATGACAGCAAGTCAAAGAAAAAAAAGAGATGCTGCTGACAAACCTAGAGGTTTTGCTAGAGGTCTTGATCTTGAAAGAATAATTGGTGCCACCGATAGTAGCAGAGAATTGATGTTTCTCATGAAATGGAAAGATTCTGATGAGGCTGACTTGGTGCTGGCAAAAGAGGCAAATATGAAATGTTCTCAAATCGTCATTGCTTTTTATGAAGAGAGAGTAACTTGGCATTCTTGTCCAGAAGATGAAGCTCAATAACTTACATCAT
>NW_004524584.1:1772159-1775164 GCF_000260255.1 Octodon degus
TAAAAAAAAAAAAAGGCAATCTTTTCCTCGTCACTCACTCCTAGACCTTTATCCCTTGCTACTCCCATCCTAGACACCCTTCTTTCTCTTCCTATATAAGAGCATTAAACAAGACTTAACTCAAGCTGTCCCTCCTGCTTGCCCTCTGCCTTCCCTAAGCCTCCAGTTATTTCCAACACTGGGCGTCAGCTGTTGGTCGCCTTATACATCTGCCTGACAGCCTACTCTTCCTGCGAGCCTTCTCAGTCCAAACTTGAGGCCCCTCCCCACACAGTGCTGGGTACACCTGATAAACACTCCTGGAAGATCACCCTGACATGCGACTACCAATCACAGGACTCTCCAATCACCAGGTAGCCATTTAGAAAGTATCTCTGAGAACAGCCTCATCAGCCGCTTTCTGAGAGATGCAAAAACTTTTGGTTGCCAGAACCAGGCAGTGAGGAAAGGGTCTGAGCTCCTGGAAAGAGATGCCAGTATCTGGTCTGGGTGCCCTGGAAAAACCAGAGACTTGCAGCTAAACTTGGCCAGCACCACATTCCTACCCACTCACCCTTCATCCAGGGCCCTATGCCAGGAAGCATTTGGTATTGTGCAGTACGGAACTTATAATGGCACCCAACAATCCAAGCCATTTGAGTCTGTATGATGCACCATTAAATTAAAGGAGTTTATGTGACTAAGATGGGAGCCCTAAAAAAGGGGAGTCCAACACACTTAATAAACATGTTAGTCCTTCCATGAAAGCAGCACCATCCTGCCACTGATGCCACACCAGCCGAAGCTCAGCCTCCACCAGCCTTGATCCCTTACACATTATGCTGTCAGATCAATCTCTCAACCCACCCACCTTAGCCACAGTTCTCTCTCGCTGGGTAACCAGAACTCCTCACACCCACCAGTCTCCAGCATCATGCCATCCACTCTACCCTGTCTCCTCTAAAACCTTTAAGCTGCCCATGGGATGAGTCTAATCTGACAAGCCCACAAGCCTGGCCTGCACCCTGCAAGGCTAAGCACCTGCCTCTGTGCCATATCCCCCTGCTCTCCCCTCTACAACCCTTGTTCTCATTGGACACCTGAAGGCCTTCAGGACCTCTGCAAAGGATGCACACATGTGCAATGACACCTGAGTGCTGACTCCATGTCTTCTAACTGAACTGGATGCCTCCTCCTTCCATGACTTCAGGGTTCCCTCATGCCACCAAACCTCCCCCTCAGCTCAGCAGTATTGACCTTCCCTGGAATAAATGACTGGAGGAGTCCTTCCCTGCGTTGGACTCAAGAGAGGACACAGTTGGTCAAAATCATGTCATCTGTTTTCCAAGACCTGTCTTCACTGAGCTCAAGAACCAAAGTACCTGGACAGGTGAGGCAGCCAGACTGCAGGATTCTCAGTTCCGTGGAAGCACCATGGCTAAAGCTACTCCCCCACTTCTTAGTATCTCCCCTTGCCTGCTGGAACCAAACCATTCTCCACAAGAGTGTAATCAGAGCCTTCAGGTCAGTGCCCAGGCATGCTAGTGGGCCCACATCCACTGACAAGAAAAGCTGGAGAACCTTCTGGAAGAAAGCTATTCCAGATTAGAAATCCTATGTGGAAGAAGAAAGACCTGCAGGTCATGCTGATGCCCACAAGTCTCCTCTGGGCTTTCCACTAATACATGCTTGCCGCTTTGCTCATCAAGAAGACTGTTCCACCAAATCTCCTTGACTTCTCTGAGCCTCAGCTCTTTCTTCCAGAAGATGTGAATAATACCACAGCCCTCTCGTTATTTGTTCCAGGGAAGGTCACCCTACTGACCTTAGGTGGAAGGGTTGGTGGCATGACAGAATGCTGAAGTCATAGGAGGAGGCCTCTAGTTCAACTAGGGGTTCAAAGAAAGATATTTGAGAAGACATAGAGTTAGATAGTACCTGTCTCACAGGATTACTGGGGAAAATGGAGCAAGATGAGCGTACCTAGCTGGGAGTGATATACACACCTATAATCCCAGCACTCAGGAAGCTGAGGCAAGAGGATCACTGCAAGTTCAAAGCCAGTCTAGAATATGTAGGGAGTTCAAGTTGAACCTGAACTATATAGCGAGAACCTGTCTCAGAAACAAAACAAAAGGAGTACTTAGCACACACCTGGCTACTTCCAATAGGAGAGTCTCAGTAATTTTATTCTCATTTACAGACCACACCCATGTTCACCATCATATTTATACACAACCATTTTATCCTTTGGTTCTTATTCATGGTGAGGTACTAGTATCTAACCCCAAAAACCAAGTGGGGATAGTGAAGCTAAGGGACAGCTCATGGCCCCTTTTCTGCGAGTAGTGGTGAGCATAGAACCTACAGCTGCTGGCTCCACCTCATAAAAACTCACTGTCTTCAGCAGGGCTCTGTTGACTCTTCCTGGGTCCACTTGTACAGACAGACACAGTGAAGCAGCCTGCCAGACCCAGGCCCTGGTGATGGCCTGCACTATCAGGAAAGCCATTCTTATCCAGGAACTTTGCACTCTTGCTAGTAAGCCTGCTTCTCTGGGCTTGGCAGGAATACCCATCCTTACCATTTTGTATTTGTACATGCAGGATAGTTGGGATGGATGTACGGCTGCTTTCGCTTGGTTCAGTGAGAGGAAGGATTTGTAGTAGTAATAGTGTTTGGACGGGATGTCCTGGCTGCCTCTTGTGCTGTAGATGACTGCTGAGAAGATAACAATGTGCAATGTATTGATTATTGAAAATGTCCTATTGATCAGCTTGAAGAGTGTCTGATTGATATTTGTTTCTCAATAAAATAAAATAAGAAATACCCATCCTTGGCCATGTGTATGTCACAACCCTTGTGTCCTCTTTGAAACACAAGGAGCTCATTTTATCATCATATTCTCTCTTAAGATTTATTTTAAATTGGGATATAACTATGAATGTCCATTTTGTATCTGTGTATTCAAAGTGGTTGGGATAGATATATAGTTGCATTCTCTTAATGAATAGAATGATTTGTTC
>NW_004524584.1:1775264-1780951 GCF_000260255.1 Octodon degus
TTTTATTGATAAACAAATAGCAATGAGACAGTTTCAAATCAAATTGGTAGGACAGTTTCAATAATTAACACACTGACACACTGCATACATTCTTCTTAGTAGTTAATTGCTGTACAAGATGCGGACTTGATATCCTATTTACAAACACCATTAGAAAAATCATTCTATTCATTAACAGAATGTAACTATATATCTATCCCAACCACTTTGAAGAAAAAACATTCTAATGAAAATCAAGTTTAATATGTCAGTTTTGAAAGTAGTATTTGGGGGAGTTGTTGGGTTTTGTTTGTTATGCATCTATAGCACTGGTTACTTTGAACAAATAAAGCTTTTGTAGTTGCTTCATTTATCAAAAAAAAAAAAAAAGAAACTTTATTTGAAAAAAAAACCTTCTACACCATCATAGCTCATACTATTTTCTATAGTTATTTTTTTAATGTATTTGCTACAGGGTCTTGCTACACACCTTGGACTCAGTGATTCTCCTGTTTCAGCCTCCCCAGCACTAGATTACAGGCCTGTAGGGATCCAAACCCTGGTCCCTGTACTTGCCTGGGAAGGTGCTCAGTCCATTGAGCTATCTCTTCAGCCTTATAATTAATTTTTAAAACATAATTATTATACTGCAAAGTTCATCTGTATATCATTTAAAATCATCTTGTGTACTGCATGCTACAGACCAACCATATCTATTAAAGATCTACTATAAATATCACTCTCAGAAACATATGCATATTTTTACATATGTGTACACATATATAACTTTCAGCTATGTTTTCATATGAAAAATTTCCCCCAAAAAAGTAGAAAAGAATTGTGGAATGAACCCCTATGCATACATGGCCCAACTTAAATAGCTGTCAGCCCCTGGCCAATCCTGTGTCCTCTGTACCCTCATCTACTTCCCCAAATTCCCTATCATTTTAAAGTAACTCTGGGGCATTCTGCCACTTCATTCATATACACAAGTGACACTCTTGACACCAGTAAATGTTTGCAGAGTGTTCCCTAGGTGGCAGGCAGGTAAAGTATGGCAAACAAACGCTCATATATCATTGATCTCCACAATCTTGGGAGGCTTACAGGGGGAGAAGTGAAGGCACAGAAACATAACCTACTTGTGCAAGATAACATCACTGATAACTGCAAATGCTGGGACTTGAACTCAGGGAGCTCATGCTATTGCCCACTGCACTGTACCACCTCATAGGAGCACAGACCTGTTCCTTTTTTCTCCCTTTTTTGGTGCTGAGGAATAGAACCTTATAATCTACTTTTCTCCCATTTGCCACAGAGCTGGTTCAAGAGTTTCTTGAAGTTCATGCACAAAGTCTGCCATCTTCACTGTCCCTATGCAGGATTTCTGCCAGTTTAGGCTGCCTGAGAGATGCTGTTGCCTCCACAAGGTGTGAAGGGTGGACACTGAGATTCTCCCACAGCCTCTGCTGAGTGCAGAATGTGAAGCCAGCATGTAGGGGATGAGCCTCCAGTGCCCAGGGCTAAAAATACCAAAGTCAGCATGTTACAGCTGCAGAGCACAATACACAAGTCAAGCCTTGACTATCATTTACAACTTGACACCCCCGATCTTGGTTTCAGCATGTGCTGTCGTCACACAGACACTGATTTCTCCAAGGCTTTGCTTCCTGGGAATGTGACTGTGCTTTGGTTGCCCTTGACCACAGTGGGATCAGGCAGGCAGGAATGCCTTTTGTCTTGATTGAAACCCTCCGCACTCATTTGCTTTCGGCAGCATGCAGGGTCCTGGTTTAAAGAGGGGGTGAAAGGGCTTAAATGTCTCCAAAGGTTTGTGAGACACAGGACTTCTCAAGGGAGAAATGATGATGATTTCAGAGTAAAGGAATCAAAAGCACATGTACTGCCTTTCTCTGCACATACAGAGTGACTTAAAAATGAAGGAAAGAAAGCGTTAGGAAAAACAGTTTTGAGTTTCGTTGAACCAACATTGGAAAAATGCAGCAAGACTTTTTCCAAATCCAAAGCAGAACCGTGTCCTTCCACCTCTGTGGGAAATTCTGGTTTGGAAACCTGGTCTCCAGGGGCTGCCAAGAGTTCCGGCCATAGCAGCCCCTACTACACACACACACACACACACACACACACACACACACACACTGAATAAAGAAGGAGATAGCCCCAAAGTCACCACCCCAGATCTAAAAGTCCAATGAGGCAAGAGAGAATGGGCCTAGGTCAGCAGTATCCCTTAGCAAAATCTTCTGTCTGTGATGCCAAAAAAAAAGCCTTTACCTTGATGAGCGAGAGCATGCATGGGCCTCAGTTAGACAGGATCCTTTAGGAGTAACAAGCTAAATGGGATCAGAGGCTTTCCAAGGGTACAGAGGCATGAGGTCACGTGAAGCTCTTTAGCTAGGCCCCATTGCTCTTAATTTCTGCTGTCCTGCTAATATGTGGCCTCTAAAACTCTTGACCTCCGCCTTTTCCCTTCCTTCCTCATCACATCTATTCCTCTTGAGCACCATGGGGGAAAGGCGCTAATATTCAATCTTGAGTCTCTACTGGACAGCATCTGGCAGCCGGTCACCAGCCTATGAGAAGCTACCTTTGGCTGAGTGTCAACGTCTAACCCAATCAGCTGCACCCAGATGAAAGCAATATAGTTTGTATTAAGACATCCAGTGCAAAAGGAGCAACTACTTCCTACCACTCTGTTTAACTTGTGGACTTGTGGGTGTGAGGAGAACTGAAAGCCTAACCCAGCCTCCTATGGTGCCCCAGATCCTGAAACAAAGGCCCAGGAGTCCTGGGTAGAGCATCACAGAATAAAAATGAAGCACCTGGCTGAGGGAGGCATGCGTGTATATGAAGAGTGAGGCTAAGCTTTGAGTAGGTTAAGCCTATTTTGTGAGTCAGCCTGGCCTTTTAAATCCCAACTGCCAGGGAAGCCTCTGCTTTCCAGGAAGTTATTCCCATCAGCAGTTGCTTCTGCAATTGCGGCTGTTATGAAACCTTTTATTTTGAAAACACATTTCAAAACAAGGCTTCTTGCTCACTCAGCCTTCTCTGGTCTACTAGGAGCAAAATGGCGCAGATGTTTCCCTGTGGCCTGCATAGTGGTGTGTTCTCCCTGCAGGCCATTTGAGTCCCCAAATCCATCTGTAGTCACTGTGGAAAAATGCAGAGGCACTGTGTGGGGAGAAGCATGTCAACTCATCCCAAACACTCTGCTTCAGCCAGCTCCCTGCCCAACACATGGCTGGGCCATGACACAGTGCCCTGCTCCTCAGAGAATAATTCATTATGTAATTAAAGGTTTTTGCATCCAAGTTGATTTCTAAAGCAACTGCTGGTATAACCCCAATTAAGAAACACTAACAGAGGAGGAGCTGGGCCCTGACGTCAGGCTCACACCCACAAAAGTTTATGGGAGTTGTCAGATACTCATGCCACGGACCCTGACAGAATGCTGGGCAAGGAACAAACAGCACACTCTTCAGGCTCGAAGGACCTTTCTGGACAGATGGCCTGTTCCCACAGGCCAGGCTTGCAGAGCAGCAGGGTGGAGTCATGAAAAGAAATGGGCCTTGAGAGAAGACCGACAGGGCTCTAATACACTACTCTAACTGTTACCAGCTGTGGGACCCCAGGCACGTCATGATGCCCCCAAGCCTTGTTTCTTCATTAGTGGGATGGTTTTCACACTTTTCATCTACCAGACAGGGTTACAGATAAGATGTACAAAGAGCAGAAAATAATGCAGGAACATTATAGATTGAGCATGAAAGCTTATTAGTGTTACCACTGCAGTGTGAGTTGGGAGTCTACTGGCCCATCAGTGGCATGTCTGCCCAAGGGTCTCAGAAGAGAAAGGGATATTGCTGAGATGTGGGACATTGCTCTCCTCAGACCACTCAGCAATTACGATCACCAAGAGCTTCCCCCATCCCTCCTGACTCCCATCCATGATGGATTTGGTTCACAAAACTCTTCTTAAGCTTCTGTTCTTTTTAATTTTTTTTGGTATAGGGTCTCACTACACAGCTCAGATTTGTAGTGAACATCCTGTCTTAGGCTCCCTGCACTTGAATTACAGGAGTGTGCCACCATGCCCAGTTTCAGTGGCCTGCATGGCGTGTCCAGGGTTCTGGGGCCAGTACAGCAGACTGGTGTACTGAACCAGGGTCCTTGTGCTTGCCAAACAGATGCTTAGGCTGCCAAGGTATCTCCTCAGCCCCTAAGCTTCTATTCTTAAGAAGCTTACTCTGGAGAGACATGACAGACAGGAACCCACAAGCACAGGACCACCTGATCAGAGAGATGAAAGATGCACACGCAATGCTTTGGGACAGACGGAGGAAAGATCAGGTACAACTTCTTGCAGTGCAGAGGTGTGTGAAGGGAGACATTTCTAGATGGATAGGGCAGGATGAGCAAGCGACATCATGGTGACCAGATAATGAGGCAGAAGCTGTGGGAGAGATGAAGTCTTTGGCTACAGCATTAAGAAGGTTATTCTCTGGGTGGAGGTTTAGGAATCCGACTCCAACCTGAGTGAGGAAAATGGTCTGGACAGGTAAGACTCAGGTGAGGCAGCCAACCAAGAGAAGAGGACAGCCTGATGGCCTGCTTTTAGCTGCGCCAGGCTTATCTTTACTCTGGAACCAGAAGGAAATACCAATTTGACAAAGGAAAAAACTCTCATGTCAAGGAATCAAATTACCTGCTGGGCAAAGCAATGTACCACAGCCCTTCCCTTGCCTCCTCCTGAGGCAGGTCCTCACACTAACACATGCTACAGGGCACTGCACTGGGGAGGGGGCAGGTGGAAAACAGCATGTGATGATTGCCATCTGGCCCAACGCAGTCTCTCCGCTGGTTGAGCCATCCAACTTATTAGGCTGAGCCAGATCTTCTGCCACCTCAGAAATAATGCAGTAACCTCCTTGGTATCTTTCTGCCCGCCACTAGTAAGGGCTGACTGAGGCTCCAGCCTCTTGAGTGTCAGCCCCACTCCTGTCTGATGACAGAACTGCTGTGCTCAGCTATAAAGCTGCCCACACTGTGTACCCAGATGCCTCACCTGTGAGCTCAGTATTGGAAACCATCTGGCACATGTCTGTCTTCACGATGCTACCATGGTGACGGGGGAATGCTACCAGCCTGGCATAGGCTGAGAGGCCTTGGGGAGAGTCTTAGGGGTCAAATCCTAGAGATGGAGCCCACATTGGAGGGATTGCCAGCTGCTACTGTCCAGCCCAAAATATCCCATCTCACTCTCTCCATCCCTGATGACTTCTGTGACACAGTAAGAGAAGGTGTGCTAAGGCCCATGCATAACTGAAGCTGTCTGCCTCAACTGTGATGTAAGGGAAAATGTGCCCAGCTTTCCCTCTATCCTAATTACAAGCAAAAATGCATAATTTCTGCACTGTAGATTTATAGAAACAATACCATACTTGTACATTTTCTATGCTCAAAAATATATACACTCACTCAGTTTAAAAGGCAATCTTGGGGCTGGAGAGATGGCTCAGTGGTCTAAAGCACCTACTTGGAACAAGCTTGGCAAAGCACAGGGACCGCGGTTCAATCCTCCAGCACCACATGCCAGCCAGCCGCACCCCCTGGTGGGCTGAGCTGGCCACAAACACACACACACACACAATAAATAAATGTTAAAAAAAAAAATTAAAAATAAATAA
>NW_004524584.1:1787991-1806665 GCF_000260255.1 Octodon degus
AAAAAAAAAGATTTATTTTCCCAGATGCAACCTAACAATCTGCCCTAGCCAGAAACTTTCTGAAAAATAACAAACACACAGAAAGGGGCTTTAACTGAAAGCTTTCTCTTGGGAGCCTTGTGGAACTACCCCATAACATGAGAACTCTTCTACAAAAAATTAATCTAGTATTTGGGAACTTGTCTAAATAAGGAAGTAAATCAGTTACAGAGACAGAGTATGTCCAGAAAGACACTGACACTGGTAGTTGGAGACCTCCCCTTCTAATCCTCTCTCTACAACTAGCCATGTGGCCTCGACCAACTCATGTTGTCTCTGTGTGCTGTGGTTTCTCCATCAATGCAATAAATGAATGGGTTGGAGAAAGTCCTAGATAACTAGAAGTCTCTAGCATAGAGGTCCATCCTCATATATACGTGTTCCCTCATGCCAAAAAAAAGGTATGTATCGCAGGGGCCACCTTTGTTCTAGCCCTCTGGTAGACATCAATGAATGACAACAGCAGTCCTTTCTTCTGAGAAAGACCCAGCTTTGGAAGACTCCTAATACTGTACTAGTGAAGCAGTCACAACCAACCAAGGTTGACAAGTGAAGTAAAATGTGTTTGCATTATTAACACTCAAGCCCCTGAAAACTTGCCTCAACCAAAATCCCCGAATATAGACACCTGGAGCTTGGAAACTGCTGGGACTGAAGTCACTGGCAATGGACTTAGGGAACACTTGCCAGCTGTCTCTATATAGCTGGGCCACCAGGTGAGCAGGACCTGTCCTGACCACTGCAGAAATAGCCCAGCCTCTGGTGCCTATAGCCCATAGCCCACAGATCCCTTACAAGGTTTCTTAGAAGTACTAACTTCTGTCCTAAAGAGCAATTCCAGAAAAGTGGCAGGACAGAAAATGGGTTGAACTTTGTAGGCCCCAAGCCAAGCCTGCCCAACACACATGCCTACACGTACACACCCCCACAGTCACACCCACACTTCCTAACAAGCTCAGGTATTCCTGTGTACAGACTGCCACACACACCCTGCAAAGGACTCCTGCAGGAAAATGATCTGCAACAGTGCCATCTAGTGGGGGCCGGGGCTGTCCTGCCGTCAGAGGTTTGCCTGCTGAGCCCCAAAGAGATCATTTTAAAGACTCAGCCATGTAAAAGTTGTGGCTGTTTCTCCTGCAGAAAGACAGAAAAGAGTGATGAGACTGCCTTGGAACCTCCGACCTCTGAACTCAGTTACCACCTGCATGTGGTCTTTATGGACTCAGCCACACCCCTCTACTCCCTGCTTGTTCCCACCTACTCTCAGCCTCTGCCCAGTCAACCCCTGCCCCAAGAACCCTGCTACAGGTCCTTCCATCAGCATACTGCCTCTATCTTAGGTACACACTTCAAAGAAATGTAGATCAGGCTCTAGCCAGATTCAGGCTCAGCTATGCTGCAGTTTACAGTTTCCACCTCTGAGCCTCAGTTTCCGCCTCAGTATAATGGCAGAACACCTGCCTTCCTGATGGAGCTACTACAGAATTAAACAGTCTCTTCTGGAAGATCTCTGCCTGTGAGCAGCGCTCAGGAAGATTATAGCTCTGAAGAGGTCAAGAAGGCCCTCTGATGAAGGTCAGGGTAGGCGCCAACCTCACAGGCACTAAGAAACCCAGAACTCTGCCCCCTCTATCTGCAGTGGGTATTAGGACATCATCATCTGAAATAATTAAACATGACTTATGTCCCAACTTGTTACAGATAGTGAGAAGTCTGCTCCTGCTTACTGATTTCAGGATCTGTATTCCAACCAATATAACCCCCCAGTAGGAATATTGGCACAAACCACACCAGAGGAACCTGAGAGGAGCAATAGTACGACAAGTCCCACGCCAGCAAGGCAGGCTTTCCCCTACCTTCTCACGGACAGGCTCCCCAGCCTGGGAGATCAGCCAAGCAAGAAGGACTTCTATACATTCGCAAAGGGGCCCGAAGGCCCTGGAACCCAGGAGACTGCTAAGGTCAGTCAGGAAAAGATAGCATCGTGTCCCCTGTGGCTCGATCCTGAAGAGGTTGGCTCCAAGGGCCCCAAGCAGAACGTCTGTTCACTCAGCCTTATTTCCTCAGCAGGGAAAATGAAGCTCTGGACAATCCTCACGCCCATGGGAAGGGCACAGATGCCTCTGAGGATGCACCAGAATGGTCTGTGTAAAAGGAATGGCTTTTCTGTTCTCAGTGTCTGTGTCCCAAAGACAAATGTGGGATACTGGGGGTGGGGGTGGAGGCCAAGTTTGATGAAGCTCCAGAGTTGCCACCCAGCCCTGAGACTTTGCTATCAAGTGGCTTCCAACACCTGTCAAGTACCCAGCTTCTTGGCCTGAGGCTTCTCTGCCAACTGGGTCACCAAGCTTTATTCAAATCCTCCACTCTCCTGTTCCATATGCTCTGCTACAATATAAGCCCCCTTCACAGTGACTTCCCATCATCCCAGTGATGGACAGGCATGAGGGGCAGCAGCCCATCCAGGACCTCCTCCATGGCCCACCCAGACTCCTCTTGTTTCCCTATCCACTTGCCTCCCCATAGTCCCACCATTCTTAGGCCCCAGACTCTTACTCTGGCCAGGAGCAAGACCAAGACCACAACAGAAGCCTGGGGGGGAGGTCACCAGAACAGCACAGCTACATATCTCTGGAGCCATAGAAGTGTTTCTTTTCCTCCCTTCCTCCATCCCTGACCCTTTCCCTTCCCCACTCCTCCCTCTCTTCTGCTTGCCCTTTCCCTCTCCAGCTTATACACAGCCTTGTCCTACCCAACTAGACTCTCTCCTCAGCTTCTGTCTCTAATGTGCTGCCAATTTAATGCATCATCACAACCTTTCTCTGCTTGCTAGTTCAAATTTCAAAAGAGAGTCTGGTTAGTTGTTTTGTCCTACATGTGGGCCTCTAGAGTCAGATGACCTTCCTTATCCAATCAGCTGTGAGGTGGATAGTTAATGTTGGGTCATGTGACACAAACAGGGCAACTGGAGTGTGTGGATATGAGAATGGAATGGAGGCAGAATAAATATGCTTTAGTTGTATTATATAGAGATGTTCTATGCCACATTATTTATAACCAAAAAAATCATATTCCTTATTCACTGATTCACTGAAATGTGTTACTTCCCTATTCATTCTTAAAACATATACTGCCTTCTAATCTCTGAGCAGAATGCTAGATGCTGAAGCAAGTAAGTCAAACCTCAGTTCTGTCAATGGCTCATTCAGGCACTGTTTGGACAGAGGCCCAGGCCACAGTAGCTTCTCAAAAGACAGGCTCTGTGGCTTGGAAAGACTAGCAGGCCCTTCCAGAAAAGTAACAGGGAAATAACCAGCAAATCAAATAAACTCAGCCCCACCCAATGAGAACTCTGCAAAGTAACCAAGATGACACAAACAACAAAAGGCAGGCCATTCCTGGGCTGGGTGCAGATGCCAGAGGTATCAGAGGTCTATGGGCCAGTGTCCTGGTCCTCTCCAGACCAGGCAGTCCAGTCTCCCAGTCAGAACCTGCCTTTCAGCCTATGAGCTTGCGGCCCCAGCCAACAGCTACGATGTCTTTGCCTTTACCTGAACTTAATTCAAACCATTCTGTCCAACACTCATTCAGAGCTTTTATTAGGTTTTAGGTTACTCTATATATGGCACAATAGAAATATTTTTTCAATCTTAAATTAGAAACATACCACAGCAGGATATTTTAAAGGCTTTTACAACATTGTAGAATGAAATGTCTTCAACTCTGCAACTGAAATCTAAGCAAGGTAACCTTCCACTGGAGAAATTTTGATATCAAGAAAGGCATGTGCTCTTTGGAATATGCTTTTCTCCCTCTTTTCCAAAACCAGTCAATAATATTCCTCTAAATAGTCTAAGGGGTGTGAGTATCTTAGTTAATTTCTCATTGCTGGGACAAAATACCTGACAAGTTAGAGGAGGAAAGGTTTATCTCAGCTCACACGTTATAGAGATTCCAATCCATAGTAGACTGGCTCCAAAGCAGGGTGGCATGGCAGAAGAAAAAGTCCCTGACGGGGAAGGCAGGAGGCAGCAAGTTGACGACACTCACACCCAGGGTAGGGCTTCCCATTTACAACCACCAGAACTATGCTAAGCCATTCAATGAATTAATCAAATATGCACACCCTTAATCCTGTATCACACACCCATGATTCAGCCACCTTGCAAAAGCCCTCCACACGAGCTCAGGAGGCTTTGAGAAGCATCTGAATATACACCATAGCAATGAGTATCAAACATAAGGACACTCTGGGGAAATTCCCAGGAGAAGCAGTAGCATTCCCAGAAAAAACAAAATGAAATGACCACTTAGGCTGGCCTTTCAAATAGGCATGTCCATCATCACCTACTGCTACAAAGTGAAGACTGGAGAGAATACGTTGTACTCCAGGTGGGTATGGCCTGGTTCCTTGCTAACCCAGAATATTTAGACACTTGAGGCACATTGTAGAAGGAACCACTAATGTGAATAAAGAGGGGATTACATATCAGGGCAGGTGGTCAGAATCCAGGTGCCCAAAAGTACGTAAGCTAGGAAATACTCTGCTGCACGCTAGGAACAGATCCTCCACTGAGCACCTCTTGGGTGAGCATGTTTTACACTCTGAATGAGGCACGGGTTTTCACCCAGTGGTTCATTAGGATGACCTGTAGGATGATCAAAGGTTCAGCCATCTATCATGGCGCATGGCCAAGCCCTGATACTTTGGGTCTGACTTAGAATTCTGGAATGACTATAGTTGCCTTTAGAAAGAAATCAAGGCAACTGATAAAAGGCAGATGATGGGGGTCAGAGGCTGTAAGAATATGTAAACATTTGTCCCATATAGGCAACCTAATTTGCTTGAATTTTACCAAGAAAACCTGGACTCTAAAAACCAGAACACCATTCACTAATTGGTGTCAGTGGCTACATGATGCCAGGAGGATAAATAACCTCTCTGAAGAACTAGGAAAGTGGGTTGGCTCCGCAAAGCATGATTATATTATATTTTATTGTGATGTGTGATAAATACACTAAGAACTACTCTCTTACTTTAAACCATGGATGACCAAAAATAATTTTAAAATGTCTAAGAATATCTGTACAACCAAGTCTATATATTTTGCTATAAAAACTTAAATCATTAGCTTTAAGAAAGAAGTAAAAATTGATGAAATTTATTACCATTTTTTTAAAAAGACAGAGGTGGGGATAATAGTGTGGCTCAGAGATAACTACTATTGGACAAAGTGCTTTCCTCGAAGAAGCAGAGGTAAGTCTCACTTTCGCAACTTGATTCCTTGGGTGCATCTTCCTCTCTACAAATCCTCTGAGGTACACAGATCTGAATGCTACCTGACAAAGAAACAACAGGCAGGACTGCTAGAAGGCGCTAAGCCTCCCCTCCCCCTGCCCAGGCTGAAGGCTTTCACACTGTCGAGTATTTGAGAGATGCTGGCTAGCCCCGCTGCCCTCTCCTCTACTTCTGGTCCCCACAATCTTGGATGGCAGCTTCTCACATTGATAATTCCCTGAGATCAGGCTCATTCTGTCCCGCCTCAGAACATGAGGGTCAGAGTGAGCCCTAGGCCTTGAGAACAGACCTGGGCAAGTTGAAACCCAGACTGAGATTGGGCCCCCTGCCTGCCCTTGGTCCTGGGAATATCATTTCACTGGATTAGAAATCCAGTGAGCTTCCTTGCCTTAGCAAGCAGGGGTAAAGATAGCTTCAGAACCCTAGAGTCTGAGACCAGTGGCTGGCTTAGCTTTCAGCTGACTCTCAGTAATGGAAAAGGCCAAGGCTCTTCTTGTCTGAAGTGATCCAGGCCTCCAGGCTTTCTCTATAGCCAGATTGAACTGGACATCTGTTGAGGCAGCTGGTGTCCTCCCACTCACGCTCCACCTCCTCCCTTTGGGCAGAAAGGGACACTGAGGAAACTTACCCAGGCTTCTTCACTTGCTGGCTTCCAAGTAGAGTCTGATCAGCCCAGCTCTCCACCCTCTCCTCTGCCCAGTGGGTACTGCCAGATGCTACCGATGTGAGAAAAAGAAAAACTGCAAGGGCCCAGTCTCACTCAGTTCAGAGCTATACTGGCCAACACAGGGCACTAGGAAGTGACCATGAGCCAGAATAGACGATGCCATCTTCTGACTCCAGCAAAGTCTACCTGGGAAAGCTGCTGCCTCTTTGTGGGCAGAATGGAGGGTGAACAGACTCCCACTGTTTAGGACAGCCCTAACCATGCTTGGGTCTGGAATGTCCTCCAAGGCCCATGTCCTAAAGACTTTGTCCCTTACTTGGTGCTATTTAAGAAGTGGGGTCTGGCAGACGGTCCTCCAGTCACTGAAGGCACACACTTGCAGGGGATATTGGGATTCAGGCCCCTTCCCCCTGCTGTGACATGAGGGGCTTGGCTCCACTACTTTCTCCCTCTCATGATGTGCCGTGCCCACCCAGCATGAAAGCCTAAAAGCAGGGAGTCCACCAATCATGGACTGAAACTATGACCTAATACAAACTTTTTTTCTTTATAAACTGATGTTCTCAGGTGTTTGTCATAGTAATGAAAGGCTGCTTAACACACCCTGCTTTGCTGTAATCTGGCCAAGATCAGACCCAAACACAGACCTGGCTTCAAATTCCATGCTAACATCCACTCAGACATGAAGACAAGCAAAGGCTTGGGAGGACAGATAGTAAACAACCTGAGTGGTGCTTCCACAAAGAAGAGCCTACAGACACCAGTGATAAGAATAGAGAGGATCCTAGAAGATGTGGCACACAGGCTGTGCCCAGTGAGAGAAGGAACAGTGAGTGCAGAGGTGACCACGGCCCAACCGAAGGGTTAGGAGAGATAGCCTTGGAGATTCGACCCATGATCCTAGCTAAAGATGGCTGTGACAAAGACATGCATTTTCAAGAACTGCCTCATGTCTAACATATCTCCACTTGGGCTTCACCAAAGAGGTTCAACCTGAGCGGAACCTGGTTACCTAGAACACACCAAATACAAACACAGAAAGCACTTACAAAGCTGCCAAGTGGATGAAAGATGACCATTCTTCAATGAAGGCATCAGGAACATCAGTGAGGCTAGGAAGGCACATCCTGCCTGAAGCTCAGAGGAGGCCCACAGCAGGAGCTGTCACAGCTTCAGCACAGCACCAAGAACTTGAGCAGGGACCCCGGAGCTTACAGACTTGGCCACTGTAAGCTGGGCCCAGGGCACAAGCTGGAGGTGCTGGCCTACGAGGAGGTCACAGAGCCCAGGGAGGTGCCAAAGGCAGGACTTCTAGCACTCTCTCATCTCATCTCTTTACTCCCTAAGTATAACTGGGATCCCTTTTTATACAGTATCATTGTATCTGTGCCATTACCTTACTCAAAGAATTTATCACAATTTATAAATAGAAATGTGTTTCTTTATCATCTGATTACCCACAACACATAAAGGGCAAGGACTGAGACTATGCCACCAACATAGCTCCAGAGTCCAGTACACAGCTATGTCTTCAGTAAATCTGGGTACAAGCCCGCACAACTAAAATTCCACCCTTAGAACACTGTTTCTTATTTCCTTTTATTGATTCAACCAACCAGCTTTACTGGGCACCTACTATGTACCAGAACCAAAGTTGGCAGAAATAAAGTTTAAAAAAAAAATCTCTGAAGATACAAATCCCTATAGGAGAGTGAAGCCCTAGGATGCTAGTTATTCATACTGGCAGGAGTTTGGCCATTTGGGTGGTTTTCATGGCAAGCACTGCTGAGACTATGTTGGGGGAGATGAGGATTTTCATCAGCGATTACAGGGTAGTGAATCTTCTGATATTGGCTGAAGGAAAGTATGCTTGGCTTTACCACAGAGAGGGGGAGGCACCCCCCCTCCCATGCTAATCTTGCTAGTCAAGGCCCTGGACCTTGCTTCACAATCAGAAAACCTTGAGAATGAAGGGGCAGGAGTGAAGAAAGTGTAGTTCACACACTCTTCACCAACTGCCCCTGGCTTGGAATGGTGGTCAGCACAGTGCCAGCCACGTCAAACCAAAGACCCTGAGGTGAGACAAGATTCCAAAGTGGAGGGCAGAGCCTGGGGCCCCACCTGCTGGTGAGAGGAACTTCAAATAGCCCAGAGCACCCCGACTCCAGTCCCTTCAGAAAACAGCTGCCTCCCACCAACTCCAGCAGCCACAGAGGGGGCTTTGCCACAGAGGCAGCAGGGGACCTGTAGCTCTCAATGTCCTGTCCTATCTCCAGACAGGAGTGTGTGACTGGAGGCTGGGGAAGGGCAGAGCCAGGCTCCCACACAAGGATGGGAAGACAGGATGCTGGGGAAGAAGCTGGAGGTCAAAGAAATCAACCCAAGGACTTGGCAGCTCTACCAGATCCCACATCTCACTGCTGGGGAAACCAAGGCCAGAGAAGGAAGGACTCTGCTCCAGGCCACGGAGAGGGGGTAGGGGGAGGATGCTGTAGGATGGGGGTTCTCAAGCCTGCATTCTCTCACACAGCCCTGCAGATTCTGTTTCTCTCTGCCTAGTGGCATCCCAAGCAAAACTGGTAGAACAGGGTGGACATGATACGAGTGACATGGAAGACATGAGCAGTCTCACGATGTGCCTATCCTTCACTCCCAGAAGCCTTGCATAATATCCTTCTATCTAACATGATCATGAGCCAGAAGCTGTGCCCTAGGAGTCCCTCCACATCTACTCAGTACTCAGAGGCTAATAAAAAGGAAAGGGGAGGCCAGTGGAAGAGTGCAGAGAGCCAGATCTGGTAGTGTAGAGACCTGCCTTTAAACCCAGGCCACGTTGCTGCCTCTCTGCACCACGTCACTTTAGATCTGTTTCATCATCAGTAAAGTGGCAGCCAGTAGCAGAGAGTCTGCCTCAAAGGCCTGTGGAGAGAATTCACCAGGCCTTCAGCCAAGCACACAGCAACACGCTCCTCATCTAGGAAAAGTCTCCTCCTGCCACCACATGTGAAATCCCTGTACTTCAGCAAACAGCTCTACATATTCTCCGGACACCCACAGGGAATCAAGCGCACCTCCAATGAGCAGCTCCTCTCTGGGCCAAATCAGGGAGAGCACAAATAATTTGGGTGTGGAGACCACAACACCAGTAGGCATATAGCTGGGTCTTCAAAGAACTGACCAATGCCTCATAGAGCCAGTCAATAATCTCTGTCAGGGCTGGCAAGATAGCTGAGCAGACTAAGCACCTGCTTTGGCAAGCACAGGGACCAGGGTTCGATCCCCAGTCCTGCATGCTTCACCAGCCCTGCCCCCTAAGTGTGCTGAGCCATCAACCCGAGTCTGGGCATAATGGCTCATGCCTATAATCCCAGCACTGGGGAGGCTGAAAACAAGAGGATCACTATGAGTCTGACCTGTGTAGTGAGATCCTGTACCAAATACATAAAATGAAAATAATAATAATAATCGCTGTCATCCTCATTCGCCCATTCTCAAGCTTTACCCAGAGGATGTAAGGAGGGCACGAGACACCGCTCAATTCCACAGCAGGCTAGTACCAGACACAGGACAGGGGAAGAGGAAATAGGCTTTATTAACAATCTCTGCTCAAACATCAAATTAGCTGAAATTTATATTTGAAGCCCTAGCTTTCCCAAAGCTGTGTGTCCTTGGGCAGGACACTTAACCTCTCTCAGTACCAGTACCTGCCAATGCTCGCTCCAACCAACAAAGCCAGAGGGCAGTAACACAATGCAAAAGCAGGAAGTACGAGGCAGCACAGCCCAACTCCAGCACGTCTACAGAAGAGCAGCAAGAAGATAGAAAACCGCACAGGAGCTTGTTTTTAAAGACAAAGAAAAATATGATTAAACAGGCCTGAGAATGCTGTTACGGAAGAATGAAAATATTTTCCTTACCAGGGCCCTTGTATGTCAACAGCAGGTGGGGGAGGGGGAAGCAGCCACCACAAGGCTACCAGGCACCTTCAATAGTACCACGTAGCATGCGGGACCTCGTGGGACAGCAGCAAGCTGGGACGCAGCAAGCCCAGCGGCCATGGAGATGAGGGGCGCCCTCACAGGGCCTCAGCTCTACAGCCTGCAAAATGGGACTGTCCCTCTGGTCTCAGTCCTACCATGGCTCCTTCCCCTTTGCCCCCTGGGTAAACCAGAGTACAGCAGCTATAATGACTGTCTCAAGGTCAAGGGAAATCAGCTGACGGAGTCCAGTTCAGAGAGGTTAACAACTGCTCCCAGGGTCACACAGCTAATGTGTAGCAATGCGAGACAAAAGCCAGAAGGGCCCTTCTCTGCCATGCTATGTCCCCATTGCAAGGGACTCTGCATTCACTTCTCCACCCTGTGAGCAGCCCTGAGATGAACCAGATGCCCCCCCCCCAGCCAGCGCTGCCTCTGCCTCGGAGCACACGGTACCCGCTCTGTCCGCTCTGCCACTTTCCCCACAGACATAACATGTGGGACTTTCCTCTCTGCTCAGCAGCAAGGACCAGTCTCCTGTTCTCAGATTTCCTGCTTTCCCTGCACCTGCACCTTCTCTTCCCAGCCTGGTCCAACTCTCCTCTCAGGGTTCTCGGGTCACAGCAATCACCCTTCTGACCTTGCACATTCTAGCTTTTTGCCCCCTACATAAGCCCCACAGAAATCAGCTTCTGAAGACCAGCCCTCTACTCCAGCCCTCTTCCACTGTCCCTGCCCACCTGATACGCATCACAGCTTTGCCCACGTGCGCAGCCTGTTTCTCAGCGGCACTCTCCCCAGCTGTCTGCAGTAAGTGCTCCATGTACACAGACTGATGATGTCCACTTCCGGACTGGTCTGCCTTCCATCACTAGGCCCCCCTCTTGCTCGCAGTCTTTGCCTTGAGCTCCTGGAGGCCGAGACCCAGCAAGGGCCAGATCTGCAGTGGTGCACTCAGAGCACTGGCTGAGCTGTGCTAGATTCCACCACTCCTCTTTCTCCCAACCAGAACCTCTCGGTGAACCACAGCAAGCTACATTCTCCTAAGAGGAGAGTCCCATTCCCACTTCCCCAACTTAATCTACTAGATTCTGAACCCTGACAGGACAGCACAGGGTGGTCTGCCCTCATTCCACATTCAGGAAGAACCTTATAAGACTTCAAACACCAGCTTCCAACACTAGCTGTTCTAACCCTTTCCACCATACCATGCCATCCCTCTGGCCAAATGCCCCTGGCAGCGGGAGGGGGGAGGAGGGTTATAATGAGCCCAAAGAACCACCAGCTGCAGATCCTGAGGATTAGAGGTGCAACTGCAAAGCCTGTCCATGACTTCTGTGCTTTCACCCAAGTTCAGCTTGGAGGGTCTGTGCCATCCAAGTCCTACCCAAGGCCAGCTGCAGTTACTTGGGAAGGTCACTCGGAAAATTTCCCAGGCTCTAGCCACAGGTGGTGTGATGAAGGGGTAGGAGCAACTCTGCCTGCTGATCTACGTCCTCATGCCCAGGAGATGGCCCAAGATCCACTCCCTCACCTCCCTTAAGGGACAGGTTCTGTGAGAAAGGTGGCCTATTATGGAGAACTGGGGCTAAGGGTGCAGGTCCGCTGTTCCCCCTCTATTCTCATGCAGTTATAAGAAGGGGAAGAGCCAACAGATCTCTGAATGCTCTTCCATACCCAGGCAGTAAGATTGTCAGACCAATAACATCCACGTGGATACTTCTAGAAACTGCCCAGGCCCACATTCTGAAGACCAGAGCAGGGCCTCTGCTGCTTAGAGCCAAGCAGACACCATTTCTTCTGTTCTCAGCAGCAGTCTGCATCTCTGAGGCGGTGCCTGGAGAATGTGTCTGCCCTACAGGAATTCATATCACTGCCATGGTTCTCAGGCTACTGGTCTGCTGTAGACCAGGTGCTGTGCGAGGCATTGAAGATCTAGATGCAAATGGAAAGTGGGTCCCACTTCCTCAGAGTCTGCAAGGAAGGAGATGAGGGAAGCCCTGAGTCTGTGCGCTGAGAGCTCTCTGTGGACTAGAGGTGCTCATCACTGGACCTACCCTCTTCACTCCCTCACAAGAGACCCTGCCAGTCAGGGTCACTGTCACTGGGCACTCACAGTATGGGACATGTGGCTCTATCAGCCCAGTCCCATCTAATAGAGGAGGTACATTATGGCTTAGACCCAAGAATGGCTAGTAAAGAAATGAAGAGTTTTGAGAAGAGTCTGGCTTCAGAGTATTGGGCTTCCAAAAGCAAATGAGTAAGATTGGGACAGTGCATGAGGCCTTGACACAGGAGCCGTGACCACTTGCTGGGACAGGATTAGGGGATCAGCACGGTCAGGAGATGCTTTCCAAATGGCTGGTGAAACCTCAGCAAGTGGAAAGCCAGACTGGGACCCCCAGGTATCTTTAGGACAGAGATAAGCCTCAAGTATCATTCAATCCATAAGAAGAACACTGCCCTAGCTCAGTGGTAACAAACCTATGGCACACATGTTGATTTTATTTTAAGACAAAAGATATTAATGTCTGAGCTCTTTTTTTCTGCAGTGTTGGCACTTTGTAATACATAAGTGGATTTTAGGTTATAATTTGGACACTTGTCTCTACAAGGTTTGCTACCATAACCAATTCTAGGTCCAGTGACAGGATGACTATACTTTCATCCATGCCCCAGGGACTCATAGCCTTAAGGAAGACACAAAGGTTGGTCTGATGACTACATGATGCATACCAGGGCTGTGAGTGACAGAGGCCCAAGCAGGTGTGGGGGCCACCTGCTTTCCACAGGAAACTTCATCTGCCAATCCAAAGCTACCTTAGCAGTTGGGACAGTTCTACACATGAACCAGGCCCACTAGCTAAAAAATGGCAAGGCAACAAAGCAACCTCTATGTCCCCTCATCCAGCAGCTGCCAGGACAGCTCATCAAACTGGCCTAGCTCAGCCTCAGCACTGCCCACAGGCACAGGGTAGATGAGCATCTGAAACAACCAACTGTGGTCCAATCAGACCAGCTCTGTCTGCAAAGCCTGCCAGAGGGGAAAATAAGCAACTGACTGGCTCTCCTAGGCCTCAGTTCTTAATCTGAAAGGAAGAACAAATTGCTCCATGAGTCATTCTGAGGCCTGAGAACATGGGCTACAGCTGGGTTTGGTGCCCACTGCCGTTAGAGGGCAGAGCTGGCAGAGTGGTCTTCCGGATCAGCCATGTTTTCTTCCCATTCCTCTCCCGACAGGTGTGTGGAGCTAATGCTTCAGAGCAGGACTTTTCTTTCCTTACTAAGGTATTCCTTTTAGAACCAGGTAGTTACAACAGTTTTCATAGTTTCTTTTATTGTTGTTGTTATCTCAAAAACTTACAGAAAACTAACATTCCTTGAGCAAACTTTGATTTAATGATTTACATATGTTATTTCATTTCATTCCAGTGTACACTGGAAGGAAAACATGTTACTCCAAGCCATGACAGAGTATCTTCCAGGTAGCAAACTGTGTTGCCCATGTCACCTACGTGCCCCTGGTCTCTGTGTCCTCATCTGCACAAAGGAGATACAAGTGTCCTAGTCTCATGCACCTACTCTGAGAATTAAATTAGATAACACATTGGAATCACTAAGCACTAGGATGTCTAGCACCAGAAAGTGCTAACCATAAATCAGAAACCCAATAAATATTCATTGACTGATTGGTTTGTACACAGTAAACATATAGTAGTAATTGTTATTTTACCATTTGTTTAGAAATAAAAATTGGCAGAAATGTTAACTGGTTGATGAAAATGAGGCAACCAGAGAATATTCTCCTGAGGTTGAAAGCATCAAGGGACTCTCAGGAATTCTATTTCAAGATAGAATTCCCACTACGCCTAAATCCTTTATTAAAATCCACCACCTAGACAGCTTGGGGTGACAGTATGACAGGGGTGAAAGACCTGAGGCGGTGTCCATCAGAGTGACATGAAGACACCCGCACACTGACTGCAGTCGGCAAGCATGAAGGCAGCAAGCAAAGCACGCCTGAGGGCTCAAGCGCAGCGAGCACCGGGGACCAGGGAAAGTGCACTGTGTATTGGAATCACCAGAATAACCAATGAAAGGACGGTAAAAGAATATGTGCTGTCCAAACTAATAGGGAAAAAGGGAATAATTTTGAAAATCCAACAGAAAACAAAATAGAAGGCAAAGAAAGAGAAGGCTAGACCCTGTGGGACAAACAGAGACACACAGTAAAATGGTACATTGATTTTTGTAGTCTGCAAATTTTTAATGGTTTTCCAGAGGTAAGCAGGGAGAAAGCTTTTACTTTAATGCATATCAGTTGCACAAGCTAATGAGTCTCGCTGTGGCATTTCCACACGGGTATGTGTTTTGCATTGATTGACTATCCACCCTCCATACTTCTCATTTTTCACTATGTTCTCCCCACACCTCAACCCCTGCCTCTTTCCTAATAGTCCCTCTTCTACATTCAGGTCATCTTTTTTTCACATATGAGAGAAAACAGGTATTAGTTTTTTCTGTGTCTGGCTTATTTTCCTTAACATGATATCCTCCAATTCCACCCACTTCCCTGCAAATGACATGCTTTTATTCTATTTTACTATTCAACAGTACTCCACTGTGTGTGCATAACTGTATTTTCTTTATCCACTCAGCAGTTGATAAGTACATACTTTGAGTCCATATCTTGACCATTATAAATAGTGCTACAATCAATATGAATATGGAGATGTCTGTTTTGTACACTGAGTTCAAAATGGTTAGATAAAATATATTAAATATAAATGAACTCTGTGCTTTAATTTAAAATCTTTAAGATCAACAAAAGCAGGGCTGGGGAGATAGCTCAGCAGACTAAAGTGCCTGCTTTGGCAAGCTTAGGCAAGCACAGGAACTGTAGTTCAATCCCTGGCACCACATGCTGTGCCAGCCCCACCCCCAGGGTGGGCTGAGCTGGCCACAAAAAAAGAAAAAAGAATAAAAAGCAAAGATTCCAGAAGGATGACTTAAAACATTGTGAGTTTGTCCAAAGAGAAAACTCCAGCAAAGCTGTGGACTGCAAAGATAAAACAGAAGAGATCTTGACTGCTGAGAAAGAACAAGAGAATAGAAAAGATGGTGTGATAGTTTGGGGATTTGCAAGAGGAACAATACAATACAGGACACATAGTTCATAAGATTATTTATAATAGTCATCCAAAGAATCATATACAAAAAGAGAATGAAAGAAATCTGTCCACACACTAAAGACCAAAGAATCCAGCTACGACTTAGATACCGTGGCAATGTCCTACATGAGTCTCGCTGAAGATCTAGAGCTCATAACAATGCCCCCCACAAGTCCAACTGGAGGCCTAGAGCCTATGACAATGTCTCATGTATGCCTGCCTGCTTCACAGATCTGTGCTGGGAAGGCCCAAGGGTCAGTGGTGGAAGCTAGAAAGTCTATGCCAGTGGGATGAAGGATCTGTGCTAGTGGGCTGAGGGATATGAACTGGAGCCAGGAAGTAACACTCAAAGTAAGAACCAGAGCTCCCCAAAAGAGTACCACAGACATACTCAGCAACAGTGAAGTCCTGAACTTCTCTGATGAGGAAAAGAGCTGAGTTCCTACCCGGAAAGCGGATGAGACAAACTTCTCCAAGAGACTGAGGAGTGCAACAACTTCCCCTCCAGAGCCAGGAAGTGATGCTTAAGGTGAGGACCGGAGCTCTCCCAAAGTAAACAATAGCCACTCTCAGCAACAATGAAGCCCCAAGCTCCCCCTCCAATGAGAACAGCCATTCCCTGGCAAGCGCAAGGGCCTGAATTCAATCCCTGGTTCCGAAAAAAAAAAAAAAACAAAAAATGAGAAGAGCCAAATTTATCAGGAAAGCCAGCATGACAAGGTCCTCCAGAAAAAGAGCCTAAGAGGACCAACAGCTCCCTAACATCTTCTGGTAGCTTCCCAACAGCTTCTCCAACAGCCTTTCCTCCAGTTCTGCCTCTTAAGCTGCTGGCAACAACCCTCAAGTGGGACTCCAGCGCCGTGCTAGTTCAGTTCAGCTGGGTGTAACAAGTTGAGCACCAGTTGGCAATCTACCACAAATGACATGAGGGCATCACAAGAAGCAGGACAACTCACCCTTTTCAGCCTCAAAACTGCAAAAGTAAAAGACCGATGTGAGAAGAAAGCCCCAGAGCACCATGTTCCAGAATGATGGAGGCATAGAGAATTGGCTGCTTGGAATTGAATTCAGAATGCTTACAGATCCAGGTGCTACACTCAACTGCTACACCCAAGAAGAGAGGGAAGCCTGGCAACTGCTCCAGCTGGCAGCAGATCTCAGCATCATCCATGTGGTGCTGGTTTTCAGTGCATGCAGAATGGAAGAGTTGTGGGGTCAGAAAGGTTTCTACCCCAATTACAGAAGTTTTGGAGGACAGGCAGTGTTCCCCTAGAAGGTAGTGCATGAAATTGTGAATATGAAGTCAAAGATGCAGCGGAGATGCAGAAAACTGTAAGAAGAGGGCAGAGTGGACCCAAGAGAGACTCACTGGGAGCTGCAACCCCATCCAAGCCCTTTGGAGTTCACTTCTTACCACAGATTGTTTCTCATGCTCCACACGGAACTATAGGACTTAATGTTTGCCCTGCTGGATTTTGGACTTGCTTTAGTCCTATTCCTTTGTATCCCCATTTGTAACTTTGGAATGGAAATGTCTATTTTGTGCCTCTGAATGCTGGAAGTGTTAACTGTCTTTTCATTTGTGCAGAGGCTCAAAATTAAGAGTTTGCCTTAGATCTCAGAAGACACTTGGGACTTGGACTTGTCAGTAATACTGAAACTGTTAGGATTTTGGCAACTCTTGGAAATGAATTGAATGTCTTTTCATAATGGGATGTGCAGGAATGTTTGAGGGGCCAGGGCAGAATGTTATGGTTCATAACTAGCTGTCCCCTCAAAGCCACATTCAGTCATAGAGTGTTTTGTTTTGTTTTTTGCTTGGAGGTGGCTGAATCCAGAGTATGTCATGATTCATAGTGTAAGGCTAGGATTAAGAGTGCTGGGATTAAGGGTGGGTGATTGTTGGGTAAGTCCAGTGATTGGACTGGCAATGCCCTAATCCTAGTAAACCACACAATATAAAAAGGGCAGAAAGAGGCTTCCTTTGCTCTCTTATTGTTTTTGCTGTCTTCTGGTGCCATGAACTGTTGTCCTTTTGCTATGTGCCACCATTCCTTGAAGCCAACCAGTTATGGACTAAAACCTCTATAAATTGAGTTAAATAAACTTTTCCTCCTTTAATGTTTGGCATTGAGCATTCTGTCTGAGCAACAAGAAAAATAACTAAAACAATTATTAAGATTAATTGACTTGTACAGTCCCAATCAGAATCCCAACAGAATTTTTTTTTTGATTTATATATTTGGTACAGGGTCTCACTATGCAGCTTGCACTTGTAGTGATCCTCCTATTTTCAGCTTCCCCAGCACTGGGATTATAGGCATGTACCACTATGCCTGGACTCTTAGTCACTGGCTCAGCATGCCCAGGGGCAGGGCTGTTGTGGCATGTTGTACAAGGGTTGAGCCAAGGTCCCTGTGCTTGCCTAAGCAGGCGCTTAGTCCACTGAGCTATCTCGCCAGCCTTCCCAAAAGGAGATTTTAAAAATAATTTTCCAAACTGACTCTAAAATTTACATAAGAACATTAAGGACCTAAAATAATCAAACAACTGTGAAAAAGTTGGGATAATTTATACTCCCAGATTTCAAGATTTAACAGGAAGCTACAGTAATTGTTTTATTAGTGTCTACTGATTTTACAAAATATTGGGTATATTTTGATCCCATCAATCCCTCTATCACCTGTCCTTATGCTTTCTTCTCCTCCACCCCTGTTCTCTTCTTGGCTAAAAATAGTTTCCCTTATACTTTCATGTCATTTTTTTATAATCCACATATTATAGAGAACATATTTGTCTTTCTGAGTTTGCCTCATTTCATCAAACATGATGATCCTCAGACCCATCCATTTTCCTACAAGTGACAAAATTTTGTTCTCTTTATAACTGAGTAACATTCCACTGTGTATACATACCAAATATGTTTTATTCATTGACCCTTCAGTGGACACTTAGACTGGTTCCATGTCTTGGCTGCTTGTGAACTGTGCAACAATAAAGATGGGTATGCAGGCTATCCTATAATATTCTGACTTTAATTTCTTCAGGTAAATACCAATGAGTAGTATAGCTGGATCAAACAGTAGCTCTATTTTTATACTGTTCTGAGGAAACTTCATGCTGATTTCCATAGGGGCTATACTAATGTATGTTCCCATCAGCTTTGTAAAATGGATTCCTGTCCCCCACATCCTCACCAGCATTCATTTCATTGTTTTTTGTACTCTTGATGATAACCATTCTGACGAAGTGAGATAAAATCTCAACGTAGTTTTGATTTGCATTTCCCTAATGGCTAAAGGTGATGAACATATTTCCACTCCTCTGCTATACAGATTAGTTGGCTGCAATTTGGCAGACTTGTACATACACAAATTATACCTTGATCATTATACTCCCATCATTTCCCTTGTCTCACTCCCCCAGCTAGTTTCAGATTTTGTAGGGAGGTTTCAATGCACATAATATATCTTTTTTTTTTACAAACCTCTGGTTTTTTTAAGTCAACAGAAAATGGAAAT
>NW_004524584.1:1808271-1826125 GCF_000260255.1 Octodon degus
TCTTCCAGGTGGGTGATGTTTGGATCTGGCTGCTGTGCTCCACTTCTTTCTGCTGCAGGCCTTAGAGTTGAACCCTTTGTGTCTCTCTGGTAAGATATTCTGCTCCTGAATCAGCTGGGTGGGTCTTTCCTCTAGCCTCTTTGCAGGGAGTTCTGCTGAAGGGTTCCCTGCTGGGCCTGCAGCCTGGGTCGAATGAGGATCCGCGGGCCCGGGTGGTCTCACTCACTCACCGGGCCTGCACTCTGGATCTGTTCAGGATCCCACAGGTCCCCGGTTGTCTCACTCACTCACCAGACTGCGCTCTGGGTCTATTCAGCATCCCCCGGCCCCGGGTTGTCTCACTCACTCACCGGGCCTGCGCTCTGAGTCTGTTCAGGATCCCGCGGCCTGGATCGTCTCACTCACTCCTCAATGTACATAATATATCTTGATTATACCCATCCCCCTTATTACCACCCTTGGATCCTCACCCCCATCTCCATATTCCCTTCTTCTTATCTAATAATAGACTCCTGGGGCCGAGGAGATGGCACAGTGGAATAAGCACTTCCTTGGCAAGCGCAAGGGCCTGAGTTCAATCCCTGGCTCTGCCAAAAAACAAACTAACAATAGACTCCTATTTTTTGTCATCCTTTTCAGATGCTTTCTATTAGGAAAAATGTGATCTTCTTTTAGTCTCCCTTATTTTGCTCAAGATGTTGAACATCTTACATAGACCCATTGGCCATTTGTACTTCTTTTTCTTGTGGGAGAGGGGCCAGGGATTGAACTCAGGCCCTTGCACTTACCAGGCAAGCGCTTATTCAACTGAGCTATCTCCCCAGCCCCCTTCTACTTCTTTTGAGAAGTGTCTGTTCTATTTATTTACCCATTCTTATGATTTGTGTCTAAATATCCCCTCAAGGGCTCGTGCAGTCATTGACTTTTTCAGAGATGGCTGAATCTATAGTGTAGTGGAATCTAGATGCTGGGATTAAGGGTGTGTGACCGGTAAATCAGCCCACTGACTAGTTTCCATAGTTCTTTTTTTTTAAATTAACTTTACTGGTACACCATAGGCATACATAATGAATATACTCACCATAGAGAAATTTTTCCTGTATATGCTATATCATGAGTCACCTTTTTTTCCCAATTCCTTCTCCTTTCAACATTTCTCCTTTTTACAAAGCTTTGTTTCAATTTTATCCTTTTATTTTTTTTTTCCTTTTCCCTTCTTTCCTTTTCCCCTCTACCTTCTCCCTAGTTCCTCTTTCCTTTTGAACAGTTTCTTCCTATTTCACAGCATCTATTGTACATTTTGGTCCTTCTTTACTCTTTCATTTCCTCACACCAGGGAGACAAGGCAATATTTACACATTTGTGTACAATCTATTTTACTTAAGAGTATGGTCTCAAAGTGTACCCATTTACCTAGAAATATCTCATAATTTATCCTTTATGACTAAGTAGTATTCCATTCTATAAAAAAAATCTTTTGACTCTTTTAGAATATTGTGCTGAGTTTACACACCTATAATATTCAAATAATGGAACTTAACCAAAAAAAGGGTATACAGATGTATGTTCATTTTATATCTGTGTATTCAAAGTGGTTAGGATAGATATATAGTTACATTCTCTTAATGAAAAGAGTGATTTGTTCTAATGGTGTTTGTAAATAGGATATCATGTCCATATCTTGTACAGCAATTAACCACTAGGAAGAATGTATGCAATGTGTTAAGTACTGAAACTGTCCTACCAATTTGATTTGAAACTGTCTCATTGCTATTTATTAATAAAATTATGGAAAAAAAATCTTTTTATCCATTCCTTAGTTGAGGCAGTTTTTGGGTTGTTTCTAAGATTTAGCTATTACAAACTGTGCTGCTATAATATGGTACACATATACTGCTGTTGTATCATGTTTCTAATTCTTCTAGAAAGATACCCAGAAGAGGTATGCCTGGGTCAAATGGGACCTCTATTTCTAATTTTTTGAGTAATCTCCACACTGATTTCCATATTGGTTACATCAATCTACCTAGTTCTGGCTAGCAGTAAGGGTGTGGGTTCTACACCCTCCCTAGGGTAGATAATCTGCACACAATATAAGGGACAGAAAGAGGCTTACCTCCCCTTTGTTGTTTTGCTATACTTTGCCCATCGTGAAATGTTCTTCTCTGCTAAGTCACCCTGCCTTAGACCCAGACAACTATAGATTGAACTTTCTACAAACTGGATGCTAAAAAAACCTTTCCAATTTTAACTTTGGATATGAAATATTTTGCCTCAGCACTGGGAAAAAACTAACAAATATACCCATTTATCATTGTGCTGTGTGATTTTCTGGTGTTAATTTTTTTGATTCTTTATATATTTCAAGTATTAATCTTATTGGAAGAGTAGCTGGCAAAGCTTCTTCTCCCATTCTCTAGGCCACTTCACTTACTCTGTTGTTTCTCTTGGAAATGACAGCCCAAAGCAGAATTACACTGGCATATAAGCATACAAATAAATGGAACACAATAGGAGACCAGAGATAGATGTTCATACATACTTGCAACTAAATTTTGACAGGGATAGCAGAATAAAGAAAGAAAATCTTTTTATCAAGAGGCTGGAAGAGGCATGGCACCTGCTTGGCAACTACAAGGTCCTGAGTTTGATTCCTGGTACAACAACAAAAAAAAAAATGCTGAAGGGATGAAGGGATCATAAAGTCATGAGATACAAAACAAATCATAATGCAAGTCTGTCGAGCTCAACTATGGCAAACTACACACTGTCAATGAGGAAAGAAAACTAGAGAAAAGCATGGACAAGAAATGAGTCTTCTAAGCTACCCTGTTCTCACATGAAAGCAGATAGAGAAGCATCTCACCACTGCGAAGAGGGTCTCTCACCTACATACCAGTTATGCCATGAGAAGTGTTTGACACTAGCAAGCAAGTACAGTGGTCCTAAGACACTGCCTGAGAAAACTACTGTTCAGGCTGCCAACAGAGGACTGTGAGAGACTCAACTGCTTCCTACATCCCAGCAAGAGCCCGGGCTTCAGGGATGACTGACTGGGATGATTAAACGGATGGGGGGGTATAGGGGGCGTGAGAGGGAATGTAGGCTCCGAGGTGAACTCTACAGAATGAACACTGCTCAATGATCAATTCTACTTGAATCCGTTCATTACACAGTTGTAAAAACTGGGGCCTAGAAGAGGACCAGATTTAAGGAGATTACAGAGTCAAGTGACAGATAAGAATTGAAGTTTAATATATTTTTCTCTATATATGCAGTGAATGCTGGTGTGTTAGTCTGTTTGGAACTACTATAAAAGAATATTATAGGTGGGTGTGGGGAACCACTCAAACTGATTCAAAGCTCAGGGTCACTGCAAGACTCCTGTGAAGGTGACCCTGATTGTCTAACACAGGCACACAGCAGGATACAGTAATGTAACCATGACTCAGAAGAAGTAAACATGTATGCCCTGGTTAAGACACTAAAAAAATGTAAATATGTGATAACAACCTGTATAAGAATTATACAATAAAGATGTAGGCTGCTTTGGGCTCTGCTGTGTTCTATGCTGCCTGCTGTTGTTGCTGATGTCTTGTATATGTGCATTCTTTAACCTGGGGACCTCACCCACAAAAATCTCCCTTAGACCCCCCAGGCAGGCCAACAATGGGTAATTTATTAGCAATACAAGCTGATTTAGCTCATAATTCTGTGGCTGAGATGACCAAGATAGAGCAGCTACAGCTGGTAAGGGCCTGTACCACATGATAACATGGCAAACAACATCAAACAACACAAAAGAAAGCAAGAGGGGGCTAAAGTAATTTTAAGAAGCTAACCCACCTTCTTGTTAAAAAAAACACCCCTGAATAATTAATAATAATTAATCTAGTCATGAGTACAGACTTCATAACCTAATCACCTCTCAAAGCTCCCACCTCTCAATGCTATTGTACTCAGGATTTAATTTCCAAAACACAACTTTGAGGGACACTCTCAAAACATAGCATCTGTCAAGGAAGGAGCCTCCTGGGAACTTGGGACAGGCAGCCACTATGATTTCCATGACAGAAATTTCAGTCTCCCAGAGTGAATTAGCACTCCACTTGCCGCTCACTTGAAGAGCATTCTTAGGCGGGTCTCTGCGGACTTACCCAGGTCTCTGTGAGCCCAGCTAGCATCACTCCGGTTGACTGGCAATGAGAATGCAAAGACAGCAACTGCCCTGATTCTGAGAAGAAGCCTCTAACCTGGGGTTTCCAGCTACTCAGGGAGGCTGCCTTCCTACGGAGTCCCTCATTCCTCCAGATTCCAGAGACAGATAAAGCTTCTCCATTGCTGGCCACCTGAGGGAGTCCTGCCGACTTGCAGAGCCAGCAGGGTAAGATTAGAGCCCACACAGACTGGCTGAGGAAGGCTCAAATTAGGCTCCTGCTATCCAAGGTTTTGCCCTTTTTGCATCTATCAGACCAGTAAATCCTGCAGAGCATCTCCAGGCTGGATATGCCGGTGCCTGCCGCTGTGACAAGTGGAACAAGAAGATGGTCTCCCTCACTCTCATCCTATCTGGGCTGCCCTCCTCTTGCCCTAGCAGCACCTCACAAGACACTATCCTTCCCTTAGTCTGACCCTTTTCTTAGCCTCTCCCACTGTTGTCTTGGGGGTCCCCAAATGCAGGAACCTGGGGGATTCATCCCTAGCCAAACAACCAGTCCTCCTGCAGGAATTCAGTAGAGGTGTGCCAAGTTATAATTACAGGAAAGAGATGCATCCTCTTTTCACAAAATTTTTGTAATTTGTTTGTTGATGGTGATAAGGTTACTTATTTTACATAGGCCTTTGTTTTGGTTTGGATCTAAAAGGCCTCCCAAAGATTCATGTGTTAAAGGCTTGTCTCCAATGCAGAAGAGCATTCTCCACCACACCATCCCCTTTCCTACATGCCCTGAGGTAACCACCTGCATTTTACCTCACTCTCCCTACTATGATGCTCTGCCTCACCACAGGCCTAAAATCAATGAAACCAACAATCCATGGACTGAAACCACGAACTAAAATAAATCTTTTGTCCTTTTACTAAGCAGATTTTTTCACATCAATGGGAAACTAACACATCCTGAGTTCCATGCTATCCACTTCCTTGAACAAAAATAACAAAGCTGGCCTCAGATAATAGAAATGGAAAAGGAGGGTGTCACACTTTGGCCAAACCAAGATCACTGGCTAAGTTGCCTGAAATCCTCAAAGCTGGAGCTGTACAGATGGTTGTCCATGAAGAATGGGAAGGAAGGAAGAACTCATGTGGCTGGAAGACAGGGTGGTAGATAAGGAAAGTGAGAACAGCTACAAAGCAGAGAATCCAGAGCTGGAGGACTGAGCCCTGCCTACCTGGTCAGTCTGCTCTTCAGCCTTCCTCTCGGCGGGTCCCTAATCTCTTCATCCAGCCCAACAGCATGTTTTGAGCATTGTAGCACCTGAATATCTCTGTGTGTGTGCGCACGATTCTTTTTGTGTGTTTTTGAGACAGGGTCTCACTATGCAGTTCAGGCTGGCCTTGAGTTCACTTCGTAACCCAGGCTTATCTCAAACCCACAATGATCCTCTTGCCTCAGCCCCCTGAGCGCTGGGATTACAGGCACACACCATGATGCCCAGCCTGAATATATCTTAAATCCTGCACCTTCCCTCTATTACCTAGTCTCTTTCACTATTTTCTCTTCTATGAACAACTCTGCCAGCTCCAAAGCTAGCTTTGTACAGAGCTAGACAAATATCTTAGCCATAACTCTGATCACATACCCACCACCTGAGAACTTTCCACACATCCTGAGGAAATCCAAACTCTCTTCTTTTGATGACAGGCTGCACATGGTCTGGCTCCTGCCCATCATGGTCTATTCATCTTACATGTGCTTTTCCAGGTCATCGAAGTTATCTTCCAGTTCTTCCACTGCATCAAGCTCCTTCCATCATTGGAGCCTTTGCTCCACTCTTACAGAGTAAAGGCTGTAAGTTTTAGTATGTTACCCTGCATAAGTAGATACTCTTAATTCCCTTCTCCCATCCCCCACCCCCAAGGAGAACAACTGGGGTTGTATACTGTCCAGCTCCTTTCCCTGCCTCTTCCATGTCTACGCTGAACTGTGATATCTTGGTGGGAAACAACTTCAGGCTGCAGATGCTATGACAGCGTTGCTTAAATTGAATTACACTGAAACCAGAGAAGCCTTCAGTTCTCCCAGGGAGTTCAGAAGTGTTCACCCTGAGAGAACTGCACACAGCACAGGAAAAGTCATTCAAGTTGATAAGAAGTCATTCGGATCACCATCTAAGGCAGCTTTTGCCTTTGAAATAAACTATTCCTTATTAGCACTACACTTGGGATTTTGGGATTGAATATATTTCTATTACACAAAGCCCATTTTAAGACATTTTTTCATGCTGTCAGAATCCTATGTAATTTAATCTCTCCACAGTGTTACAATTTTTCACACACATACAGCCATAGCCCTGATAAGAGAGGTAAAAAGAAAGAACGTGAACAGGAGGCATTGTTCCAACTAGGGCTATTGGAAAGCTATAGAAAGCCAAATGAAGATTTAAAATAGGAAGTGACTGATAAAATCTGTTTAGAATGCTTGCTTTGTTTATAATGAAAAAGACATATGCAAGGAAAAAATGATAAAGGTTAATAAACAGTACAAAGTTTCATTTGATTTAGATGATACCCAATAAAGCAAAAGGATAAGAAAAGAAGAGGTAAATTTAACATCAAAATAAAAATTTTTGTACTTTAAAGTATAATATCAAGAAAATGAGGCTAAGGGTAGCTGCACGCACCTGTGATCCCAGCACCCTAGGAAGCCAAAGCAGAAGGATCACAAATTCTAGCTCTGTCTGAGCAATTTAGTGACTTAACAGAATCCTGTTTTAAAATAAGAAGTACAACATGGCTGAGGATATAGCTCAATGTCAAGGTGCTGGGTTCAATTCCCATTATTACAAAAAGAAAGAGGAAAAAGACACTTGCATCAAAGATATACAAAGAACTCTTTCAACTCAACCATAGAAAGACAACCTAACTTAAAAACTGACAAAAGGTTTGAGCACACATATCTCCAAAGAAAATATATCCATGATAAATAAGCACAAGAAAGATATTCCACACATCCATTATTAGGGAAATGCAAATCAAAATGAGCCCATCTCATATCTACTAAGAAGGATATGATCAAAAAGACAAACGATGACAAGCGCTAGTGAGGCTACGGAGGAATTGTTGGTAGAAATATAAAATGATGAAGCATCTTGAGTTTGTCAAGTACTAAAAAATGTAAGCGTTATATGTAATTCCATTCTATCCCAACCAAGAGAATTAAAAACATATCTACACAAAAACTTGTACCTGAATGTTCACAACATTAATCATGATAGCCAAAAAGTGGAAATAATCCAAATGTCCATCAGCTTATATGCAGAAAAACAAAATGTGGTAAATTCATACAATGGAATAGTATTCAGCCATCAAATGGAAGAAACGCTGATATATCATACTATACATGGATAAACCTTGAAAATACTATGTTACCTGACCAAGGTTAGTTTAAAAGGATTGCACATTGTATGATTCCATTTATAGTGAATGTCCAAACTAGGCAAATCCACAGAAACAAAGTATACTATTAGTTCCAAGGGGGTAGGGAAAGGAAGAAATGAGAGGGGTTGCAGGGGAGGCAAGGGAACTTACGTGACAGTGAAGTTCATGACACTTGGCCAACAATGAGCAACTAAATCCTTCGTCTCTGATCCAGGAGTTTCATGGCTTCTACCAGCGTACATGAAGCTGTAATGGGAAAATACAGTATTAGTTAACAGTAATGTAAAACTTCAGACCTTCACATTTCCTAACACAAAGGACCTAAAGCAACCTAGATATGACTAGATACACATCTAGTCAGAGAAACCACAGAAAGAGCAGCCAACTGAGTCACCTCTCCTCCTCGCCTGCCACAACCAGGCAAAACATGTGGCCCGGGTGGGAGTAGTGAGAGAGAGCAAAGAAGGAGGGCAGCACACAGTGTCTGGACATCCTTAGAACAGGGTGCTCTCAAACCGGGAATACTAACTAGGGACACAACCCACAAACAGCACCTTCCCTCTCCAACACCAGAGTTCAATTAACAAATTCAGCACCCACAGATGAACTGAAACTTTAAGAAACAAAGAGTTCCCCAACCAACATTCAGCAAATACCTGAGGAAACCAATGCCATGAAAGAGGTATACAAAAATATATACAATAGAACACGTGAAGAAGGGGACTGAATATAATAAATGGGGTGAAATCTTTAGAATAAGGATGACCAGTATATATGAGAAGGTACAAGAGAAAATCATAGCCATAAAAAATGAATATCTAATGATTTTAATTTTGACCATAAATAATAGCTGAATGAATAAAAGACTAAAATACAACTAACAGGAGATCCAGGAAATGGAAGATTGAGCCACACAACCTTTCTTAAGCATAGAGCAATGACACAGAGATAGAAATATGAAGGAAGATTAGGACAACTGAAATCCAAAATATGAAACATTATCAAAAGGGAGATTAAAGAATATAGAGAAACTATACTCAAATAAATAATGGGAGAAGGGGGAGTTCCAAGGGTTGAGGAAGAACAAACCATTAGACCAAAAAGAGCCAAGAATCAAATCAATAAATCTAAGTCAGAATGTAGACTTTAAAACACCAGTCAGAAAGTAAGTACCAGGGCCAGCCAGATAGCTCAGCAGATTAAAGCCCCTGCTTAGGCAGATGCAGGGACTGAGATTCAATCCCCTGCATACCATGCTGGCCCCACTCCCCGGGGTGCACTGTGACAGCGAATGAGACTGGGCGTGGTTGGCGCACGCCTGTAATCCCAGCGCTTGGGAGGCTGAAAACAGAAGGATCACTATGAGTTCAATCTGTGTAGTGAGACCCTCTAGACCCTGTCCTAAATACAAAAAAAAAAAAAAAAAAAAGAAAAAAAAGAAAGTAAGTAGCAAAGCTGCTTAGTAATACAGAGACACTCCACAGGATGGTCTATTTAAATAGCATTGTTTAGATTTCACTTCAGAGACCCAGTCCTAGCCCAGGCCTGGGGAGTGTGTGGGAGAGCTTCCTGCTACCCTGTGCTGGCATGACCTACTGGTCCCAGCCCAGCGGGACATACTGGTTCCAGCCCAGGTGCAGCATGGGTGAGACCCTCTTCCACCCCCTTGGGACGCCCACCACCACTCTGCAGCACCTCCCCTACCCAGCCCGCCGAGTAGGAATTTCTGCCACGTTCCGGGAACCCCCAGACCCAGTCCTAGCCCAGACCCAGTGAGTGTGTGGGAGAGCTTCCGGCTACCCTGTGCTAGCATGACCTACTGGTCCCAGCCCAGGCGCAGCGTGGGTGATACCCTCTTTCACCCTCTTGGGATGCCCCCCATCACTCCATAGTATCCCCCCACCCACCCCGCCCACAGAGTAGGAATTTCTGTCGCGTTCTGGGAATCCCCAGATCCAGTCTTAGTCCAGACCCGGTGAGTGTGTGGGAGAGCTGCCTCTCCCCCCATTCCACCTTGTCCCCTCCAGACTCAGCTCAGGCCTGGCATACAGGCCTGGGGTGAAACCCTTCAGCTGCAATCCCTGCAGAGAGTGTAGGGGACAGAACCACCCAGCTAGTCCAGAAGCAGAACATCTTGCCAGACAGGCACAACAGGTTCACCCCCAAGGGCAGCAGCAAGAAGGAGCTGAGCACAGCAGCCAGACCCAAGCCAGGCAAACTTTGTAGATCTACACCTGAACTTCAGTAGGTGCTAAGGCTATAACTGCAACAAAGATGTACAACAAAGGTAGATTTCACTTCAAAATTATTGTAATTAAGCAGAATTTAAAATACAGGTCCTGCATTGCAATACACACACTTTTACGTGCTTTCTGGTCACATGTGGCTAGAAGCCACTTCATCAGCCAATGCAGACACAGACCATTTCCATCATCCAAGAAAATTCTGGAAGGATATAAATAACACAATACTGGATCTAAATGTATAACACAGAAAATTGCACCCAACAAAAAGTGAACACATATTTTCTTCAAATACATGAGACACTCCAAAGAGTAGTCCACACAAGGAAAATCACACAGTCAACATTTACTAATGCAAGACAATAGAGTTCAAAATGAAAAAGGAAATGAGATGCTTCATGCTTACAATATATAGATTTTTTATTTAAATAAAATTCTCAGGTTAAAGTAGAAACCAAATAAGAATGAAAAGAAAATTAGAAGCTTGGAATGCAACCATCAAAGAGCTTAAAAAATTTATATCTTTAAATGCTTTGTTGAGCCAGGTATGACGACATACACCTACAATCCCAGTACTTGGGAGGCTGAGACAGGAGGATTATTACAAGTTCAAGCCAGCCTGGGCTACGAAATGAGCTCAAGACCAAGCCAAACTGCACGGCAAGCTCAAAAAGACTCCCCCCAAAAAATTTGAAATAATAAATAAATAAATGCTTTGTTGAAGATAGAGACTGGCAGATACTGAAGAGAATTTAAATTAAAATTTTCTTAAGAGACCAATAACAACAAAAAAAATGGGAAAATATCTTCATTTCTAGGGAATTTAATGAGCAAAGGCTGCCAAATCTTTAGAGAAGAAATAAACCCCAGGATATAGAAACTGTTTCAAAGTATAGGAAAAACAGATACCTCAACCTATTTCACAAAGCCAACATATCTCTGATAGTAGGGAAAAGCCTGACAAAGTTATAGGCCAACCATATTTACAAACATACATAATATATGTGTATATCCTAAATAAAACAATACTATAAGCCTATGAGCAATATCTTTCCCTATTAAAAAAAAATCTCTTGACAAACTATTGGCCAAGGAAAAAATTCTCCAAGGTAATAAACTATCAAAACCTACTACAAAGTCCAAGTTAGGGGTAAAATTGTAGGGGGAGTCCAAATAGTCAAATCCTAGCTAATAACACCTGCCATCACCACTGCAGCCCAAAAGGTAGAAGCAACTACCACCAACACAATCATTCAAGGAGCTGTGTATATGCAAGGAAGGGAAGAGACCACAGTGTCAAATATGCAGGTCACAGTGATAAAGCATCAAACAAATGTAAGAGACTAATCAAGGAAACTCATCATGAGTAGAATGAGGCCATTAAATACCCAAAAAGAAAAACAGGAACAAGAAAAGAGGAGAGGGAAGGTATAGCTTTCCTTTATACTTGCAACCAGCAATCAGAGAATGTAATAGAAATATATATATACTATTCACAAGAGGAATAAAATTATAAAATAAATACAACAAGAACGAATCTAGCTGGGGAGATGGCTCAATGGCATAAGCGCCTACCTGGCAAGTGCTAGGTCCCAAGTTCAATCCCCAGAACAAAAAAAAAAAAAAAAAGAATGAATGTAAGAAAAATTGTAAGATTTATATGGAAAAAAGTTACTACTTTACACAAAGAAAACTTGAACAAGTTGTCAGGTGTACTGTTTCTGTAAAGGAAGATATAAGATTATAAAGATGCACATACTCTGAAATCAATCTGTGACTTAGTGCAATTGTACAAAAATCACAACTGGTTTTTATAAAGCACTTAGTAAACTCACTATATGTTCATCCATAAGAAAACATACGTAAGCTTAGTCAAGAAAATTTTGAAAGAGAAGACTAATAAACAGATTTGCCCTACTAAACATCGAAAAATTAGTAATGGTTTGGCTCTAAAACAGAAATATACTATAGTTTAATGACACAACAAGGAATTTAGAAATAGACCAACAAATAAGGAAATTTTTGAATACAATGGAAATAATTCAAATAAATAAATAAAGCTGGGTTATATCTCAGTAGTGTGGTGGGTGTTTAGTATATTGGAGGCCCCAAGTATAAACCCCAGCACCACAATGAGAGAGAGAGAGAGAGAGAGAGAGAGAGAGAGAGAGACAGAGACAGAGACAGAGACAGAGACAGACAGAGAGAGTAGACAGACAGGCAGACATTACATTACTCAACAGTAAAGAGATAACTGGCTATCATTTAGGAAATAACTCTCATGCACACTACTAATAAAAGTGAAAAACTGACAGTTGAATCTTAGATTTTGCCACTGAGAAGACAGCAGATGGCAAAGGCTAAGAAAGAAGAATGACATGGCAGCACGCAGAAATCCGAAATAGTGTCATCAGTTTGGTAAAGTTTCTGTTCTCTGGATCGGTGAACCCGTAACGAAGAGCACCTCCTAATTGGTGTGGATTCTTACGGGGAAGGTCCATATTGTTGACATCTTCCTGGTCTTGGCTCTGGACCTTGAGAAGGAGGCTGTGGAACTAGTAACAGCAATGCTTTGTAGGACTTGGGGATGTTTCCTGCCCAAAAAATTCCTGGGAAACTGACTAGTATTAAGTGCATAATAGATTGGAACTCAGTGAAGACACAGACATTCCTACTGAGAACAACCAACTATTGATTACATTTTAAAGATGATTTCTGTGCTTGAGTTGTCATTTGGAAGATTGGAAGATTAATTATATTTCAAGAGGACTTGAACTGGTCCTCATCTCAGAAGCAGTGGCTTATTTCAGAAAGCCACCTCTAATCCAAGAATTCACTCAACATGTCTAATCAAGAAGACTGCTATTTTTTTTCTGTTCTATATGTACCAAAGGTGATAAAGTCGCTCATTCCATCACTATGAAGCTGCACTAGGAAATGAAACTGCACATTATGGCAAGAAGGATGCTGTTTTCAACAGGTGTGCAGGTTTCAGCACATGGTGATTGATAAAAAAAAAAAAAACACAGTGAAATTCCATATTACAGGGAAAATCAGCCAATGGGATGTCAAAAACAAAACTGTGCTTTCCGTCACAACAGAGGACACTATGTTGAGGGCCTGTTCCTGCCTCCAAGTAAAACTATGTTGCCCACTGTGCTTGAGTCACAAGAGGAAGAAGTAAAAAAAATAAAATAAAATAAATAAAAAAAAATTAAAAAAAAAAATAAAAAAAAAAAACAAGAGGAAGAAGTAAAGGCCATCCTGCTCATGGCTCAGCAGAACAAATTGTCTGTGTAGTCGAACCTGTCCCATCAGCTGTGGGGCGTCATGAAGGTGGAGAGCTTGGACAGCGTGCCCAGCCCCACACACCCGCCACTGATGAGCAATGCAGAGGATGACAAGGATGATGACAACCAGTTTTCTGAAGAAGGTGATGAAACAAAAACCCCCACTCTACAACCAACTCCTGAAGTACACAATGCATTAGGATTGGCTCCTGTGCAGAAACCTGGAGTCAGTTTAAAGCAAGGTGAAAGTTTAAATGTTGGAATAAAAACTCTTGAGGAAATTAAATCAAAGAAAATGAAGGAATAATCCAAGAAGCAAGGTGAAGGCTCTTTGAGTGTTTCCAGTCTGCTACTCCAACCTCAGCTCATTCCAAGTCCTAAAAAAGAAAACATTCAGACTATGGTGAGGACAGTGACTCTGCCAAACAATCAAGAAGAATCTTTGGTTAGACTGAGTCTTACTGAGAGCTAGGGAAACAAAAGCTTTCAGAAGGTGGTGACAGTGATCCCCCACTAAAGCGGAGTCTGGCACAGAGGCTGGGAAAGCAAACTGAAGCTCCAGAAATGAATACTGATAAACCAACAAAGAAAGTTCAACTTTCCAAGTCTCTGAAGGAGGGATTAGGTATGTCAGCTGGGCCAAATAGTGAGGTGGCAACAGAGAGAGTTAATAAAATTGGTGACATTATAGAAGAAATTCTTCTTGAAAGCCAGTCAAAAATGTGGAGAACTCAAGACAGAAGGACTTTCAAAACCTGATGATTCTACACCAGGAACAAAAAGCTCCTCCAGCATCTGAATAAAAACCTTCTCTGAGATCCTGGCTGAAAAAAAAAAAATCAGCAGCAAGAGATAGAAAAAGGTAAAAGGATACAACTTGCATCAAGCTAAAGACTGATAGTGAAATTAAGAAAGATTTTTGCCACCCATCACTGTCACAAGGACAATCAGAAGAGCCTGCAGGTAGAACAAAGCCTATGCAGGAGGTACACATTAAGATGCTGGAGGAAATTAAACTGGAGAAGGCACTGAGGGTACAGCAGAGCTGGGAGGGCAGCACTGTTTCCCAGGCGCACACTGAGGCCACCCCAGGGACAAGGCAGATGCTCTGAATCACCAAAAAAACAGGTGTGAAAGAAGAGAAAAAGCTTCAGGAAGGAAATGAAGTGGCTTCTCAGAGCAATGCTACTGGAGCAGAGGCCAATGAGGCTTCTGAAGAGACTGTAAGAGTCGATATCACAACAACTCCAGTGAAGAGCTGTGAGGCCATGAGAATCATATGCAGAAACAGTAGAAGAGGGGAGCCTCAGAAAGGGAAAAATCAGCCTTGACACCTCTGTGGGGAGATGCAGCCTCTTGCAATATCCATGTGGTGGAGAAACCTGTGCTCACTGCTGTGTCAGGTATCACATGACACCTTAGCAAGCGGCTCCCTACAAAGTCATGCCAGAAGATAGGGGTAGAAACTTCAGGGACTGGGGACTCAATACTGAATGTGAAGTGTGCAGCACAGTCCTTGGAAAAAGGGTAAAGCTAAACCCAAAGTGAATGTGAAGCCATCTGTGGCGAGAGTTGTTGCATCTCCCAAACTGGCCCCAAAATGCCAGGCTGTGGAGATGCATCCTCCTGGTGTTGTGGTGGTGAAGCCACTTAGCTCCAGCAGTGCCCTGCAGGAAATCCCAGCCCAAAAAGCAGCTGTGACTGTTGTCCCACTGACTTCTGAGGAGGAATCAGTCACTGTGTCTGAGACAGAAACACCTAGAGACAGTCTTATCCTGTCTCCAACCCAGCCCTCTTCAAACCACACATCCATAGAAGTATCTGGCCCTTTCTCAATCCAAACAGTCATGAAAACACATCACCTCAGCTCTGCCTCAACAGGAAAGCCCTTGCTCTCTGTGGAGGATGACTTTTTTATTAATTTTATTGAGAAAGAAATAGCATAAGACAGTTTCAAAACAGGTTAGTAGGACAGTTACTGAGAAGATAGATTTGTACTAATATTGTTTAGATGAGATCATGTCTGCATCTTGTATCATGAATAACTACTATGAAGACAACAATATGCAATGTGGAAGATGATTTTGAGAAGCTAATATGGGAGATTTCAGGAGGCAAATTAGAAGCTGAGGTTGACCTAGATCCTAGGAAAGATGAAAGTAACCTTCTGCTTGATCTCTCAGAAATGACTGATAGCAGAAGGTGATAGTGAGAAAACTCAAACAGAACTCACCAAAAAGAGACTCATTTTGTCTATTCTAACATGTACCTGAGATGACTATTTCTTTATTTTAGAATTTGCCGCAAATAAGAAGTATGCCTCTGAATTTGGATTCCTTGGGGTTAGATTTTTCAAGTCCCTTGCTAACCATTTTATGCCACTGTTAAATGTCTTCGAGCAAAAAGTTCTGTAACCCTCTTTTTTCCACAAAAAAAAAAAAAAAAAAAAAGACTGAGAGGGAGCTCTGAGTTGAAAGGGTGTCAGAGAACTTAGTGATTCCTTGAGATGTTTGTCGTGTTTAACTGTTTCTCCCTTTGCTGTATGCTTTCTTTTATGTATTGTCTTCATGTACTTAAAATTTATTACCTGTGTTTGAAATGGATAGAGACAGCTGCTACCATTGTGGACCAAATTCCATGCTACCACTAAACAAAGACCCCACCCAGTCTGTGTTAAATTATTTCTTTTTAATGGTATTTGAAGATTTCAATTAAGCTTTAAAGAGACATGAGTAGCTCAAGATAACCAAAATATGAATATAATTCTTTGGACTCGATTTTGATGCTTAAGCTGTTTCATTAACCTCTGAAGAGCAATAGCTAATTTATTATTACTATATTTTTAAAAAGGCTTTAAAGTGCCTCAGGGATCCCTGGTTTTCTACTTCTGGGGTCCCATGGATTAGAAGAATTGTTTTTTAGTATGAAAGTTGTCCCTTCTTTTTTTCTTTACACATTTCCCACTGGCATTGAATTATTACACAGACATAAAGTGGCCAGTTTTCAAACTTTCCAGCAAGTTATTCTTGCCCAATATTTTCAAGAATATTTATTTGTTGCCCTTTAACCACCTGAACAGGAAGAAAAAGAGGAAAAAAAAAGAAATTCATTAAAGGTGCAATTATTTCTCTAAGGACCGTAGCCATACTTTGAACTGTACCGTAGCTGAGATTTTAAGATGCTCTGGGGGTGTACTGTATACATTCCGATTTTCTTCATTTCTGAGTTTTTCTTGATGTTGGTCTCCTTCATATCACCTCAAGGTCTGGACTTCTGGAAGAACAAGTACGATGGGGACAGTAGTCCTGAAGGAAGACATTGTATATAATCCAGAGGAGGGAAAGGGACTCATCCATTCTGATATTTCTGTAGGTGGCTAGTTTTGTTTCTCATAAAGAAGTTGAATCACCTGTCACATTGGCTCCTAAGGAACTGCTGTTGCAAGGGGCTCAAGAGTTGAACTTCTCATAGCCTTGTTGGGAGTATGGAAAAAGGAAGAAAGCCATGGGACTGCCCATTCAGTCTTGGGAAGATCTGGGTGATTCTGCGCAAGCAAAAATGACTTGAAATTTTTATACAGACACACCTCTACCAATTCATCTTTAGCTGACTGAATGCTGTATTATAGCTCTTCTCCAAAGTGGTGAAATGTTCTGGTTTCACCATGGATTTTACAAACTCATTTCATTTTTGGAATCATCAAAGATTTCAGGTACCTTTGGTATATAACTGTTATTTTTCTTTTTAAAAGATAATTTATTTCATATTTAAAACCCTCTTTGTATTAGTGTTTCACATTTAGCATTATTTGAATCATTTGCCATGACAGAAAGGAAATACTTATTTGTGTTTCAAATAAAACCGGTAGAGCCTGCAAGCAGGCATAGGGACCGAGGGTTCGATCCCCTGGGCGGGTGCTCGATCCCCTGGGCATGCCTTGCCAGCCCTGCCCCTGGGGAGCACTGACACTAGGTATGGTGGTACACACCTATAATCCCAGCTCTTGAGAGGCTGTAAACAGATGGATCACTGCAAGTCCTATCTAGCAATGAGACCCCGAACACCCTGGAGACCTTTCCCTAAAATATAGAAAAATAAAATAAAATAAAAATAAATTTAAAAATAACTGGTATAGGAAATTCTTGGGGGAAAAAAAAATGACAGTTATTACAAGAAAACAGGGGCCTGGAAGATGGCTCAGTGGAATAAGCATTTCCCTGGCAAGCTCGAGGGCCCGAGTTCAATCCCTGGTTCAGCAAAAAGAAAATAAATAAATATTTTTAAATTGATACAGGGAAGTCTTATCAAAGTGACATCAAAATATAGAACTTATATAGGAGACAGGAAAAGGAATGTTGCAGGACTGTCCTGCTAAAGGTTGTATATGGTTAGATTTCTGCACTTACAAGTAAACATAAGAATTATGTAATTCTTTATGCCTATTTTTAAAATATATTTTAATTTTTTTAATGTTTTTCATCATATTCTGTAGGGACTTAAAGTTCAACATATCAATACTTAATGAAGGAACAGACCCAGAGCGCAGGCCCGGCAAGTGAGAGAGACGACCAAGGGCCGCGGGATCCTGAATAGACCCAGAGCGCAGGCCCGGGAGTGAGTGAGACGACCCAGGCCGCGGGATCCTGAACAGACCCAGAGTGCAGGCCCAGCAGGGAACCCTTCAGCAGAACTCCCTGCAAAGAGGCTAGAGGCAAGACCCA
>NW_004524584.1:1834286-1844973 GCF_000260255.1 Octodon degus
ATGCAGTGTATTATTTGTTGAAACTGTACTCTCGATTTGATTTGAAACTGTCTCATTGCTATATGTTTATCAATAAAACTTTGAAAAGAAAAAAAAGAAATAGTACAATTAGCTTTATTAATCTTAGGATATTTAACTCTATACTATTACTGGTGATTGTTAGTAGAGCAACAGTTGCTACATTTGGTAGATATTTACATATGTCAATATATGATGTGCCTGAGTGTTTATACAATAATTATAGATCTTTTTTCTATGGTTAAGGGTAGTACATTATTGGTTCTTATAATGTATAAGCATACAATTTCTCTTGGGTGCTATTATCACTAGATTTGGCTATTATCAGGGTGGCACAGTTGTAACTATTGATAGATTTTCTCTGTATGCCAATATCCAGATTGTCTTTGTGTCATTAACAATACTGCAATCCATTCCAAGAGAACACCGAGTAGGGCCAAGTACACTACATCCTCCCCTCCTACATTAACAAGGGTGGTTAGATTGTGGAACACAGGAAAAGACCTATAGTTAGCCACAATCACAGAAAAATAGATACAAACTAAAAAGGTCTCCATACTAGCAAAATATCTTTCCACAATAAGTGCCCACAAGCCTCAGCACGCACACACACACACACAGTCACAACAACACTAATATGAAAGACAAGGCAATGAAATGCCTCTAAAAGCTATCAAGTCTCCCAAACCTGGTAACTGGGGCATCAAGGGAGAGGAAGTAAAAACTCTCACAGCTGTAGTAATCAAAATTATAAGCCGGGGCCAGCGAGATAACTCAGCAGTCTAGCACACCTGCTTAAGCAAGCTTAGGCAACTGCAGGGATCAATGTCCAATCCCTGGCACCACATGCCATGCCAGCCCTGCCCCCAAGCAGGCTGCGCCAGCCACATAAAAAAAAAAATTATAGGAGATCTAGTGGGAAGGGAAAAGAAAAAAAATGGAAGCAAGGCTTTTGTAAACAAAGAGAAAAGAGGTTGAAGGGGCAGTAGGGGAATGGAAAAAAAGCATTATAAATTATAAAAAAGGAGATTTTAAAAATCACCAATAACAACTGGTGTGGTCAAAGAAGATACAACTAAATAGACAATGGACTTAATAAACAAAACAGTCAAACTAGAAGAGCTGAACAAAACAATACAAAATACGAATGACAAGGTCAGCAAAGAATTTGAGGCCAGGAAAAGAACCCAATCAGAAATCTAGGACATTAAAAATTCTACTTAAAGGATGGGCTGCAGATGCAACCAACAAGAAGCCAGAATGTCATAATGAGAAGACAGACCTGATGTCAGTGACCAGTTACTCAAGAAATACTTTGAAAGCAAGAGACCATGAAACGGGCTGGTGAGATGGCTCAGTGGTCTAAAACACCTACTTAGAACACGCTTAGCAAAGCACAGGGACCACGGTTCGATCCCCCAGCACCACATGCCAGCCAGCCCCGCCCCCTGGTGGGCTGAGCTGACCACACACACACACACACACACACACACACACACAATAAATAAAAGTTTAAAAAAAGCTAACCTGAACTACTTGGTGAGACCCTATCACAATATATAAATAAATAAATAAATAAATAAATAAATAATAAAAAAGAGACCATGAAAAATGGATCCAACAGCTGATGGATGACACAAAAAAGACTAAGCTAAGATTAATTAGAATTAGTGAAAAACCAGAAGATAACACAAATGGCATAATACAAACACGTTACAGAAATAATAGTTTACAAATATGGGGAAGGTATTAACATACACATAAGTGACAGACATAGACCTCAAATAGTCATGATAAAAAAAAAACTTCTCCAGAACACATCATAGTAAAAATCCCAGAAGTCAAGAATAAGGACAGAATTTTAAAGCTGGTAGAGAAAAGCAAATAATAATTAGTAAAGGTAAACCCACTAGAATCATGGCAGACTTCAACACAAACCTTAGAGGCCAGGAGAGCTTGGAGTGAAGTGCTCCAAGGAGCGAAGCACCACGCTCCAAGCTCTACAAGAAAACAACCTCCAGCCTTGTAAAACTACCTTTCAAAATTGATAAAGAAATAGGTATCTACATCAGAAAGAGCACCTTAAGAAATTCATGACCACCAATCCAGCACTACAAAAACATTCTCAAGGATATTCTAGAAAGATGATGAGGCCAATAATGCCAAAAGTCTACTAGAATGAACACAGGAAGCAGAGTGAGCAGTCAAGTAGAAAAAGTAAAAAAATAAAATCATCAACAGGAAAATCAAGTAATGACAAAATAATTCAATACTTCTCAGCAATAATTTTTAATGTGAATGGTTTTTAATTCCCCAAGCAAAAGACACAGATTAGCAGAATGGATGAAGAAACAAAACCCAATGATAAGCTGTATCACATTTAATTCAAAAGAAACTCACAGACTAAAAATCAATAAATTCTACCCAGTGGGAACAATATTCCACCCAGTGGGAACATCAAGAAGAAGTAGCTATTCTGCTTTTTTTATTAATTTTATTGAGAAACAAATAGCAATGAGACAGTTTCAAAACTGATTAGTAAGACAGTTTCAATAATCAATACATTGCATATTGTTGTCTTCCTAGTGGTTATTCATAGTACAAGAAGCAGACATGATATCCTGTCCAAATACTATTAGTACAAATCTTTCTTCTCACTGAATTAAGAGAAAGTAGTTGTATACCTATCTATCCTAACTATTGTATATATACAGATACAAACTGGTCTTTCATTTGTATCCCCTTTTTTTTGTTTAGTTTTGTCAGAGACGGGTATACCATTGCCATTTAAATATTGTAGGTGCATGAATTCAGAAAAATAATCCAATATACTCTGCTTTTTAAACAAAGTAGACTTCAAGTCAAAACTGATCAGAAGAGGCACAGGTCACTATCTATTAGTTAAGTGAATAATTCAACAGGACAAGATAACAACTATAAACATATATGCATCAAACACTGATATACCCAACTTAATAAAATAAACCCTTATGGACATAAAATATCAGATAAACTTCATTGCAACTAGAGTGGGATAATTCAATGTACCACTGTCACAAATAGATTAACTAGACAAAAATTCAACAAAAAATCAGTTGACTCAAAACTTCAAATGGACTTAATAGATACCTACAGTGTTCTATGCAACAACAGAATACATTCTCTTCAGCAGCACAAATGATCTCCAAAATAAACCACACACTAGCACATAAAGCATGCTTCAGTTAATAAAAAATATTGACATTATACCATGCATGTGAGTAGATCACAGTGCAATGAAGCAAAATATCAATGGCAAAAGAAACTTCAGAAACTATGCTAAGGCATGAAATTAAACAATAATATTTTGCATAATAAATGAGTTACAAAAGACATTAGACAACTCATATAATCAAACAGTAATGCCAGTACAACATAGCAGAACTTACAGGACACAATGAAATCAATCTTAAGAGAGAAGTTTATAGCCATGACTGCTCATATCACAAAAATATAATGAGACCCTTATAATAACCTGGCAATGGGGCTGGGGAGATGGCTCAGTGGAATAAGCACTTCCCTGGCAAGTGCAAGGGTCTGAGTTCAATCCCCAGTTCCACAAAAGAAAAAAATAATAATCTGGCAATGCACCGCAAGGTCCTAGAAAAACATAATCCAATCCAAAGCCAGAACAAGGAAAAAAAAATGTTAAGGTCAAAGCAGAAATTAACAAAATTGAGACTAAAAATCAATACACAGAACCAATTAATCAAAGAGCAGTTCATCCAAAGAATAAAGAAAAATGACAAACTCTTAGCCAATTTTGCCACAAAAATGAAAAGCTCTAAATCAATACAATTACAAATGAAAAAAACCACAATATACACTGCCAAAATCCAGAAGATTATTAGTTACTTGAGAATGTATACTCCAATAGATTTGAGAATCTAAAAGAAACAGGTAAGATAACTAAATATATATGAATTACCAAAACTGAACCAGAAAATACAAAAACCTAAACAATCCAATAACAAGCAAAGAAATTGCAGCAATTAAAATAAAAAACTATTAACTAGAAAAATCCAAAATCTCATGGATTCACTGCTGAATTCTACATGAACTTTAAGGAAGATCTAATGCCTGTACTCCTTAATCTCTTCAACAAAATTGAAAGGGAAGGAATATTCCCAAAATCATTCATAGAAGTAGCATTATCCTGATTCCAAAACCAGAAAAGGAACCCCCTCCCCAAAAAAGAGAACTACAAGTTAAATTCTTTAATAAACACAGATGCAAGCGTTGTAAAGAAAATTACAAACACAATGCAACCAAGTGGTAAAAAGATACACCTTGACCAAGTAGGCTTATCCTAAGGATGTGGATACGGTTCAACATATGCAAATCAATAAATGTAATATATCACATAAGAGCAATGACAAAAATTACATGATCATCTCAAAAGATATAGAAAAGGCTTTTAAAGCTGGGCATGTTGGAGTACACCTGTAATCCCGGCCCTTGAAAGTCTGAGGCGGGAAGGTCACTGTGAGTTTGAGGCCAGCCTGATCTACATAGTAAGTTCAAGGTCAGCCTGAACTATATAGAAAGACTCTGTCTGGGAAAAATAAAAGGAGGAAAAGAACTTTTTAAAACTCCAACATGTACCCATGATAAAAACCTTGAAGAAAAATAGGAATAAAAGGATCTTATCTCAATATGATATAACTTATTTATGATCAGCCTACCAAATTTCATATTAATTGGAGAAAAACAAAGCTTTACCCTTATAATCAGGGACAAGATAGAAACATCAATTATCACCATTCCTACTTAAAACTTTAACCAGATCAATGAAACAAGAGGGGAAAAAAGGGAATACGGATAGGAAAAAAAAGTCAAATTACTTGCAAGCAACATGAAAAGACCCAAAAAGTTTCACCAAAGATTCCTAGAACTAATAAAGATCCAATTAAAAAATGGGCAACCAAAATGAACAGACATTTCTCAAAAGTACAAATGGTTGATAAGTGCATGAAAAAATATTCAACAACCTTGGTCATTAGAGAAATGAAAATTAAAATAATAATTTGATACCATCTTACTTCAGAAAGAATGTCTATCATAAAGAAATCAAACACCAGGGAGATAGTTCAGTGGCATAAGTGCCTGCCTGGCAATCTCAAGATCCTGAGTTCAAGTCCCAGTACAAAAAACAAACAAAAAAAAATGATATTGCATACCCATGTTTATGATAGCACAAATCATAATAGTTTAATTGGAAACACCCTATGTCCATCAACAGATGACCAGATAAAAATACAGTGTTTACATACAGCAGAACACCACTCTGCCATAGAGAGATAAACTTTAATCATCTGTAGAAAAATACACCCTGAGATTATAATGTTCAGTGAAATAAATCCATCAGTACACAAACTTAAATATCTCATGGTTTCTCTTGTATGAAAAACCCAAATTATAAAGCACATCGTTTCTCTTTTCTCTCTCAGAAACTCAATGTCTAAATAGATTAAAGAGCAAAATCAGTGACAGGAAAACAAGGGAAAAGGATCTTTTGTAAGTGGGAAGAGAACCAAGAGATGGAGGGGAGGTGGAGGGAAGAAAAATAAAAAGAAAAGATACAGTATGTGCATGTAGCAAGTCCCCGCGATGAATGTAATTATAAATTAATGCAAACATGTACTAATAAAAGCACAGAAAGCCGGGTGGTGGTGGCACATGGCCGTAATCCCAACACTCAGGAGGCTGAGGCAGGAGGATCGCTGAGAGCTCAAGGCCAACCTGAGCTACAAAGTGAATTCAAGGCTAGCCCGAATTGCACAGTAAGACCCTGCCTCACAGACAAAAAAAGAAGAGCGGGGGGGGGGGGGCCGAAGGGAGATGGAAGGAAGGGGATGAGGGGGACAAGGAGGGGAGGGATGAGGAGGGGAGTGGGGACGAGGGGGAGTGGGACGAGGAGGGGGAAAAGGGAGAAGGGAGGGGGAGGGCGAGGGGGGAAGAAGAAAGAGTAGCTGACATTCTCGCTCTGACAAAACATAAACCAAATAGAGCTAGAAAAGTCAGACTCAGCTCTATTTCCTGACTCCTGGGCAAGTTGCTACTGTTTTTACATAACATTTGATCATTTGAAAATTGGACTAAACACAGATACACTGTACCAAAGAATTTGGTTTCGGTCAGTGTATATAAGCTCCAACTTCAGCTAACCCTAGCATAATAGCTACTATAGTATATCCCTCAGATAAAGGGGCAGCTGCTTACATGCAACAAGGCCACCATTTCCTTCCTCTCCAAAACTCCGCAAGGCTATTGTCATCATTCACAACTGAGGGAAGAGAAGTGACAAGACATCATGCCAAAACACACCGCACTATTGGCCACAAGACCAAGAGGACACTTCCGAGACAGACCTGACCAGCGAGCATGCTTACATCTCATTGTCTTGCTCTGGCATTCCAACTGAACCCTCATGGTTCCACACTACCTCTGAGGTACCAGGAAGACGCCCAAGAAGAGCCGGGCATTCCAACTCAGAAGCCAATCCTGAGAAAGGAAGTTGCCCTGCCCTCTATTGGCTGAGAAAAGTATTATCTAACGGCGACCTGCCAACCACGGGCGCCGCGATTGGCCCATCGCTGACGCGCAGTCCGCCAAGGGGCGGAGCCTCGGCTGACATTTTGCGACTTGGTTTCCCAGCATCACTTGCAACAGAACAGGCAGGCCACTGCCCGGGCGAGGCAAGCGAGAGATTCCAAGGGTGAACCTAGAACTGTGGCGGAAGCTGCTCGCTCACTAAGCACGGCGCAGCCGGCCACCGAGAGGCCCCGCTCGCCTCAGTCTCGCCCACTGCTGGGCGCTAGCCTGTCACCACGCGCAGGCCTGCACGGCGCACGCCCGCGCGAAGGCCACCCCGAGCGCCCGCTGAGGCCCTCGTCGACATGATGAGCATCCGCGCTCCCAGCCCCGGGGCCCAGCCTGCGCCCTGGCCCCACTCGCAGCCCGGGGAACCGGGGACTGCCAAGCGACGCCGCCTGGAGGACCTCGCTGACTGCGAGGCCTGCGTCACGCCCGGCCTGGAAGACTCCGCTGCCTCGCCCGGGGCACCCGTGCCCGCCTCTGTGGTGATCCTGTCGGAGGACTGCACCCTGCAGGTGCCCCTGGACGGCTTCAGCCTGGTGGTGGAGGCCATGCCCGACTCGGTCCTGCAGGTGACCCTGGAAGACCACACTCTCATCCTGGTCCCGCAGGACCTCCTGGGCCCCGCGGACCAATCCTCGCAAGGGCAAAGCGGCTCTGCTGACGGGCTGGATGTAGGCGCCCTCCTGAGAACTCCGCGCGAGGACCACGTCGTGGTGGTGGTGGAGCAGCCGGGACTCGGTGTCTGCGTCCCAGAGATCGCCGGTGAGGAGGAGGTCTTAGAGTACGACGGGCCCGTGGAGTTGCTGCCCCTGCACGTGGGCCCTCCAGCCGGCTTCACTGCCGGGCTCCTGCTCCGACGTGCAGCGGCCCTGAGCCCTGACTCACAGGGCTCCCTCTCAGAGTCCTTCAGCCTTCTAGAAAGTTGCTCTCGCGGCCTCATCTTCGACCAGGACTTCCATCTGGTGAGACCCTTCCCCACCTCACCGCTGCAGCCTCTGCCTCCTTTTCCCAGCCCTGGTCCGCATGAGCGCCCCGTGCGCCTTCCAGGCCCTCATCGCAAAGCCAGGCGACGCCTGTTCCTGGATTAAATGGCCTCCCGCGATCCCTTGCCGCCATTCTGGGGTCAAAATGAAAATCTTCCCGTGGTTATTTTTTGTGAACTAAACAATCTACAAGGATACATAATGGACAGTTTTTTGATGTAGGTAACATTGCAGTTCTAAAGCAGTGGCAGTTTTAGCGTCTGAAGACTTTTCCGGTTAGTCAACGAAAGATTGGTGTGGCTCTTTGACATACAGCCAGCTTTCAGACCCAGGGACTACTACGCATTCCCTATCCACGTCATCGTTAAGAAGTTCGATTTCTCCGGAGTTTTGTCGTTAGTGTGGAGGTACTGGGATGTGTGTGTTTGTATGTCTGTTGTTTTTCGACAGAGAGCCTTCCTGTGGGGCTCAGCTACCCTTCAACTCACAGTGGAGCCCAGGCTGCTCGGAACTCTCATCAACACCCTGCCTCAGCCTCCCAGATTCTAGGATTACAGGCATGTGCCACCACACCCAGATTCCCCCCTAGTTTTGCGTCAGACATCCGATCCAGCACTTTTCTGTTACAACCCACCCTTCCTCCAACATCCTACAGGCGGACCTGTTTGTTTCTAAGTAGTTACTAAGTGTACTTTGTTTAATGGCACTTGGACTCTAGTCTGGACTACCTACCTTCTTATATGGACTTCACTTTTTCCTCAAGAAAGTTTCGCTCCCTTTAGGATATGTCACAAATAGCTGTACTATATCAATGTCTGTCATTTACACAATGGACAGAATTGGGAAAAATGATAATGCACCATCTTTGTTTTTCTTTAGTGATTTGGTTAGCAAAGAGCTTTTTTTAATGTATTTTAGACCCTGTACAGGGTCTCACTGTACAGCCCAGTCTTATAATGATCTTCCTGTTTTCAGCCTCCCCAGCGCGGGGATTACAGGCATGATGTGGGACTCCGTAGCCAATTTAGCGCTCCTGGGGGTGGGGCCGGCGGGGCATATGGTGCCAGAGATCGAACCCTGGTCCCTGCACTTTCCTGAGCAGGCGTTTAGTCCCCTGAGATATCTCGCCGGCCCTGCAAAGAAATACTATTGTTTTCACTTTTTTTTTCCCACAAGAAAATGTACTCTTTTCCATTCATTTCCTCTTGTATATAGTTCTTTGGTTCTGAACAAGTTTGTAATGCTTTATTTTCATGTTTTCACAGCTACAAGATTGGAGATTTATTTGTACATTGTTACTAGTGTAAAAAAATTCTTTTTATGTTGATCTGGTATCCAGCAAAATTGTTTTATGATTTATCTATAGATTCTTTTGGTTGGTAAGGACAATAATATCTCTAAAAATGAGAAATACAGTATTGTCTTTTCACAAGCATATCTTTCCTTAATTCGAATATGACATTAACAATATGGCTGATGGGGCTTTTCTATCTTATGTCTTGTGTTGACATTTCTAAATGTTATCATCAATTATGATTTTTATCGTATATTCTTTGTAGGTTAACTTTGATACCATTGCAGAAATTTATTTTTCAGTCATTATGATAATGAAAAGACTCAAGTTTCTGTAATTTTGTCTGGTTTTGTTTGCAGGGAATTGCCTAATTAGCTACAAAGACTATTAAAGTATTTAAAATGTTTGATTTAGTATCTGAATACTAAATTTATTTTAATTCTGTGTGTGTACATGTAATAGATACATAGAACTTTTGGGCCATTAGGATACACATAAAATCTTAGCAATAGTACACAAGACCAGTGTTAGAGCTACAAGGTTTTAAAAGTTGGATGTCCTTCTGAGGAGTTGAGAAGGGTGGAAGGAGTTATCTGCCAGATACCATTAAGGTTTTAAATGTTAAATTCTAATAATTTATCTTCTGTATGCATGACTTTTGGAGTATAATTTTTCATCAGTTCACATGGTGATTGGCACTTATTGAACTCCTTTTTTTTTTTTTTTTTTTTTTTTTTTTTTGGCGGAACCAGGGATTGAACTCAGGCCCTTGTGCTTGCCAGGGAAGTGCTTATTCCACTGAGCTATCTCCCCAGCCCCTGAACTCCTAATGACTAAGTATCTTTGCATATCTGCTCTTCCACATTATTTTATAAGGTTATACATAATTCCCCCTGAGTTGTATTTTGGGATTTTTTGGGTGGGGGGTACTTTTGGTTCACATGGGAGGTGTTGGATTTATGCACACCACTCTAATATTAAAATGTCTATTGTTTTTCCACTTGTCTCATATGTTCATAATAAAATAATAAAACTAAAATCAGAAAAGTGTTAATGTTTTCCTTTTGAACAGTGGAAATTGTTATTGAGATTTACCAAAATGTTTTAACAATTTCTATTTGCTTTCTATTCTTATATTCTAGTGCATTATTTATTCTCATTTGTCTTCTTATTATGGTACTTTTTAAAAGAATTCTTTCCTCCATAGTTGGAATGGTAAATCTTCATTTTATATATCTTCAGTTTTTTCAATTACACTTGCAAATTTGTGGGGCATTTTAGCTTTGTATAGAATTCTAAAATAATAACTATGACCTCACACTACTTTAAGAACATTGTTTTCCCCTCCATTTATTATACCAGATGAGAAGTCTTTCCATTTGTGTTGGAATTCCTTTTGTATAAAATTAAGGTCTAGCATTTTTCTTAACTTTAATAGTCTACAATTTCAACCTATTATGTTTATCTATAGAATTTTGCCCACTGCAACTCACAAAACTTTCTAAATCTGAAGAGGTAATTCTTTCTTAAAATTCCAATTGAAAAACATGAGTGAGCATCTCTCAGACCTTTGAACTTCAATTTTGGAATTCTCAGCAGAAATGTAGTAATGCTGTTTAATCAAGGCTCTCCTCCAAGCCTTTTATTTTCTTTCTTTCTTTTTTTTTTTTTTTTTTTTTTTGGCAGAACCAGGGATTGAACTCAGGCCCTTGTGCTTGCCAGGGAAGTGCTTATTCCACTGAGCCATCTCCCC
>NW_004524584.1:1845073-1863693 GCF_000260255.1 Octodon degus
TTTTTTTTTTTTTTTTTTTTTGGCAGAACCAGGGATTGAACTCAGGCCCTTGTGCTTGCCAGGGAAGTGCTTATTCCACTGAGCCATCTCCCCGGGCAAGCCTTTTATTTTCTATATATCTTATATCCTTTATCATAACCTTTTTTACAATTAGTTGATTTGTTACCTGGTTTTTTTTTGTTGTTGTTTTGTTTTTTTATACTGGGAGTCGAACTCAGGACCTTGCACTTGCCAGGCAGGAGTTTATGCTGCTGAACTATATCCCCAGCCCTGTTGTCTATTTTCAAAACGATGTTTATGTTCTTTGTAAGACAGTATTCATTTCAAATACTATATTTTTCATTTTCAAACAATTACTATTTTAAATCTACTTGCTATTTCACAGTTTTTTAGTCAATATCACAAATTTCTTCCTCATGGATATTTAAACGCTCAGATTCTGCATTAATTACCTCAATGATTTTATTTCTTCAGGCATAAAGTCTTTTATTACATGGTATCATCTAGTGACAGATGCTACCTCATTTCTTCCTAAGCAAAGAAATTTTGGTTTGTTGACAAATTTTGAAAGGAAATTCACCATATGTTCCATATTTGAATTACATATTTGCCTCCTCTCCGGTTCACTAAGAGCCAAACATTACAGTTGAATATAATTTTCCCTCAAAAATCACATTCTCACACCTATAAGCCGAGCTATTTGGTAGGCTGAGGTGGGAGGATGGCAAATGTAAGACCAGCCTGAGAAACTTAGCATGACTTCTTCTCAAAAAATAAAAAGAGCTGGAGATACAGCTCAGTGGTAGAGTGCCTCTGTGTTCCATCTCACAGTGTCACAAAAACAAATATCCTGTCCAAACACTATTAGTACAAATCTTTGTTCTCATTAAGAAAAAGTAGCTGTATATCTATACTATTTTGTATATACAGATACAAAATAGTCCTTCATTTCCCCTTTTTTTTTGTTTAGTTTTGTCAGAGATGGGTATTCCATTGCTATTTAAATATTGTAAATGCATTAATTCAGCAAAATAATCTAATATAGTCCAATAGTCCGTGAATAACCACTACGAAGAAAACAATATGCAATGTATTCATTATTGAACCTGTCCTACTAATTGGTTTCGAAACTGGCTCATTGCTGTTTGTTTCTCAATAAAATAAATTTTTAAAATTGTTTTACCTAAAAAAATAGTAAATCACAGTTTTGATCTTCAAATATTACATATGTCCAATTTCTCATTTGAATGCACTAGTGATTCTGGGATGGGCTATCAATACCCCTTCAGGCTTGCTGGTAGAATTAGCAGCCAACTCAGGCATGGATAGTCCATTCCCATGATTGTTTGGTTACGGGATATGCAATCTTAACCCATATGCACCAAGTTGAGACAACCTGAAAGACAAGCACAATTCTAGAGCTGTCAGTGAACTGACTGGAGGTCTTTCTTACAACCATATTCCAGTTCAATTCCTCCATCTGAACAGTCACATTTTCTTTTCTTTTTTGTTTTTTTTTTTTGGGGGGGAGGTGTATTTTAGGGATGGGTCTACAGAGTGTTCAGGGTCTCACTACTAGATCAGACTCATAGTGATCCTCCCAAGAGCTGGGATTACAGGCACGTGCCACCACACCCAGTTTCAGTTGCCATCTCAGTGTGCCCCAGGGCCAGGGCCGGCACAGCAGGCTTGGGGATTGAACCCCCGGTCCCTACATCTGCTTGCAGGTGCTTTAATCTGCTGAGCTATTTGGCCAGCCCTGAACAGTCACATTTTCTTTCTTCCCCCAAATTCCTATATGGAGTTCTCCATCTCACAGTCTTCCCAAACAGCTAGTACCAAGAGCTGTTAAGAACATGGCCAATAAAATGGATTTTCATGTTTTGGGGTTGTTTGATTTTGTTTATGGGAGGTCAAACCCAGTGCTTCCACACTGAACTATGTGCCTAGGCTTTTTTTTTTCTTTTTTCTTTTTTTTATTTAAAGTCAGGGTATCACTAAGTTACACTCCCTGAGCTTTCACGGGAAGTATTATTCTGGATTGTAATAGTGAATCATGGTGTATGAACAGCCCATAGAATGCTGCAGCAAAGCAGATAAACTTTGCTCAGTGGTGAATTTATTGGGACAGTAGTGGAAGGAAATACACTGACACCAGCAGTACACAGACATTTGAGGAAATCAGGGCACAAGCTAAAATAATAATAACAAAGAGTGCAGAATTGAATGGTAGCTTCTAAGTACATTTGAGAAAGAGCAGAACAATTAATTACCAATAAATCTAAATAGGAGAGCTAGACAGTCACTTTGGCAGCAAAAGGTCTGCATCTCCTGAGCTTAAGTGAGGAGAAAAGCCTGAAGCTCGGACCCTGGCTTCACTTTAGGAACAGACGAGAACAGTAAAAGGCTGAAGTCTCTACCCAGGCAAGTCTGTCACGGTGAGGTCACAGCCCTGATGGGGCCATGAGACACTGAGTAGAGAAAACTGGGGAGGTGGGTTGGAGTATCTTGAATTCCCCAGTCCCTCTCAAGTCACTGCACCTGCAGAAGAAGCCCACTCCTTCCTGTTAATGATGAGTGCTCTTCCTTTGCATTAAATTGAAACAGAAGCATCTCCCTTGCATGATATTATATTCTACTCTTTTCTTAAACTCATCATTAACTTTATTGAAAATCAATAATAATTATACAGTAAATTAAGAATTGTAGACAGCTATTGAAATGTGAAAGATTATATAAGATGTAGACAGAGTGAATTTTCGAGAAATATTTCTGAAATGAATATGTAACATGAGATTAACGAGATTGCACCTTGTAAAAAAAATTTGCAAACTTAAATGAATATAGCAATAAAAATTGTCTAAAATAAAAATGAAGAAGAAAGAATTTACAGATCAGTCATATAATAGTTCTCTTTGTGCCAAAATCAAGAAACTTTTATTAATATAATTACAATTCTCAAAGTAGAAGGGGGAATATTTAAAGATATTTAAATATAAAGACTTAAAAATAACTTTAAATGGAAAGTATATGCAAATGTTAGGCTGGAGGAAATTTTTTGGTTTCTATTGTTACTTAAAAATTGTATTAAGAAAAAAAAATTGTATTAAGGCATGGACAAAAAGGTACATATATTTAATGTGTACATCTTGGAGAGATTGAAATTGTCATCATGTCATCATGAAGCTGTCATCATGTTGTAAATATAACCATCCTCTCTAAAAAAATAAATAAATAAATAAATAAATAAATAAAACTTTCATCATTTCGTTTTTCTAAAAAAATTAAGTTAAATAAATAAATATAAAGACTTAAAATTTCTGAATTTAGTTAAAATTATAGCACCATGTTTCCAAGAAAAATGAACCTGTTACACAAGAAATATGAATAAAATCACACCAAGATACACAAAATGAAATTTTACAAAACTAATTATAAAGAAAAAAATCATTAAAGCATATACATAAAAAAAATTAGCTACGAAAGAACAAAATTAAATAGCATCTTATTCCACATTAGAAAAAAAAGAGCAAGTGGGTAAGAAACTAGACTTATTTATTCAAAGGACTGAAAAAAAAAAGATCTGTCCTCATTGAATTTTATACTTAGTAAACATACCTTTGAAAACTAAAAGTAAAGTGTTTTCTAGTTATACAAACTCTAAGTAGTCTAATACCTCCAGATGCAGCATATAGAAAATAACAAAGGTCAAAATCCAGAAGGCAAAAGAAGTTGTTGTATGATCCTGGATAAAGAATAAAGAGCTCTCCCATATTAACATGCTGAGCTGTGAAAGGCTCAACTCAACAACTTCTGCGGATAACCCACTACTTTTGTGGACTGCTGGACTATATTGGATGTTTTGCTGAATTCATGCATCTATAGTATTTAGATGCCAATGGAATACTCATCTCTGACAGGACTAAACAAAAAAGGGGATACAAATAAAAAACCATTTTGTATCTGTATATGCAGAATAGTTAGGATAGATATACAGCTACTTTTGCTTAATTCAATGAGAAGAAAGATTTGTACTAATAGTGTTTGGATAGGATAACCTGTCTGCATCTTATACTATGGATAACCACTAAGAAGATAACATTGTACAATGTATTAATTATTGAAACTGTCCTATTAATCAGTTTTGAAACTGTCAAAAAAAAAAAAAAAGAAGTGAACAACCCTTTTGTATCTGTATACTCAAAATAGTTAGGATAGATATACAGCTCCACTCTCTTAATTCAGTGAATTGAGAGGTGTGTTATAATAGTGTTTGAGACAAGATATCATGTCTGCATCTTGTACAATAAATAACCACTAAGACAACAATATGCAATGTGTTAATTATTGTAAATGTGCCAGTATTCAGTTGTGAAACTGTCTCATTGATATTTGTTTCTCAATAAAATTATTTTTAAAAACAAAAAAAGAATAAAGAGATCTCAAAATGTAGTTATGCAGGACTATATAAAATATAATTATATTAGATGAACCCATTTAAAAGGTCATTGAAGATTTCTACAAAACAGTATCAATCTTATGTCAGGTTATATACATATTTTTTCGTGTGTGTGTGTGTGTGTGTGTGTGTGTGTGTGTGTGTAAAAAGACAAGGAAGAACTAATATAAAGTCAATGGAAAATGGAAATATACTTTTTAAAGTTTCTAACATTAGGAGAAAATACCATACCATGTCTTATAAGTAGATTGTCAGTCAAAGGTACAGTACAAATGATAAACAAAAATTAAAATTAAACAATATTCAGAAAATTAATTATTAATTCAAAATTAAATTAAATATTTCAAAACAATATTCAAAAATTAAAATTAAATTGTGAGTCCAACTAAGAGGCCAGAATGTAGTGTATCATATGTATGAATCTGTGATCAATCCAGAGTACTCACATAGTATTTAAATAGGTTAATATATACAAAAATATCCTCTAAGAAAAAGTTTTCATGATAGCACAGAATTACTAAGAATAAAATATAACAAAAATACTGGTGGGGCTGGAGAGATAGCTCACTAGAATAAGTACTTGCCTGGGAAGTACAAGGTCCCGAGTTCAACCCCCAGTACTGAAAAAAAAAAAAAAAAAACTGGAATGGCAAATAGGTGACCAGCACTTCTAACAGTTTGGGGATATGTAGTCTACTCTTGTCTCCTTGTAAGGCCAATAACTAACATTGAGTATAATATAACCCAGATAAAGAAATAGCCTATAGGGGCTGGTGAGATGGCTAAGTGGTCTAAAGCACCTACTTAGAACAAGCTTAGCAAAGCACAGGGACCACGGTGAAAATCCATACATGAAAGTGGAACTCAGACCCACAACCTCCCTCGCAGTTATCCCAGAAGCCAAACTGCAATCCCCCAGCACCACATGCCAGCCAGCCCTGCCTCCTGGTGGGCTGAGCTGGCCACACACACACACACACACACATAAATAAATAAATAAATAAATAAATATTAAAAAAAAATAACCTATAAATGATTTATGTACCCTGGAAGAACAGCAAAATTCACTCAACATAAAACATCACCATTCTCACCTAAAGGAATCAACTATAATAGGCCTAAAGATGCTATATATGAGCATTGAAAACAATTTAGAAGCACTTTCCCACTATACAGGAAATAACACCCCAGAAAGAACCCTGTATGACAATATTCCTAAAAGGCAACCTTTGAAATCTTGGAAAAAAGGATCTCCACTCTAAGTAGAAATACTATAACTGCAAAGGCAGACAGTAGAAGAAGGGATGAAAGCATTCAAAGAAATGCATATGATAGAGTGGATATAGATATACCATGTAAGGCTGTACAATACTTCAGCTCCCATGATGTGCAGGTGGGCCTTGAGGGACACGGCATAACAAAACAATCAGGAATTTACTGGATGCTGCCAATATCGTTGGGCCTGCAGTTCAAGAGGCTAGGTCATTACAAAACATACCGCTAGAGAGCTGGATTCCTTGTCAGCCAAGGACATAAAAGAATCTGAGAAGCTAAAAGTGAAAATCCATACATGAAAGTGGAACTCAGACCCACAACCTCCCTCGCAGTTATCCCAGAAGCCAAACTGCAACTTTTAGAGTAACGCCCCAAAACAGTAAGGAGCATCAAACCATCACCTCCTGTTGTTTGAACCAGGTTTACCACCTGGTGACAAGATCCAAAACCATTTAATCTAACTTTGTGTTGGGTCATCAATCAAACCAGATGAGGTTCTCCTGTTTTAATCTTTTTCTGAGCATTTAGTTTTGATATAAAAAGTATTCTTCCTGGTTTTCCAATGAATGCAGATCCTCCCTCACAGGCCCCAATCAAATGACACAAGTTTCAAGCATCAGATTTTACTGCCTACTGCCAGCTTATATGGTGTCACCCAAGTGTAAATCCTCTCCTCTCCCAGGAAAAATACCTGATTTTCATATGCATTCATATCGTAGTCCTAATTCTTCTGTCTTTAAATGGCATGATTTTATTAAGGATAGCATGGACCTTGAGTGGGGATTGTTTGACGTGAAAGGCACCTTTTTATTTTTTATTTTTTTATTGATTTAGTAGAGGGTCTATGGGGTCTCACGACACAGATCAGACTTGTAGTGATCCTCCTGTTTTCAGCCTCCTAAGTGCTGGGGTTACAGGCACGTGCCACCACACCCAATCTCAATTGCAGCGGCCAAGGGGCCGGGGAGATGGCTCAGTGGAATATGCACTTCCCTGGCAAGCACAAGGGCCTGAGTTCAATTCCTGGTTCCACAAAAAAAAAAAAAAAAAAAAAAAAAATCTCAATTGCAGAGGCCAGCAATGTGGTGCCAGGGATCAAACCCACTCCCTGTGCTCTGCCTAAGCAGGCTCTTTAGTCCGCTGAGTTCTGAGTAGTTTATTTTAAAAATAGTCAGAACACTTGCATTGGCCTACACTTGGGGCAAAATCAGTTCTCATAAAGTATATTTCACAGTACAACAGAATGATTGTGAGGGTATGTTGAAAGGCACCTATTTAAAAAGGCAGGCATGTGCCTATAATCCCAGCACTCAGGAGGTTGAGGCAGCAGGATCGTTGTAAGTTTGAGGCCAGCCTGGGGTAATGTAGTGAGTTCAAAGCTAGCTTGAACTGCTTAGTGAGATCTTGTCTCAAAAAAACAAAAAGAAGGGAATAACTTTTCCCAGGTTAAATGAGTAACAGTTTTTGATCAGGTATCCAAAGGCCTGCCAAGTTACCTTTAAAGATCTGACCAAATCATATAAATGATTCCTACCATGTTCAGTGAATACAGATGCCTGTAAAATGATTCCAGAAGGGAATCTAGGGCAGGGGAGATAGCTCAGTGGAATAAGTACTTGCCTGGCAAGCACATGGTCCTGAGTTCAATCCCTGGTACCGCCAAAAAAAAAGAAAGACAAAAGAGATTCTATTTAATTTGCCCCCAGCCTCAGCAAAGAAAAGAAACAATAAAGTTTTAAAAGATAACTCACAGTTTTTCTCAAATCACAGCTTATTGTTAGAGCATGACTTAACCGAGGAGGGAAGAGCACTTATAGCCTGATAGATTAAAGACTACCCTGAAGTATCTAAACCCCTTACACATAACAATGGAGAGTATTTCTGGGGTTTAACTGAAAATCCCAGACAAGGAGTGCCAAATTTTTCTGACAATGCAATATTTTTATGAACTGACTATTATGGTTTGTGTCTGGATATCCCTCCACATCTGCTTTTGGGGTTTTCTTTGGAGGTGGCTGAAACTAGGGCATGTGATGCTGGGATTGAGGGTGGGTGACTGCTGGATCAGTCCACTGATTGGATTGGACAGTCTAGATAAAATAACAGGGGCAGAAGGGAAAAAGAAAGAGGCTTCTTCCCCCCTTTTGCTCTTGTTGCTTTTGGTATCTTTCACTGCTATGAAAGTTTGCCCCTCTGCCCTGCCACCCTGCCTTAAACTGATTGTGGACTGAAGCCCCTACAAACTGTGAGCTAAATAAACCTGTCTTCCTTTAACCTTGAGTACTGTATATTTCATCTTAGCAACTAGAGAAAAGTAACTGAGACATTGACTAAGTTCTCAAAAAGAGGGCTTCTCTTCAGCAAATTAAATGTGACTAGACTTTTTAAAAGCATCCCTAAGTGCAAAAACCTTTTGTCTGTTCAGGCAAAATCAGTCTAGACAAACACCTTAAATGCCTCTCATTATTTTGGAGAACCATCTTCTCCAAACTCTGGAAGCAACCAAGACATCCTTCAAAGAAACTGTGAAGAATCTACACAGTGGAGTATTATTCACCCATTAAAGAAAATGCGCTATGCTCCCCGCCCTCAGCACCTTTGATAGAGGAGGTATAGCCTGGCAAAGCTGGCTGAGGAAATAAAAATGGGACGTGCCAATTACCAGATTCCCGAGCAATGCAAATAATTCCCTGTACCACATATGTAGAACTTCTCTAGGTTCCCAAATATGGATGATATATAAAGAAACAGAGCCGAGGGGGAGCCCGCTACTGTGACTTTTTAGGGGAGCGCACTCTGTCTTCCATAATAGCATGTACTTTCATTTTTGCTGTTTTTATCTTTTTCTCTCTTGTTTCGCCTATGTGCTCTGCAGAGCCAATTTTTCTCGTATTCCTTTACCCCTCACTTTTCAAATAAACTTTTGGCATGAATTTTGGCTTGTCTCATCCAATTCTTTGTACAAGACAAGAAGTATCTAGAATATGTTTAATTGGAAAGCCATTTCTAAAAGAACTACTTGATAACAGCTGGGAACATCTACCTCAAGGGCTGATTTTTAACACAGTACTTGTGATGTGTTTGGGCCCATGTGGAGTACTTTGTCAGATCTTTGCAAGTAAGAAACAATGCTATAAGTCAAGTAGCATTAGTTTTCTTGTTCTACAGATTTACCCCACTGCACTTCAGGATAACCACCAGGACAACCACTGCCTCAGCTCACACCACCTGGGCCTCTGCATGCTTCATGCTATGGGCATGGTGATTCGCAAACCATACGGAAGCGGAAGGGGCTCTTAATTGATGGAGATGGTGAAGATGCCTGGAGTACTAATCTGCTAGAGAAGAATTTCATTAAATGCTTGGGATCCCAGGAAGAGGGATCTAGCCAGTACTAACCAGTACACCATCTCAATATGAATTTTCAAAGGGCAGAACTTTGCTGGGAGGCCGCTATCAGAGTTCCCATACACTAGCCCTCTAGAGTTATAGTTCCTCTAGTTCTCATACCTATTAGAGGACAAGTTTATGGGAGATCTGATAACTGCTCAACTTCCTGTAAATCTAAAGGTGCTCTTAAAATAAACCTATTAATTTTTAACGTAAGGAAGAGAGCTGGAGGTGTCATTTAGTGGTGGAACACTTGGATAGCATGTGTATGGTTCTGGCTTGAGAACCAGCTAAAGAGGATGAGGGTTAAAGAAATAAAGATACCTTAGAGAATTTAGCTTCAAAAATAAACTTTTAATGTGCTTACATTAAAAATCAGGCTGAGGACTTATGTGCAAACATGAGAAGTATGTAATTCTTTATCCTATTTTTAAAATATAATCTAATTTTTAAATTTTTTGTCATATTACATAGGGACTTAAAGTTCAACATATCAATACTTGATGAAAAATACCTGTTCCTTATTATGCCTAAGATGTTTGATATGCAGACAGATAGTGAGGTTAAGCTTAATAGCCTAAGTTGTTTGATAATAACAATAAGCTTGTCTTCTGGATGGTTAACAACCTAAGTTTGCAGACCAAAATTAGAGATAAAGGAGAGCTGCAAGGAAAGCCAACATTTTGGCCCTTACCTTCTAAGGTCAATTAAGACTCAGGACATATGAGAACTTGTACTGTAACATCATGTACCTCGGTAGTGTCCCAAATTTTCTGATCAAGGAGATTATGGGACCCAAGAGGAAAGTGATCGATGATGTAGAGTGTGCCTAAGGAGAATCACATGGAGAGAAAACACTCTCTCAGGCTTTCCCAGAGAGCACATTGGCCAAGCAATGGCCATGACTCATCCACATGGCTGACACTGACAAAGGTTCTACAATCTGAGGTACAGGATCTCAGGATAAATCCTGAGGGGATTTCATTGACCTTATCAGACCCAAAAGCTACAACTCTTGTTGTATAGGTCCTGCTTTACCTTGGTCTTAACCATCCAGTAGAAAAGTATGAAGACAAAATATAGGAAGTAAAGCCATGCTGTTATGTTGAGCTGTGGGGGACTCAGGTCAAAAATTTCTGACATTGTCAGTTAAACAGAGACCCAATGCTATTATGGTCTACTGGACTCTTTTAGAATATTTTGATGAGTTTACACACCTAAAATATTCAAATAACAGAACTTAGAAAAAAAGTGGTATACAGATGAATGTCCATTTTGTATCTGTGTATTCAAAGTGGTTAGGATAGATATATAGTTACATTCTCTTAATGAATAGAATGATTTGTCCTAATGGTGTTTGTAAATAGGATCTCAAGTCCGCATCTTGTACAGCAATTAACCACTAAGAAGAATATATGCAGTGTGTTAGTTATTGAAACTGTATTTCCGATTTGATTTGAAACTGTCTCATTGCTATCTGCTTATCAATAAAATTATGAAAAAAAAATCAGGCTGAGCCACAATGAAACCCAGTATTCTATAAAATTAAGGCACTAACAAGTAAATATATATACATATATATGAAAATTAGGTTAATATCCTCACTGCAGAAGATGAAAGAGGGATTTCCTGACACATAATAAATGAAAACTTGGTCAGAAAACTGTTCAAGGCAAATGTACACATCACTGAAATGCCTTATTCAGTATTTCATGTGCCTTGGAAATGAAATTAGTAACTAATTTTCCCATCCGTGTCCTCTACTGCAACTTCTAAGAAATGAAAACAGGAAGATTGCTTACTATAATCTCACCCTCGACCCTGTTAAAAAGGATTATCCTCTTATCTTAAAGCAATGGCCATCCTGGAAGCTATAAAACTTATGTGATCTTCTTCTGAATTAGTTCTAACCTCCACACTTGACTTACAGGACAAAAGGCTTTTGCAACTGCTGACTAACATTTTATGAGACTCTGTTACTCTCTCGCTTTCATGTTACCATTCACCCTGCAACACTCTGAATAATGCTCTACCAAAACAATGAGAGCCTTACTTCAGTTAGGGAGCTCTCTGTACCCTACTCCGAATGGGACCCTTGATCTAATACTGTTTATTAGGCTTGTTCTCAGCCACTCCTCTTCCCTTTTTGCTCTGGCTATTTTCTGCCTCCATAAACTGCTGTCTTCTGCTGTGAACCACTCTACCTTGAAGCCATCTGAGTATTAAATGAAATCATATTTTGACTGTCAGGTATTTTGCCCCAACAACAAGAGAAAAGATAATCCTCTATCTGGGGTAAAATGAGCTCAGATGGGAAAATTCATTGCATTTACTACTACTTGTTAAGTAGCCCAAGAACCAGGTGTAGTGGTACATACCTGTAATCCAAGCATTTAGGAGGCTGAGGCAGGAGGATCTTTTAGCGTTCAAAACCAGCCTGGAGGGCTGGGAAAATGACTCAGAATAAGCCCTTGCCTGGCAAGCACAAGGGCCTGAGTTCAATCCCCAGTTCAAAAAAAAAAAAAATCAGCCTGGGCTACAAAGTGAGCTCAAGAGAATAGTGAGAGAGACCCTATCTCAAAAAAATAAAAAGAAAAAAATAAAAAGTAGCCCATGACCCAATGGTATACAGATATAGATATTTGGTATGTTCTTGGAGAAGTATGTGATATATAAGATACCATGAAAGCAAAGGGAGCTTTTCCCTGCTGGAACCCTGGTCAAAAATGGACAACAAATTAAGGAACTTTTAGATGCACTCTTACTTCATAAAGAGGTAGCTACCATAAAGATAAAAGCCATACAAAAATAGCTAACCTGTAAGCTAAAGACAACACCCTAGCAGATGGTTGTGCCAAATAAGCAGCCTTAATTAAACTATGATCTTATTTAAATAGTCAAACACTAAAATTCTAGAGATAAGAAAATAGACCATGATACACAATCACTTTTAGTATCTAATTTTCTGTAGCACTGGAAATTGAACCCAAGACTTTCACATGCTTTTTTTTTAAATTCAGATATAGCTTTTGTCTAAATTGCTCAATTGCCCAGGCGGAGAAGGAACTTGTAATCCTCCTGCCTCAGCTTCCCAGAGAAGAAGGAGACTAAGAGACTTTCAGAAACTCAAAATGATCAATCATACATGACAACAGAACTCTGGCTCAGTACAAAACCTGGGCAGCAACTTGCTCTAGAAGCCAAACCACCTTCTCAGTAACCAAACTCATGAACTTTTCAGTAACTCGTGAACCCAAACCACAATTTCACAGCAGCTAGCTCCAAAGGGTCAGCATGGGCCAGGGATGGCCAGGCGGGGAAGAAGTTTAGACCTCTCAAAGGAGCTGACAACCCATCTGCCACTATGTGTGTGTTAGATAGGGTTTCATGAGTATTCCAGTACCAAGAGTTCATTTTTTATCCATATAATGCTGGTTTTTTGCTTCTTCATTCTTTTTTGATAAACGTTATTGAGTGCCAACATAGGCCAAGAACTGTCCTATCCAGCAGTATGATAGCAATGAGAACACACAAGGAATCAGGAAATCGCTAAGAAATCAAGAGACTGCGTGATGTGTTTGTAACGCATGGTGTGATTGAAACATACAAATAATGCATAACTTTTTTATTCTTTTACAGTAAAAGACACACTGCCATTAATCCCCACTTCAAAATACTCTCCCTTCACTTCAAACACACTTATCCCTCCACTCCTGCCACTTTCTGAAGCAGTTCTGGAAGTCCTTTTCTGTGTCATTAGCTGCGCTGTCAAGCCACCCCAACATCCTGAAATAATTCAGAACATTTACCTTTCATCATCATCTTGACTTGAAGTGCCAGAAGTGGCTCAGTTCCAGACCCTATAGTGGATGAGAATACGCCATGGTGTTTTTACAAGCCTGCCTTTCTGTGGGATGGCAATGGGCAGCAGCATTTGCTGTATTTTTCATCACACCTCATAAAGGTACAATGAGGAGTAAGTGTGTTCAAAATGAGTGGAAGTATTGTGAGAGGGATCAACAGCAATGTGTCTTTTATTGTAATAATATTTTTTAATTTTTTTTTTTTTTTGGCGGAACTGGGGATTGAATTCAGGCCCTTGCACTTGCCACGCAAGTGCTTATTCTACTGAGCCATCTCCCCAGCCCCTGTAATAATCTTTTAACTTTAAACATTCATTATATATTCTAGTCACACTTTGTACCTTTCCTAGGCCTTCATTTAGAGCCTAGATGTTTATTCAGCAGGGTTAGTTTCTAATCCTATAGCAAATAAAAGGAAGGCATTAATCTCTACCAATTGGCCCAATGTCAACTGTAAGAAATAAGAAACAGCACTTTGAGCATGAGAAGAGACTAATACACCCACAGAAAATAAAAAATAAAAGGTCTGAGTATTTAATGAAAGAGCAATCCTTATTTACATAATGATATACTCATTCACTAAACTAAATAGATTTATAATAATGCTGACTTTGGATTTAACAAAGGTGTTATACGACATGAGAAAATTACAATCTGCAAGAAAATTACATTGTGCAAGACAGTTTTTCACCCACTGGCCAAATGGAATGTAATGGACAAAGCCACTAAGAAAGTTCAACCACCAGAAGTAATTTGAATTCTGGAAAACCAATTTTGTATAATAATAGAACTATTAATTACAACTTAATGAGCAAGAATCTGATTAGTGTTAGCTCCAGAGAGCATGGTTACAGGAAAGGTGGATGATGCAAGCGTAGCTGCCTAAACCAAGAGTTTGGGCATATAAGGTACAGAAGCTGGTGGGGGTTCAATGGAGAGTTTTTCATTTAAGATGGAAAAGGTTACCTCTCGATTATATACTGAAGATACTCCATAGCTAAATTTGATGAAGAAACTAAAACCTAATGATACAGAGCAGAGATGGCAGAATTACTACAGAGATACTCTAAAGGAGGCAAAATGGGACGAGGCTCATTGCAAAAGTGAAGGAAGTGACCTTTATTGGAAGCAGGAACAACAGCTCTGAGAACAAGAGAGAAGGCAGAATACACAGTCCTGATCAGCTGAGTTGGTCAACATGAGCGCAAGAATTTTGGAAAATAAATAAATATCATTTGAAAACAGGGAAAGGAGGCATTATCTACTAATTTGAAAGGCACAGTGAAAAGGAAGCAAGGTGATCATCCAGGAGTAAAAATAAGAAGTAAGTTAGTAGAGGTTTGAAGCGGGAGGAGAAAGCATGCAACATTCATCTAGAACAAAGAGTGAGCAATTCACTCATGTGTCAATGAAATAGAGCAGTAAAGCACAGTCAGTAGGCTCCACTGGGAGCACACGAGGCTGGTGATCATGAACATAAAGTGAAACCAGTCAGTGGGGTTGAGTGTTTTGCTATACACACACTGAGCTTCACACATGCAGACATAGAATGGCAGATAGATTTTGCCAGCAAAGCGGAATATAGGAAAGAGGTGCAAAAATATAAATATGGGAGTGATGATAGCGAATGTCCATGGAATTTAAATTCAAGATAAGGAGGGAGGTGAGGACCTGATGATGTCATTGTCAATGAAAAGGAAGTAGGATAAATGGATTTTCTGGAGCTGAAGAAATAATATCTTTTGGCTATCTGCAGGACTGAATTATAAACTTGAGAGATGGTGCTCAAGGAATAAAATATTAGAAATTGTAACTATGGAGGGTTTAAAACTTAAGGCAAGACAGAGTCAAGAGTATGAGTCAAGGGCCGGCCAGATAGCTCAGTAGGTTAAAGCACCTGCTTAGGCAAATGCAGGGAACAGCTCAGGGCACACTGAGACAGCGATTGAGACTGGACATGCTGCCATATGCCTGTAATCCCAGCGCTTGGGAGACTGAAAACAGAAAGATCACTACAAGTCCCATCTGTGTAGTGAGACCCTGTGGGCCTTCTACTAAATACATTTAAAAAAAGAGAGAGCGCATGAGTCAAATAAGTGGGACAGAGAACAAAACTAACAAATCAGGTGTTTAATTTTGGAAATTTTCCTTTACCAATGAGAGCCTGAGTTTTTGTGAAAACTGAAAAACCTCTCTGTACTTTTGTTTTTTAAAACAGGGTCTAGGGGCCGGGGAGATAGCTCAGTGGAATAAGCACTTGCCTGGAAAGCACAAGGTCCTAAGGTTGATCCCGGGTACCACCAAAATTAATAATAATAATAATAATAATAATAATAATAATAATTAATAATAATAATAATAACAGGATGTAATTCAATATATAGACCAGACTAATGTCAAACTCATAATCCTCCTAACTCAAGCTTCTGAATGAAAAAAAAAAAAAATCACACTCAAATCATTCTACAAAAAGGCTGAAGTAGTAGCTGTTTGAATAAGTGCACAGCAAGTGTCCAAATCCTGGTATCACACAGACAAGCCTCAGTGGAAGACCCAATGTACAAATAATCAGGGAAAATTTGATTAAATCAAAGTTATTTATTGTAATGCTATCATTCAGAATTTTATTAACAGACTTAAATTTCAGAAACAAAATTCAAAAATTTTTAAAGTACTAGGGATTGAATTGGAGGACTTATAAGGCCACCTTTTATGTGGGTATTTAAAAAGAAGTTTTCCTAAAAAAAGAAATCTGTCCTTGCAGCCCTTCTTTTTCTCTAATTTTTGGTCCACAAACTTAAGTTGTTAACCCTCCAGAAGAGAAGCTTAATGATATTATTATCCTATAACATAGACAGTTGAGCTTAACCTCACTATCTGTCTGAATATCAAACATTTTAGACATAGCATGGAACAAGTATTTTCCATCAAGTATTGATATGTTTAACTTTAAATCCCTAAGGAATGTGAAGAAAAAAATATTTTTAAAACATAGGAATAAACAATTACATATTTTTACACAGAAATTTAGAAATCTAACCATATACAGCATTATAGCAGGACAGTCTTATGACTTTATTTTCTTGTCTCTTGTTTTCATTTATTACCCTTTTAAAAAAAACAAACATTTATTTGAGATATAGTATAGCAGTAATTGATATGACATGACAAGCAGAACGTATTTATATGACCAGAATGACAGGGATTCCAAGCATGGCCATAGTATTACACATTGCTATCTTCAGTGCAGTTGCTTAGTTCAGAGGTATCAGCATATATAGTTAGTCAGGGTGAGAATCCTACCAATTATCTGCTACTTTCAAAAATCTGCTGAAAATTCTCAGGATCATTACCTTAACCATCTTGTGCATATAAATGTATGGTATTACCCCTGTCATGTTTCCCAGCTTTTCTCCTTGCCCTCTCTTTATTGTTTAATCCTTATATTCTCACTTTCCTTTTAACCGTGTTATACCTTTCTATTTTTATTTCTTCTTTTGAGTTCTTACACTAGGGAGTCTATATGATATTTACACATATGGATCTGGTTTATTTCACTTATGAGTATATCTTCAAGTGCCATCCACTTAAATATAAAGTCTTCGAGTTTATCATTCTTTATAGCTGAGTAATACTCCATTGTATAAAAATACCACATCTTTTTCATCCATTCCTCAGGTGATGGGCATCTTGGTTGTTTCCAAGATTTGATTATCATAAATTGTGCTGTTATAAACATAGGTGCACATATATCACTATGATATGACATTTTCAGTTCCTCTGGGAAAATTCCCAGTAGGGGGATAGCTGGCTTGAATGGGATTTCCAGTCCTACTTTTTTAAGGCATCTCCACACTGATTTCCATAATGGTTGCACCAGTCTATATTCCCAGCAGCAGTGGAGAAGGGTTCCTTCTTCCCCACAGCCTCTCCAACATTTGTTGTTGGTTGATTTCTTTACGATAGCCATTCTTTCTGGGGTGAGATGGTATCTCAGTGTTGTTTTAATTTGCATTTCACAGATGGCTAGTGATGTTGAGCATTTTTTCATATATTTATTCACTTCTATAATTTCATCCTCTGAGAAGTGTGTGTTCTCTTGGATGACCATTTCTGGATTGGGTTACATTTCTTGTTATATAGATCTTGCTTTATCTTGGTCTTAACCATCCAGCAGAAAAGTATAAAAACGAAGTATAAAAAGAAAAGCCATATTAATTGCTGAACTGTAAAAGGCTCAAGTCAACAACTTCTGACATTGCCAGTCCTATAGATGACCCACTACTATTATGGACTACTGGACTATATTGGATTATTTTGCTGAATTCATGCACCTACAATATTTAAATGGCAATGGAATACCCATCTCTGACAAAACTAAACAAAAAAAGGGGATATAAACGAAGGACCATTGTATCTGTAGATACAAAATAGTTAGGATAGATATACAGCTACTTTCTCTTAATTCAATGAGAAGATTTGTACTAATAGTATTTGGACAGGGTATCATGTCTGCATCTTATACTATGAATAACCACCACAAAGACAACAATATGAAATGTATTAATTATTGAAACTGTCCTACTAATCAGTTTTGAAACTGTCTCATTGCTATTTGTTTCTCAATAAATTTTTTTAAAAAGAAATGTGTGGTTTCTATTTACTTTGAAAACAAAATTATTTGTCAAACATTAAAAGATCTCCATGTAGCATTCAGGAAATAATGTATTTCAAATGGGAGTGGGGGCTTTCTGGGTGGCATTTTTCAAAAAATCCTTCAAAATCATGGGAAATGTGAGGCATCTTTGAAATTCTACTATAGGTCAAAAACTTTTTTATGAAAAATTACACCTGTAATTCTGCCCTCTAAGGCCCATTAAACTTTCCCCAGACTTACGAACCGCAGCCATGGCCTCCTCTGAGGAGGAGCTCCAGAGGGACAGAGCCTGGCACAACATCACGTGACTTCAGCATCACTTCAGCATCACGTGACAGAATTGGGTGGCCAGGGTGCATCTGCTTCCAGTGAGGAAGACACAAGATTACAAGGCAATAGGCATTGCACAAAGGCACACGCTTCTCTACAAGAAGCCAGCACTGCAGGTCACACAGATGCCCATTGAATAAAACTATCTTTTAAAAATAAGCATAAAACAGTGAGCTCTGGCTGTGGCTCAGTGGTAGGCAGAGAACTTGCTAATATGTGTGAGGCCCTCCACTCAATGCTCAGTGGTACAGAAACAAATCAGGAAGCCAGGATTTCAGTTTAATCTGTGGAATCCAAGAAGATCAATTCACAGAAGTAGAGTGTAACCTGAGTAAAAGGGGACACTGGTAAAGGGAGAGACATTTGTCCAAAGGGTGCAACACTTAACAACTATCATAAGAATGATAGTTAATCAAGTGTACTTCAAATTACTAAAGGAAGCAGGTGTGGTGGTACATGCTTGTAATCCCAGCATGTGGGAGGCTGAGGCAAGAGGATTGCTGTGAGTTCCAGACCAGCCTGGGATACAAAGTGAGTTCAAGGCCAGCCTGAACTGCATAGAGAGACACTGTCTCAAAAAGAGAAAAGAAAAGAAAAAAGAAAAAGAAAAAGGATTTTAAATGTCCTCTTCACTTAAAAAAAAAAA